>NC_056078.1:27091785-27412678 GCF_016772045.2 Ovis aries | reverse complement strand
AGGCAAACCCTTGGTTGGAGAAGGGCTTGAGACACACAGCTAAAGATACGGACCTGAACTGTTTCTGTATTTCCCTATAGAATCGCTCCCACTCAGAAATACTCTGCTCCTGTCACTGGTGCCCTCCCATACCCTTTACCCTGCCATCCATGACTTTTCTTGTCTCCTGTATCCTCCTTCATATCCAGAAAACCGCAGAGTCTGTTCTGTGTTTCATTCATAGTATTTCACATCTGCTCCAATCTTTCTAGGCCCACTACTACTATTTTTAGTCAGGAGACACTCAGTATGTCACAACTTAAATACTACACTGGTCTCCTTTTCTTTATTCTCTTGTTCCTTTCTCCAGTTAGCGTGATATATATCACACCCAGATTAATTTCCTTTGGTTTTCTTCTTGGGCCCCAAGCTTACTCAGAAGCTGTCAGTGGTTTCCACCATCTAGAATGAAGTCTCACTTCTGAATCTCACCCTCAGGACCGCCCCCTCCCCGCCCTTTAATCTGATTCACCTTCCTTATGTCTCTAGCCTTAGTGCTTCTCACTGCGTCTTTTTAGGAACCCTGCATACATCTAAACTGATCTTGACCCTCCAGACCCATTTCTGCCTTCATGCTGCCCTTCCTCCTCCTCTCCTCTAAGTCTTAGACTTGCTACAAGGCCCAACTCAGTTTCTGTCTCTTCTAAAGGGCTTGTCTAGAGAGCGAGCCCTCTCCATCGTTTTCTTACCTCCCATTGCATTTACTGATTGCCTGTACCTCTCCTCCCACACTTAACCTTTACTGTCTATATTGTGTTAGGTAAATTTTTGAATTGAATACATAACACAATAACTTGTCACAAGGTGAACACAGCCGTGTCATCAACATGCCTCTCTTCTGACACATACCCCGTCTCCCTAACCAGGTGGCCTGGGATACAGCACCACGTCATATGCCTCTTTACAAGAAAATGCACATCATCAGGTGCTCAGTGACATGCCAGATCAAAAGTTTGAGTCAAGACTAGCCTTTGACAAATAAGAAACATAGAAATTTAAAGGAATATATGAAATTTCTGTTACTAATAAAATTTTTCTTCACAAGTAATTATAGTTGAGGTATAATTAGAAATAATACCATTGAGTAAGTCCTCAAGGATTCCTAGGTGGTGATCTATAAATAAAATCTTTATATCCACCTAAACAAGGCCATGTTTTCTCTTTTCCAACACAAAGTACACAGACATTTTCAACATTTGTTTTTGTTGTCACATTTTATCCAACAAATATTTATTGATCATATACAGTCTCCTGGCTACAGTTATAGCATATAGTGGAATTCAGCTTTGAAGAACATAAAATAACCTTTTCCAGAGTGCTTATTTGAATCACTAGAAATAATTGGCAAAACTAAAACAAAAGCTTAAGACTGAAGATATAACAATGACTAAAAATAAAATAACTATGAAAGATTGTTACTAAATCATCATAAATACACAGAGAAAAGAAGGACATGGGGACAGAAAAGGCCAAGATGAAGCTTGACACAGCAGTAGGGACTTTGGATAAGAAATTCATTTGATTATGATGTTACCACAGGTGTGGAAGAAGATGGCAACCTATGAAGGTAGAATAAGGACAGGTTAAAAAAAGTGCCTGCAATGGGGGAGACCTGGGTTCAGTCCCTGGGTTGGGAAGATCCCCTGGAGGAGGGAAAGGCTACCCACTCCAGTATTCTGGCCTGGAGAATTCCATGAACTGTATAGTCCATAGGGTCGCAGAGTCAGACAGGACTGAGCGACTTTCACTTCACTTCATCACTTCAGAAAGAGCAGAGAGATGTTGTAAACATCGTAGGCAATATTTACTTTTCAGCAGGGCTTTGCAGATTATAAGGAAGGTACTTTGACTTATTCATCTTTTTGAGTCCTTGCCCTTTATGGTCTTGTATTGTGGGTGGTGGTGTCTGTCCACAGCTCCCACATGGCCTGTTGAAAGTTTAGACTGAACTTCACTCTTCCTACCCACTGCTGTTGCTTTAGAGAAGCAAGAGAATTTGTGTTCAGTCTGCTGTTTCAGTTTTGTAATTACTGCATTGAAATCACATCCCAGCAAACTTCATCATAGTTGTATTTACTCTTCGCTTCAAACCTAAAGCATGAGAAATCTCCCTGTCAAATCATGCCAAAGTGAAGTCAGAGATAAATACCTTCCAGCTCCTGGCTGTGGTGTCTCCATCACATGGAAACATAGGCACAAAGAGGAGAACCACGGGCTACTAATCCCTAAAAAGTAACTCGTTGAAAGTATTATGAGTTCCCTTTTAGTTTTGTTTTTGTCTTGTTTTTTATTGCCCATTTGGTTATGTCTTTTTTGTACCTAGAAGGCTTCAGTTTGTAAAGCTACAAATCTGTCAGTCTTGTTGATGTGGTTTTCACTTCAAATTAATGTTCAGCAAAGGGGATTAGCCAATAAACATTTCAGGCAGTATTTTCTTACACAAAAGGGTAGATACGGTTTGAACATGCTGCCAAAGCCAGGAAGGGAGGTTAATTGTGTAAATCATTGCAGGCAGGAGCTGGTCACCTTTCTGAAAGACAAGACAGTGCAGCACACAAGCTCTAAATAGATCTTTGGGGTCAAGCTGATGTCATGTTGAAGAATCAATATTTACTGGACTTTATAAAGTTAGCCTTTAATGAACCCCAAGCATTTTGCTAGGCAGTTAATTGCAGGAAGAGAAAAGGTGACAATGGCTAAAGTCCATGGCTGTAGAGAGAGTATAAAAATAAGTGAAGAGACAAGACAGTCACTTGCTAGTGTGCAAAGGTCTCAGCCTTAGGTTCTACTCAAGCATGGTTGGTTCACGTACTGAAAGGCTTTCTTGGGATCATGCTGACATTTAAGAAAGAGCAACTCTTGCATCCTAACAGAAAAACGGCAGCCCTTTGCTCTTTGACACTCCTTATCTAAGCATTGTAGCTTAATTTTCTTGGGATGAATTCTGATGTCTTTTTGCATTCTGCCTTGTAAATGTGCTCATCACGGGAGTAGGTCTTTCTCAGAATGTGGCTCATCCCTTCATCTGACAAAGCTGAAAGCTTTTAAAATAAAGAATTGTAGTAAAGAGCATTTACTTTAAGATGCTGGCTTGAATCCAAAGTCCTATGAAAGGTTTTGGATAAACATCATCATTTGTACTTGTTACATCGTTGAATAGAAGTGTTTCCCTGGCTGTTTTGTGTGTGAGAGTGTTCTGAACTCCTCGCTAGGTTATCAAAATCATTTGTAGGGCAGGAACCTTATCTTCTGTTTATTTTAGTCACTGTTTCTAATAAATGTTGTTGACGAGGTAGAGGAATGTATTATATCAAATTTTATCCTGGCTGTAACAAAACTAACATTCCCCATGGTCAGTAACTGAAAGTCCATAGAAGCAGCTTTGTTAAGCCATGTGAATCAGGGTATGGCCCCCTTATGTTTGTTACAAGTTCTTGGTCATATCTCCTCAATAGACACATTTTGGAGTTGACTCCTCAGACCTCTTTCTCTGGTGCATTTTGTCAGAGGAGGAGTCTTTTCAATCAGTCGATGAAGAGTTGCTGTTTTTTTCCCCACTCCCACTCCTATCCCTGCTCTCCGGGATCATTTTTCAGATGAGAATACTGAGGAACAAAGCATAAGAGGTTTGTTGGGATTGTTGTGGACACACATAGCAAGAGATTTTTACAAGAGAATCTGATGTTTACTATTTCTGTCTGTGATTTTCTTTGGATATTCATTCTGGGTTTTTTATTTTTCCTTTTCAGCTATTTGAGAACTTCTCCTTTGGTACCCTAAAGCTCAATTCAATTCACATCTCTCAGAGGTTCACAGTGGACAGCTTTGGAAACTATGCCTCCTGTGGACAGATTGACTTCTCCTGAGGTGGATCTTGGGAAGCACTGAAGTTAAACATCCTCACAAGGTGCTGAGGGAGAAGTCTCATCACTTTAAGCAATGGAGGGATGTGGGAAACTGGGCGGTAACTTCCCTGGGCAGCTCCCCGAGGATGCCGTGGTGCCTGGTGGTTGTCACAGTCACCGCAGTCAGCCAGGATAGTTTTGGGCATGGGGAGAACATATGCCTGTAACATATGCCTGTTCATCTTTCACAGAATCTACCTCTGTTTCCAAAGCTCTTCTCTGGAAGTGTAGCTCTGAAGCCCACTGGAGCTCAGACTCGCAGTATTTCTTATATACCTACTGATTTTGCTCCAGCCTTTAAACTCTTTTGTATTAATATTAATACTTTAAGAGAATTACAAATGTGTGATCTTATTAATCTCTCCACCTAGATCAAATATCAACAAATTCTAGAAGGTTTGTATTTTTCCCTTCTTACACTCTAATTTTTAATCAGTACCCAGAGTTCTTTTTCATTGTGGTAAAAAACACAGAACATAAACTTTACAGTCTTAAACCACTTAAAAGTGTACAGTTCAGTAATGTGAATTATATTCATCTTGTGAAATATCTCCAGAACCTTTTCGTCTGGCAAATCTGAAACTCTGTACCCATTAAAAAACTCTTCTTTTCCCCCTGCCTCCCAGCAACCACCATTTTACTTTCTATTTCTATGGATTTGACTACATCGTATAAGTGGAATCATACAGTATTTGTCTTTTTGTGACTGGATTATTCTCCTTAACATAATGCCCTCAAGGTTTATCTATGTGTAGCATGTGTCAGGACTTCCTTCCTTTTTAAGAATGAGTAATATTCCATTGGATGTGTATACAGTCATCCCTCGGTTCCCTTGGTTCCAGGACCTCCCTCTGTATCTGTGGATTCTCAAGTCCCTTATATAAAATGGTATAGTATTTGCATATAACTTATACGTACCATCCTGGACTTTAAATCATTTATAAATTACTTATAATGACTAAATACAATGTAAATGCCATGTAAATAGTTGCCGGCACACAGTAAGTTCAAGTTTTCCTTCCTGTAACTTTCTGAATATTTTTGGTCCACAGTTGACTGACTCCACAGATGTGGGATCCATGGATGTGTTGAGGGCCGATTGTACCGCATTTTGTTTATCCAGTCTTTCATCGATGGACACTTGGGTTCCTTCCACCTTTTGGCTGTTGTGAATAATGCCCTGTGAACGTGGGTGTACAAATATCTGAGACCCTGCTTTCAGTTCCTTAATTATTTAGAACTTTAACTTAAGCAAAATAGCTGGTAAAGGTTTTAACCTGTTACTTTGATCTGTCCTTTTTCTTCTGAAGTTGGTCCCTTTTATGCTTCTTCAGTTCCTGTTCCTTCACCCTACCCTAACCCTTGCCTTTCCGTACCACTGATGGAGCTGTAGTATTGTGGCTCTTTTCTGTCTACTTACCAGGGCAGCAGCAATTGAAACGATGATATCAGCAGGACTGCGCAGTTTCTCAGGAGAATGTCAGCTGCAGAAGGCACTCCTTTGCTGCAGACCAGCAGAGGGTGAGGGTTCCTCTGCTTAGCCCCACCTGTCAGCCCTGCCACATTCTCTGCTAGGGAGCTCCAGCCTCACTGTCACCTCTCATCCTTGCCCCCTCACAGCTTTCCTCTCTCCATGGCCTCTGTCTTTCCTTCGCTACTTAGTCTCATCCTGATTATTATTTTCTGTTTGAGAAGTCTGATGCTGAGCCGCATGTGTTAATAAGGCCACTAACTGGTAAGACTGTATGTAACACTCAGATTTGTTAAATCATTTGTGAATAAATGTATTTCTAAAGTGACTGTGAAAAAAAAAATAAATAAATAAAGTGACTGTGTTTTTCTTCTGATATTCCTGTTTAGTTTTAGTTTGACCCCCTTGATGTACATCGGGATACAGTGCTGCCATCACTTATTCACTGGCATAGCTATTTTATTCTTCCAGGACTTAATATTGGTGCCTGCAGGGTTGGTTGTTTTCCCAAAAAAGCTTTCTACAGGTAATATTCAGGTTTTATTTAAGTGGAGCTTTTACTTCACTCACTTCTGATTGTTCGATGGCATATGGGAATAAGCGCTCCCAGGGGTAGTACTAAATAGCAGAATCGACTGTGGAGTTGAGTGCCCTCATCTCATCTGGTACTCCTTCTAACTGGCTTCTTTCTGACAGCTACCATTGAGGGACCTTGGCCAGAAAATAAAGATGTCTTCTTTTGAGTGTCAGAGGTATGATTTCTTTTTTAGAAATAAAATTTTTGTCTTTGGAAAATGTAACTTTATATGTTCTTGTTGTTTAGTTGCTAAGTCATGTCTGACTCTTTTATGACCCCATGGACTGTAGCCTGCCAGGCTTCTCTGTCCATGGGATTTCCCAGGCAAGAATACTGGAGTGGGTTGCCAGTTCCTTCTCCAGGGGATCTTCCCAATCGAGGGATTGCACCCATGTCTCCTGCACTGGCAGGCAGATTCTTTACCCCAAGACATAAATTCTTAACGGAAATTCTGTTACTTAGTATTTAGAGGTAACTGAGCATGTAAGGACTTAGCGTTACTGTTAAGTGGAGTTTTCTAGCAGCTACATGATAAGGTGGCATCATCACTCTGATGGCTAATAGTGTATGTGCCTGTGTATTTTTGTGTTTTGTAGAATTTTGTAGGTTAGTAGTTATCAATAGAATTGGGGGAAAAAAACGTGTTTATGTTTTAAGTTGTTTTTTTTTTTTTTCTGGATGCCAGTAGACAAATTTTTGAGACACCATAGCTCTAAAGAAAGTACACTTTTAACTACTATTGTGGAGAGGGAGTAGCAGGTAGTTTTGATGTATAACAGAAATTTTATGAAGAGCAACAGTGTAAGCAAGTAATTTTTGATGGCGCTAACAGAATTGTTTAAGATTCCATGTCCCCTTTCACCAAACTGTAATGAGGTCAAGGTTGGAGGATTTGATCTCTACTTATAATCCAGTCTCCCTTAGCGTTGCCAATTTGCAGTTCATTCTGCAGTGAAATAGAGTTAAGTTGCAGCTGACAAGTTGCAGCTAACAAGTTGCAGCTAACATCGCTCCGGTTGACTTTTAAGGCACCGCTGGCTTCACCCTTAACTCTTTTAAGAAGAGGAGGGGAAAAAGAATCTCTTACCACGACTGTTACATGAGATCTGTGTTGTTATAAAAAGAACTTTGTTATGAGAATAAGTTTGTGGGTTTTTTTGGATGGGGCATAATGAGTTACCCCCAAATAAACTCCATACCCTTGGTAGAGACATGATGAATATTACTTATAATGGTTATTTTTTAAGTGAACTTCAGAGTTTACTAAATTGGACACTGATGAGAATCCAGCTTCATAATGACACAAAGCTTAGTTCAGGTTTGCTCTTGCACTCTGCCATTTTCCTGGCACTAAAGGAAGCCAGAGGGGTATGAGTTAAGGAACACCTCTCAGATTCTGTCTTTATGCCTGCAGGGAGATGGATAGCAAAGCCCAAGGATACTATAGGTAAGAAAAGGGGCAGCTGTTGTGGTTGTTTATCAATAGCTTTGTTGTTAGTAAAATGATCTCTTAAAGGTAAGATAAGCTTACTGTGTGAAAAAGCATCAAGCTATATACTTTTATGTCTTAAACTTTTTCCAGTGTGTGTGTTATGCTTCAATTTAAATATTCGTTTAAAAAATAAATTTCCTCATCCACAAGTTACTACTTCTTATGCATTTAGGCACATATATCATATTGCTAAGTAATTTTTCACAAATGATAACAGCTAATATTAACAGAGTATTCACATTTGTCATTTATTTGTAAATGTGTGTTTATTCATTAAATCTTCACAAGCCCACTTAAGTTGGTGTTGAAGTGAAGTGAAAGTTGGTCGGTCATGTCCAACTCTTTGCAACCCCATGGACTATATAGTTCATGGGATTCTCTAAGCCAGAATACTGGAGTGGGTCACCTTTCCCTTCTGCAGGGGATCTTCCCAACTCAGGGATCGAACCCAGGTCTCCCGCATTGCAGATGGATTCTTTACCAACTGAGCTATCAGGGAAGCCTTGATAAGTTGATAAGTTGATGTTATTGTACCTCATTTTAGAAACTGAGATTCAATAAAGTTAAGAAATTTGTCTGAGGTCATAAAGCTTGTATCTGTGGTTCTCAAAATGTAATTTTTGGACCCCTCAGAGTCCCTGATCCTTTAGAGGGGCGAGAAGATCCTACTATTCTCATGAAAATACTAAGATATAATTGACCTTTTTCACTCTAATTCTCTCCTGAGTGTACATTGGGGTCTCCAGAGGCTATGTGATATGATAACATCACCACACTGATGGTTAATAGAATAGTATGTGTGTATATTCTTATGTTTTCTAGAATTTTGTAAGTTGGTAGTTTTAGGTTTTAGATATGTGTTTTTTAGAGATAACTTGGTTTGCTCTCGGTACTTCTGCTGTGCTATTACTAGCTACTTCCCATTATACCTGCTGTTACCGGCTGAATTGTGTCCCCTGAGAATTCATATGTTAAAGCTCTCACCCCCTAGTACCTCAGAAGGTGACTATTTTGAGATAGGACCTTTAAAGAGGTAGTTAAGTTAAAATGAGGCTGAGGCTATTACTGTGGGCCCTAAGCCAGTCTGACTGATGTCCTTATAAGGAGAGGAAATTTGGACGCATGAAGAAACATTGGACCCCAGACTACCAAGATCAGTTCCTGGGTCTGTCTGCAAAAATGTTTGGTTGATGATATTGCCTAGTAACTGGTGATTAGAGGGGTCTGAGAATGACAATGAAACTGACTGATACGAAACAGACAGGGCCAGACTGAGGAAGTTCCTTTTGCCTCTTCCCTGATCATCTGAACCCTCAAGGAATGCCCAAGAGACAGAAGGAGGCAAAACATTAAGCACAGTGGAAATACAATTTTTGATGAGAGTGTCTGCTAGCATTGCCTAGCAGATGTGGCACTTATTTTTAGTTCAAGAACTGTCTGGAATCATTAAAGAGATCCCAGGTACTGCCCAGTCTGTGGACTGCAGTGTTGATGGCTGCCGCCCTCAGTGACATCATGGATGACATCAACAATGGTCCAGTGGAATGCCCAGCTAGTTAAGGACAACAAAGGAAAATACTTAAATAAAGGATCGTTTGACAACCAGAAAAGAAAGAAGCATCAGCTATGTGCATGTACAGAGCAAAGACCATGTGTGACAGTAAGAAGGCAGACATCTGCAAGCCAAGAGGAGACAAGAGAAGCCAAGTCTGCCAGCACCCTTTTCTTTTTTTGGCTGTGCCCAGGGATCGAACCGGGGCCCAGCACTGAAAGCAGAGTCTTAACCACTGAAGTATCAGGGAATTCCCAAGTCTGCCAACACCTTAATTGTGAACTTCTAGCCTCCAGAATTTATTGAAAAAATAAATGCTGTTTAAGCCACCCAGTCTGTGGTATTTTGTTATGGCAGCCCTAACAAACTAACAACACTCGCTATAATGCAGAAGCTAATCTACCTTTCTTCCTTTGGGCCAGACATTAAAGAGATATGCCAAAGTGTAAAACAGTACTACATTTTGTGGGGAGTATGGTGAGGAATATAATTTTTTTCCATAAAATACATTATTTTGTTAATATGAGTCAGTGTTGTTATTTTTAAATGAACTTTTTGGATGTAAGAGTTGGACTATAAAGAAAGCTGAGCACTGAAGAATTGATGCTTTTGAACTGTGGTGTTGGAGAAGACTCTTGAGAGTCCCTTGGACTGCAAGGAGATCCAGCCAGTCCATCCTAAAGGAGATCAGTCCTGGGTGTTCATTGGAAGGACTGATGCTGAAGCTGAAGCTCCAATACTTTGGCCACCTGATGCAAAGATCTGATTCATTTGAAAAGACGTGGATGCTGGGAAAGATTGAGGGCAGGAGAAGAAGGGGACGATGGAGGATGAGATGGTTGGATGGCATCACGGACTCAATGGACATAGGTTTGGGTAGACCCCGGGAGTTGGTCATGGATAGGGAGGCCTGGCGTGCTGCAGTTCATGGGGTCGTGAAGAGTTGGACACGACTGAGAACTGAACTGAATATTAATTTTTCCTTGAAATATCTTTTAGAGCAGTTTTAGGTTCACAGAAAAATTGAGAGGCTGTTTTTTTTTTTTCAAGTACAGTATATCAGTGTCTATACTGTATATCTCATATAAACAAAAATAGAAGTTCTTTGGACTGCTCTATAATCTTTCCGTGTGCAGGATTCCTGAGACCAGAAATCTGAGAACTGCTGCACTATACTATGTGCGTGCATGCTCAGTCGTTCAGTGGTATCCAACTCTGACCCTTTGGACCGTAGCCCACCAGGCTCCTCTGTCCATGGGATTTTTCAGACAAGAACACTGGAGTGGACTGCATTTCCCCCTTCAGGTGATTGTCCCAACCCAGGGATCAAACCTCAGTCTCCTGCATTGCAGGTAGATTCTTAGTGCTGAGCCATCAGGGAAGCCCAACCTGTGATATATGGTCTTCTATAGTAAGCTTTTGTTACCCAGTAATATGCAGTGGACCACGTTAGTTGTCAGTAGACACAGAGTTACATTATTTTTAGTGTCTGCAGAATAGCCTTTTGTATGTTGTTATAATTTAACTCGTTGGTCCCTAGCTAATGGACATTGATTTGGTTTCCAAGTTTGGCTATTTTAAATAATTCTGGATTGAACATCTTTGTATTTTTATGTCTGTGAGGTCTTCTAGAAATGAAGTTAAATGGTTTTAAAGATGTGGTTAAATTTAAATTTCTTATTTGGAAACTAAGACCCTTCTTCCATTTTGTATTGCTAAATATTTAAAAAAATATATGTACCATTTATCAACTATACCCAGCAACTTTGAGACCCCTTTGGTTTGAAAAGGCTTACCTGCCAGTAAGTCTCTCAAAATTTAGGAGAAACTTTTCTTCTTTATAAACTATAGTTATTGTCCATTTTCTACAACTTTTTTCTTATCTGGAAATTTGAATTTTCTCTAAGTAGCTTTACAGTAGAATTAACAGTACTGGATTGTTGTTGATTTGCCTGTGACTAATACCCATCTTGAAGGTGCTACAGAAGGCAAGTCCCATTGGAGGCATTACCCAGGAATATGGGAAACATTTTGACCTTCAAGGGTCTGGAAACAGCTATTGTCTTATTGATGGGCATCTTGTTAAAGCCTTTCCAAACTCTTTTTTGGGCAACCACAGTCATTCCAGAAGATCAGGGACTTCATAAGATAGTATTGAGATGAGAGGTGTATGGTATCTAGGTTCTGCCTCCTTAATGACTAGGAGGCACATAACTAGCTTTGCTAAAAGACTAGGATTGAAATAGAATAAGATGGCAAATTTTAGTGTGTATTCAGAACTATGGGACATCATAGCTACCTCTTCCCAACCTGCTGCTAAGTCACTTCAGTCATGTCCAACTCTGTGCGACCCCATAGACGGCAGCCCACCAGGCTCCCCCATCCCTGGGATTCTCCAGGCAAGAACACTGGAGTGGGTTGCCATTTCCTTCTCCAATGCATGAATGTGAAAAGTGAAAGTGAAGTCACTCAGTCATGTCCGACCCTCAGTGACCACGTGGACTGCAGCCTACAAGGCTCCTCCGTCCATGGGATTTTCCAGGCAAGAGTAATGGAGTGGGGTGCCATCGCCTTCTCCGTTTCCAACCTGAGGGAAGAAGAAATAGCATTTTAGAAATGTTGACTATGCCCAGGCACTTAGTATTTAATTTTGCATGAGTTCTATGGCAGTCTTCTGAGGTGAGTGGCATCATCATTAATTTATAGATAGATATTTTGCCCAAGAACCCAGCTAGTAAGAGGGAGTCTGCCCTCAGTATATATGACAACAAATTGCTCTTCCATTATACATTGGGGCTGAGTACAACTGGGCAAGGCAAGCCTGCTTTATTTACTGTGAGATGAAAACATCAATGGCCAGGGCCTCATTGCAGCAGCACCTTTAAGTCCAGCTGCAAAGAAAAAAGAAAACACGGAAAGGGAGCTATTGTTTTCTGTTTTCCCAAGGGACCCCAGCCCAAGCCCTTGATGCACTCAGAATTCCCAGGCAAGCCAGACTCAGGGTGACTATGAACCTTGTAACCTGTGTTTTTTCTTCCTATTGATTAAGATCATGTTTTTCATTGCCTTTGATTTCTTTCTTTTTTTTTTTTAAGTTTGTTTTTTCAATAAAAACAATCCAGGGCTTGGGTCCTAAAAGTTTAATATGTTTTGTCCTGTCAGATTATCTGTTTCCTCTTCAATTTATTTGTGATGTAAACCTCGCCCCATTTCTGCTCCGATCCTGGGACTGTGCCCAGAAACGTGTAAGTCAACACATTTCTAAAGGCAGTGATAAAGATCACAATTTTAACAAAAACACCTCAAAAAACCAGCCTCCCTACACCCTCTTCCCCAGTGACTTACTAAAATCAACTTGAAGTCAAAACCGTAGCAAATGTGCCTATTTCAGATTTGAAGCCTCAAGGCAGATGAAATGGCCAGACATTTGCCTTTTAGGGTTGCCCTCAGAAGAGCTAACAAAAAGGGTGACAGCCTTTAAACAGCTGCCTGGGGAGGAGGACATCTGCCTCTGTTTTACCAGCTATTCAGTGCTCAGGCCTTGCCTTGAAAAGAGCATGTGGGGCTTGGCAGCAATAGTTCTGAGGCAGCCAGTTGTTATATGGCTTTTGTCTTAACGAAGCCACCCATTATTGTAGAGCCATAACTTGCAGGAAGCCAGCTGTCAGGCTATGGCGCAGGCCCCTCTGGGTGGGAGGCAAGGGGGAGAGAAAAGAGTGTCTCTGGCCAAATTCCCTTTTAGACACCTGAGCCTGGTTGGCTTTGTAACTGGAGAGTTTTGTCTTCCTCACTCCCATCTTCCCTGAGGAGGCCAGGGACCGATTTTGATCTCTACCCTTGGAGAGACAGCAGGGACATCTTGGGGTTTGGATTCCTTCGTTTGCAACTCCCTAAGTGCTGGGCTGGGCTGGGCTAGGCTGGGCTGGGCTCTGCGGCGGCTGACTGGCATTTGGCGCTCCGATTAAGCGCTTGCCTTTGAAATCTACCCCCTCCTTTTTTTTTTTTTTTTTTTAAACCAGGTATGATGATGTCAAACGTGATGCTGATGCTACAGTTACAGACACGGCCCCTACTGGCGCAGCCTCTCTGATTCTCTCTTCCTCTCCACGTCCAGCGCTGGTTTTTTTTTTTTTTTTCTTTTTTTTTTTTTCAGACAAGTGCATCTCCTAACCAGGTCACATTTCAGCAGCGACCCACACTATCCGTCTGTCATCGGAGACAGACCGCAGGAGGAAGGCTGAAGAAGACGAGGACGTTTGCCTCGCCAGCTGCGGGGTGGGAAGAAGGACATTAAAATACTGCAGAAGTCAAGACTCCCCCACCCTCCAGGTCGAATTCAGACCACGATGCGCGCTCGGGGCTGCGGGCGGCTGGCGCTGCCGCTGCTGCTGCTCTCGGCAGCTGCCCTGGCCGAAGGCGAAGCCAAAGGGCTCAAGGAGGGTGAGACCCCCGGCAATTTCATGGAGGACGAGCAATGGCTGTCATCCATCTCGCAGTACAGCGGCAAGATCAAGCACTGGAACCGCTTCCGAGATGTGAGTCTGCAGGGCTGAGAGGGCCGAGGGTCCGCGCGGGAGTTTAGGGAGGGAGCTTCGGAGCAGAGATCCTGGGACCAGGAGTGGCGGCTGCCCATGGCAGCCACGGGCTCCCACAGCCCAACCGGATAATTGCCCTGAGAGTAAACAGTGCGCACCCACCGGGCTCCTGAACCCCTTCCTTATATTCCCCTCAGCCCCAGAGCTAGCGGGCTTGCGACCCCCAGTCCCACACATACATGCCCCGAGCGAGGAGTTGCTCTGGGGGGCGTGCATTAGCGATAAGCTCTTCTCTGCAGGCTGGATGCGGAGAGGGGTGCGAGATGCCATGCGGAGGGTAGGGGGAGGAGGCAGGGAGGGAGGGACGGGGCCCTGGCTTTGGCTGGGTCCCTGACCTACTCCTCTTTTTTTTGGTGAGCCACCCCAAGGTGGGTGGATGCTGCAGGTTCCACATACGGGCCACTGCGGAAGGGCCAGGTCTGGGTGGGGCCGGCGGGGTAGGCAGCATCTTCCTGTGCTTGCCCTCTCTTTCCATCTTGGGCTTTGGGGTGGGGGCGACAGGAAGGACCAGCCCGCGGTTGGCGCTTTGAGTTGGGGTCAGGGGGGCGCTCTGAGCAATCCTCCTAAAGGCGAGATGGTGAAAGGCGTGTCCGTCCGTCCGTAATGGGGGGCGGGTGACGGCTGTGAAAATACCATAGGCCACCTCTGGGTGGCCGCCAGAGCCAGGTCTGGGGTTCCCACTGAGGGACGCGAGCACTAATGGAGGATAATTTTCCAGGACCAATCTTTCATGGGGTAGAACGACCCAGAAGTTGAACCTCCAACCTGGAAGGAAGACTCCGTAGCCCAGTAGACTTGAAAAGGGTAGAGAGCCCAGTAGCTGGGTCGGGGGACCCTTTGCATACGCCCGCTGGAACCCAGCTTAACCTTGTGCGGAACTTTGCCGTGTAGGGGGCGTGGAGATGGCTGCGGAGGAGCAGGCAACGCTGCAGCACTTTGTTCACAGGCACCTGTAGATCAGAGGGGAAACGGAAGGCTGCCTTGTTCCCAGAAGGGGAAGTAGGAGTGAGGAGGGGCGAGCAGAGGGCGTGGCTGGGACCCAGAGCAGGGTGGGGGCGGGGTGTGAGGTGGAGGATGGGCCCGGATGCTCCAGAGAAGAGGAACGCTGGTGTCCGTCACCCGGTGCTCTCCAGCGCCCTAACCCCAGGAAGCCTCTTCTACGGCCCCAGTTCTTGCTTCTCCAGTTCAGTTCCTCAGATTACCACATCAGACCCACCTAGTATAACACCGTGACCTTTCTCATCTTACATTGTATGCATCCAAAAGTTCCTTAGCAATGCATTTAGAATACACATGCTTCATGTGATAACCAGCAGAATGATGGAAACAGGCAGATACGCATCTTTTTGTTACCCTGAAACAAACGACTGTTTATCTCAAAAGTCAAACTGGTGGCTTGTAATTCATCAGAAGGACTCACCGGCTGCCTGGTCCTCAGGGCTGAGTGACCTGGGCCCCAGCCTGCAGTTTGCCCCACCCATGGCTGGTCCAGCGACAGGAGCCTGGCACTCCAGCAAGGCCTCTTCCGAGTCCCCTGCAGGCCCAGCTCAGATTAGCTGCAGTCTCCTGCCGCTGCCTGGGAAGCAGCCCGGCCACAGCAGTGAGACGGTAGCAGCAGGCTGGCCCATCCTGAATCCATGTGTCACTGGTCCAGGCCTCCCTCTGACTCTCTGGCAGTTTGCTTTTCCAAAATGGAACTGGTGAAGGTCAGAGAGAAAAGAAATGCTTAATCAGAGCAGTACAAGTTTAAAAACAAAAGATTCCTCCCCACCTTCCTTCTTCCACTGACTTCCAATAGCCAACTCTGTGGGTGAGGATAAATGACTGACTCCATGAACCCCTGGCACAGGGCTGCCCACCTGTCTCCCTGTACTGGTGCCAGTCACTTCCCCCTTCCTCCCATGCTCATCAGAAGAAAGGCGCCAGAGTGAAATTCTGCAGGATCTGCCTCCATAGGATTCATGGAAAGCTTCTACGAGGCATTTGTAATGGTTTGGGTGATCTCAGGCACTTTATAGGGTAGATTTCCTCTAAAACCCCATTTAAGGTAGCCCTGGCTATAGGAGAACAGGGTCAGGGAGAGAAGGAGGACAAGGAAGGCTTGGCAGGAGGGCCTGGCTGAAGGGATTCTCTGGCAGCCTCTGCAGAAATGCGGGAGGCTGCTAGCTCAGAGCCGCTGCACTGCATAACTCTAGGGGTGCCGTCATGTGAATGATGCCCCTAGAGTTGTGCAGTGCACAGACCATACACAGGGGCCATGCCAGGACTGCAGACCATTGTCATCCCTCCTCTGTTAGTAGAGGCCCCACTTCCCACCCTAAGGACTGAAGGCCTTCTAGTTGGGCACAGTAGCATTGGGCTTTATGTACCTTTCCTCAGGAAGTTCTCTTGAAACTATGCTCCTTGGCTTCTCAAAAGAGAGGTAGGAGTTGAACCTCTAAGGCATTGCCAGGTTGAGCCAGAGTCTTGTTGATTATCAGTCACAAAACGGTGCAGGGCCCCCACTCTGCCTTGGTGCAAGGGAGGCACGCAAGCAGGGGGAGTGGAATATTCTTGGGGAAGGGGATCAAGGAGTCAAGTGTGGGTGGGAGCAGTGTCTCATTAAATGGTTGGACCGAATTGAGGGCAGGGAGATTGAGGGAATCACGTCAAAGCGATCAGGAGAAACAAGACGAGAAGGAAAGCATGGCCATGGTTCCAGTGTGGAATTTGTCTGAGCTGGTCAGCCGGGAATTCAGCTTAGCATTCTTCCTCTGAGCAGTAGGATTATTGAGGGGGTGGGTAGATGGTGTTGTGAAGGGTTTACCGACAGAGTAATCCTCCTCTCCAGTGGGCTTGGGGCTCTCACATGTGTCTGGATAGATCGCTTTTAATGCCTCGTGTCCTGCTTCCAGGGAGGAGGGAATTTCAAGTCAGAGGAGCTGGGATCTGGCTGCACCCCACTCTGTGAAGGCCTGGGCTTTTCGGAGCCCTGCTCCCTGGTGCTCCCATCTCTCGATTTAACTCCCTGCAGAAGTGGGTGGATTTTACTGCAGTCTTTGGAACAAAGCATCCAGGGCCTCATAGATAGAGATGGACACTTGAGAGGAGACAGGCCATTACGCAGCGTTCTTCTAGGCAGGCTCCAGGAGCTGGCTGGACAGTGCTGACTTCTCTTTATCTTCTTGGCTCCTCTGCTTTGTACTCTACTTCAGTTACATTTTAATGAAATTTATGAGTGTCCAGCACAGTGTTGAGCACCTGGGAGGCACACATCACTGGTTGTAGGGGGTGTTTACATCTGCCAGTCCCTGCAGTCAGCACTTTATCCCTGTTCTCTCTTGTGGCCACTGCCAGCAACCTGTGAGACAGTTACCATTACTTTGCAGTCCACCCATTTTGCAGCTGAAGAAAAGGAGGCACAGAGAAGCTGAGTAGCGTATCCACTATCAAATCACTAGCAAGCGGCCGAGCTGGGATTTGAACCCAGGTCCTCTAACTCATCTTTGCTTTTCAAGAACTCTTGGCCTAACACTTAGTGGAGATGGAAGAGAAGAGCCTACCCTGGCTCATGTCCTATGGGCTCAAGGATGCCTGGCCAGGAGCACCACCTCCTCGGAAGGAGGGCTAGGGTGCTCAGTGTCTTCGGCAGCCTGCCACCCGCCTGGCCTAGCGACCCTCCAGAGGCAGCTCTCCACCCAGGAGAGGCGTGAAGCCGGGGGTCAGGTTCTGACTCTTCCACTGCCTGGCCACACGATGCCAGGTACGTCACATAACCTCTCTGAACTTCAGTTTCAGTCTGGGAGACTGTGGGCATGAAGACATCTTGTCTGAGGGCTGGAGGGCATCCATTTCAGGCAATAGAGAAAGAAACTTCAACCCCATAGAAAAACCACCAGATGGATCAGTGTTTCTGGGGCTAGTTCACACCAACCTCCATCTCCATGAGAACAACGCTGGTGTATGTGCACTAATTCACTCATTCACTGCAGATCTTAGCACCTCCCTGGAGCCCAGGACTTCACCATGAACCTAGGGTCTGGTCCAGGAAATACCACCTGCTAGCTACTTAGTGATTCTCATATATAAGAATTCTCATATATATTCTCATATGTGTGTATGAAAACCAAGTAGGCCAGTAGCAAGTTTCAGCCGCAAAGAGGCTCCCCTCTCTCCACCCCATACAGCCAAACCAGGGCAAGTGTGGGATTGAGCTGCACAGGTGTTTGTGGATAAGTGTGGGTGTGTGAGAAGAACCCCAAACTGGGTCAGAATGGATTCCATCATTGGGGTTTCAGAATAAGAGTCTGGGCCCCACTCTGGCCTCCACTTCCTCCACCCTAGTTCCGAATCGTCTCCCACCCTGGAGGGGCTGGCATCACGCAGAGCAGTGTAGCACGGTGAGGGACTCTTGAACACCCAGCAGGGCTCCAGGCCCTGAGCAGAGAGGGACAAGAGAGGGCGAGAAGAGCACTCTGCCTGGAGAGGCCGTCTTAGTCTCCTCTTGACTTCCAGGCAGTCTGAAGAGGATGGCCGCCCGCACCACCCTTCCATTCTCCAGAAGGTCAGCGGGCTCTCTGGAGGAGTGGGAGAACTCTAGCCTACCTGAGCCCCAGGGGCCCCGGGAGGGCTCTCAGCTTGTCTTCCTCCCTGGCAGAGCCACTTCCCTTTGCCAGCCCTTGCTTTTCCTCTGGGTTTAATGGGCAGCCCTTGTCATCCTGTGACGCCGGAAGATGGCACTGGAGCCCACCTGCATGCACCTCTCACCCTCCACCCCCACCCTTGCCACAAGCTGAGCAGCAAGACTTGGAGTTTAGGGAAAGGATTTTCTTTTTTGCTCTTAATGGCAACCCACTCCAGTATTCTTGCCTGGAGAGTCCCATGGACGGAGGAGCTTGGTGGGCTACAGTCCACGGGTCACAAGGAGTCGGACACGACTGAGCGACTTCACTTTCACATGACCAAATCAGCATTGGTGTACTAACCAGAGACAAAGGAACCTGAGAAATGAAGCCTAATGGCATCCCAGGGCAAACACCAGACTGGGGATGGCCATGTTGCTACTGTGTAAGGTTCCCTTGCAGGTATCACGTGAGTCTTTTTAGGGCTGTAGACAGGGAGAATGTATCTGTGCTTGGTAGGCAGACCCAGGCCCAGCTTCAAGCTAGGGTGATGTGATTCTTGAAATGTCCCAGCCTCTGATCCCCCGAGGGCTCAGCCAGTTCAGTTGTCGATATAGCCCCTTCCTTGGGGTTCCTGCCACATTTATTGGCCATAAACTCACTTGGCATATGTTGGTACTGCCTCCCTGCACCCTTTACACTGTGGGCTTATAACTTAAGAGTCCTCCTGCTGGTATGTATCACGGTCCTCCCAAGGCAAGTCCCTGAGGGCAGGGTTTAGAGATAGACTGCTTTGTGACCTTACACCCCATCCTCAGAGCATTGCATGGAGTGGCTGTGCACATAGTAGGTGCTCAGTATAAATGTATGCACCATGGAATGTGAGAGCCAGGAAGGATCTCAACTAATCTGTCCTCTGAGCCCCTCCCACTTCCCTCCAGGTAGCAGCACCATGGGTTCAGGTGGGGCTTTGGACTGAGCCATGCTGACTGTTTGGGGTGCTCTCTTCCCCTTTCTGGGCCCTGAATGGTTGGGATAGTCAAAGCTAGAATCCCAGCACTGACTCCAGTGATTCATTTGTACGATAAGGAAATGAAAGATGCCAGGAAGGAAGATTGCCGCCAGGCCTCCCTGTTTTCCCCATGTTTATCGGCCTGGACCTGAGTGCAGCCAGCCTCCTTTCTCCTCGGTGAGGGGATGCACAGGGGACTCAGAATTTCCCCCCACCCCAGTGGGCTCAGAGAGCAGGTCACCCACCATCAGACCTGTGTGTGGGTGAGCACAGGGCTACCTCAGGTGGAGACCAGGTTCCCCGAGACAGGGCATCCTGCCCCTCCAAGTCTCTTCCCCGACATCTGAGAACAGGTCAAAGCTGCACACAGCAGGAAGGACAAGCCAGGCCCAGCCGGTATCTTACCCCTACTTGGATGCAAGCTGCTGGCTCCTTCCCTGATCCTTGGCTCCTTTGCACAGGTTAGAGGACATGGAAGAGTCTGAACTTGTTCAGGCTCCTTTTCCGCTCTTCTCAAAGTTCTCAGTTTAGGAGACAGGGGAAGCAGAACTGTGGAGCCTTGGCAGCATTAAGCACTGGGCACTTGCAGGTAAAGAAAAGGACCAGACACAATGCCACGTGCTCTTTCATGACCCCATGCCTGTGCTTCCTCAGCTCCAGGGTCTGGGCCTCCTCAGAGAATCTTGGATTGCAATCCTGCCCCCGACTCATGTACTAGAAAGGAAACACAGACCCTGAGACAGCTCAGAACAGAACTCCAGGCCTGCTCTGCCCTGTCTCTCTCTGCTGTTCTTGGTCTTCTGTGGACCCCTGGGACCACTGCCTGAACCGGAAACCCAAGGACTGGAGTCTAAGATGCCCCTGGAGCAGTGGAGAGCTCAGGCCCCATGGAGTCTGGGGGTGGGGTGGGGGCTGGTGCAGGCATACCTGAGGCCAGGTAGAGATCCTGGCATGCAGGGAGCAATAAGCACACTTTTGTCCTCCAAGGAAATTCCTCCGAGGGGAGAGGTGGGAGGCAGGGAGTCTGCCAGATGCCTGTCTCCGTCTGTTTGTCCAGGCCTCACACAGCCTCCACCGCTCCCTCTGAGAGAGGGGCAAATATTTAATGACTGCCCCCCCCTTCCCAGTCTCCTCCGTGCGGAGGGCGCTGACCCAAGATGCCTTCTGCCTGGGCACGCGGTGGGGGTGTCAGCCTCAGCTGAGGGGGAGCCAGGCGGCCCCCACGTCGCCCCTGCTCGTTCCTTTCTGGGCCCCTCCCTCTGTTTGCAGGGCGCACGGCAGGAGCCCCCAGCCACAAGTTCCCCACTCCTGGGCCTTCTCAAGGGACTGGGTTCCGTCAGAGGTTCCCTCACCTGAGGAATGAGGCAGAAGTAATGCCAGCTACAAGGCTTTTCAGAGGTTGAGAGAGGCCTAGCCCACTTCCATTTTTAGAGGTTCTTGATCTATTAAAAAATGAAGAAATGCCATCATAGGGTTACAGAAGTTGTGGTTTCTTTAAAGTCTCATGATGCACCTCTTTCCATCCTGTCAGCGCATCTTAGAGCCTCAGCTGGAGACAACGTCAGAAGTCTGCACTTGAGGCTCCTTGTGACTATGACCCCGGGAAGTACCTCTCATCCTCACCTTGTCCCCCAGACTCCCTGTATGTGCCCAAGAACCCAGCTGAAGTGCTCCTATTGTGTGGGTTTTGAAAGTGTAGGCTTTACAGTTTGCAAAGTGTGCTCACAGCCACACTGGATCCCTCCACACCTCAGGGAGGAAGGCAAGAGAGTCATCCTCACTTTGTAGACCAAAGGCTCTCCAGCAAGGCTGTCCTGCCCACATCTTGTTGGCAGTCAGGGGCGAGGCCAAGTGGATACCCAGATTCCATGCCAGGGCAGGGGTAGGCGGTGTCGGTCTCCCCATCACGCTGTGCTGCAAAGAGGTAGGTGGAGATTCGCCCTGGTGGTTTTCAGCCCTGGGGCGCTGCTCTTCTGCTTGATTCACTGCCGCGTCTCATCCTCCCCACCAGATGGAGAGGTTGGGAGAGATTGGGTTAATTCAAGCTGTGAAGTGAGCCGGTGATTCGGGTGCTAATTAAAATGACAGGAAGTAAACAGCGCTTGGAAACACCCAGCATGTGCCCCCCTAAGCCCAGCTAGGCCTGCGCACTCACCACTGTTTCTCCCCCAGCTTGGCACAGTGGGCCCCGTCTCCATGGCAACCGGGCTGAGCTGCCGAGATCAAAGCAGGAGACGGGTTAGCTCCAAACCAGCCCAACCAGGGGTGTGTGAAGGGGTTCTGGAAAATGCCTGAAGAAGGGGGGCCCCCAGGTGTCTTCCTCCACCACTCTCAGTCCCTCCATTCTGCTATGAGACTCCCAACGTGGGGTTGGAACAGAACTGGTGTGGAGGGAGAAGTCACTGGGGTTAAGCTCCTGGGTTCGGTTCTGAGACTTTTTTTTCCTAACATTTAAGGAACAGTGTGAGTCCTGATTAGGGGCACAGAGTCTGGAATCCCAATTCTTGGAGTTCCAATACTTTCCTGCTGTGCTATTTGATGTGTGATCCTGCATAAGTCACTTAACCTCTCCAAAGCCTCAATTTTACCACCTGAGAAATAGGATAATAGTAGTAATTTTCTCTTAAATTTTTATGAAGAGTAAAATGAGCCAATGAGTGTACAATGTTTAGCACAATGCCTCCCACATGGTCATTTGTGAGAAACGATTAGCTATTCTTAGGGTATTTTTATTATTTGTTAGGTGCTGGGCATAGAAAGGTGAACTTCATATGGTCTCTGTCGTCAAGAAACGGGCCATCTAAAGAGGTCAGAAGCTATGGCACTGCTTCACGTAGCCAGAGTAATAATAAACTTCTACTAGGTACAGTCAGCCTGGAGGAAAACTAGATATGGGACAAGGTTAGGGAGGATAAAGTTTGAAAGCTGAGTTTTGAAATACAAATTGAAGTTCCGGGGGCTGGATGCAAACACGTTCCAGAGCGGGAAGAAGGCTCTGCCGAGGACTGGCCAGACTGAAACATCTGTTGGAAGGACATGGGGACAGGAAGAGACTGAGAGAAGATGGACTTTCTTCTGTCGGTGACTGGGAACCTGTGAGGGTCTTTAAATATGATATTTATTGTGTTTTTTTTTTCACCTTCATTACAAAACTAATACATGTTCGTTGTAGAAACTTTGGAAACTTATGAAAAGGCAGAAAGATGCCCCAATTCTCTATTCCTCTCCCCAGAGGAAGTCACTGTTAATATTTTGATTTTAATCCTTCTTAACCTAATCACCTTTAAACAGTTTTTTTCAAAATGAGAGAAAGTTGCATATTCAGTGAAGGGTTTTTAAGATAGGAGAAATATGATCAGAATTATGTTCTGGAAAGATCCCTGTGCCTGAAGCGGTATGGGAGTTGGGCGGGGCCAAGGAGAGCCCAGGGGAGACCCTGAAGTAATTGAGGCCAGGGCTGCTAGGGTGGGACCCGGTGGGTGTGGGGAGGGGAGGGCAGGCTGGAGAGAGAGCAGTTGTGGAGTGGGCTTCAGGTCATGAGATTTGAGAGAATAAATTAGTGTGCACTTCAGCCACAGCATCCGCTTTGGACTTCCCTGGTTGCTCAGACAGTAAAGAGTCTGCCTGCAATGCGGGAGACCCGGGTTCAATCCTTGGGTCAGGAAGGTCCCCTGGAGAAGGAAATGGCAACCCACTCCAGTATTCTTGCCTGGAGAATCCCATGGACAGAAGAGCCTGACAGGCTACAGTCCATGGGGTTGCAAAAGAGTCAGACAGGACTGAGCAACTAACACTTTCTTCACTTTCCAAAGGAAAAGGCTTCAAGCTGGAGGTCATGAGATCTGGGGTTAGTGAGTTGGCCTGAATATCTGCTTTGTGTGAAGTGTCCTCAGAAGGAAGTGAATGACTGCTCTTTTTCCTCCCTGAGGCCCCCTGTGAGAGCAAATGAGAACATTAGCCACAAGAGGCAGAGCTGGAAGGACCTGACACCTGAGGGCTGTTGCCATTGGCTCAACTCAGCCGCCTGCTGAGCGCCAGGGGAGCCCAGGGCTGCCTGCCCTGTGGGCTTGGGTGGCACCAGCGATGGAGGGCTGAAAAAGTTCCTCAGGTTGTTCCAACGTTCTGCTGTTGCTGAGAGAAACCCCAAGAGGGCAGTGACTTGCTGAGGATGCACAGCGAACCAAGTTTAGAGCAAACCCAGGGTCCAAAGTCCTTGCTACCCATTCCCTTGTCCCCCTAAGAGCAAAACTTTCCTGTATAGGGTTAGGGTCATAGGGTCAGGGCCCAGATGGGAAGTCCTGGCCCAGCTCTTCATCTGTCTTGGGACCCTTGGCCTATTGCCCTGCCTCTTTGAGCCTCCTTTTCTCATTTTTTTATGGAGCTGATCCTATCCATTCTGCCCTATTCACAGGAATTTGAGAAAAAAAGGAAGACAGACATAAAAATACATGCAGAGGACTTAACTTAAAAACACCATGACATATAAGCTGCTTATATATCCCAGCCTTTCCCCATGTGCCTGCCCTGTGCTGAGCACCACTGGATGCGGGGGTGGTCATGGCTGGTTCTACTACCAGATGAAATAGGTGGGCTTTCCCTTTGCCTAGAGCTTTGGGTCTCAGCCTATGACCTATCTGCCCTCCAGCCTGGCCCTGGCCCCAGAGGACTGGAGGTGGGCGCTTCCAAATCCCCATTTCTCAGGAGAGGACAGGGTTGATCGGCAGCCGAGCCGGGATGGAAAGAGGCCTGTTTCCTGAGAAGTCTCTGGTGCCCTTATCAGACCATTTCTCATAATTGCTAGTGAGCCCACTTGGGTGCCGTAAATAGACACCCCTGCTTTGAAAGGCATTATTCACACTTGCCAACAGATGCCCCCTTTGTGCCTTATAGATGGACCAGCCCACACCTGACCTTAGGAGCTCCTAGGTGTGCCCCTGGTCTGGTCTCTGCCTCCAGAGCAGCCATTCTCATGCCGCCCACTGGACTTCCTCATCGCCCCTCTCACTGAGGCCCCCTGGGGGTGACCCTGTTCACACCCCTGTGGTCTCTGCTCTCCCAGTGGTGGCCACTCTCTTCCCCACTTGCAGGGGCCCCTCGTGTAGCCTCTCCCTGCTCATTTCCTGCCCCTCCACTATTTTTCCATCTGAATTCTCTGGTGTCTTCTGCTATGACAGCTTTTATTTGTTGAGTATTCTGTGAACACCAGGCACTTTTCAGACCCTATCTCCTTTCATCTCTGAGTGGTCCCAGGAGATAGATGCTAAGCTCCAACAGGCCAAGGTACTTGCCCAGGGTGTGCTGGTGGGGAAACGTGGGCTTCTGTGTGACTCCAGGGCCCTCTCCTCATCACTCTTTCTGGCTAGCTGCTCCCATTTTCCTGGGAGTAAGGGCCCTGGAATCTAGAACCACTTAGGCCTCCCCCTACCTCATCCACATCTGTGGAGACAAGGAGCTCAGCTAGAACCCAGGACAACACTTGTATGTGAAAGGGGCTCAAACCTTGTATCCTGAATGAGAGGAAGGAGTCCTGTCTTTGCTCAGGTTGGGGTGGGTGCGGATGGCTCCCTACCAGGGCGCTCACACAGCAGCTGGACAGGGAAAGTCCCTTTCTTAGAACTCTGTCTTCCACCAGCCCACTTCCCCCTGGATTTCTAATCAGAAATTCTTGGTATTGACCTTTGAGAACCTACTTGGTTCTGAGTCCCAGAGGCTTCTGCTCACAGCCTGGTTAGAGGTTAAAGCAGCAGGGTAGGGCCAGAGTGATGGGGGAGTGAGCAGGCATTGAGGCCCTCAGCTGACACCCCTCCCTGGTCCAGTTCAGGTGTGGGTGGGTTCTGTGGCACACAGACCTTGTTGGTTGAGAGCAGGTGACACACCAGCTACTTCCCCTGTCTTCTTCATAACCTCATGCCCACTCCCCTCCCAAAGAATGCCGGGTCGGTGAGAAGAGCCCAGTTCAGTGGAGGCCAGCCTCTACCTTTGCCCCAACTTGTGACTCTAGCCTCAACCGCTTGGCTACGCTCAGCCTCATTTCCCATCCATGGTGGAGTAGACACTGGGGGAGGGACCCCTCACCCTGATGAGTTCCTGGAGAAGAAGGGCTGGGTCTGGGCTGGCTTCTTTTGGTTCTGGCAAACAGGGAATTATGCTATAGTTCCCTAAGGGCTGCCCTGCAATCTCCGTAGAAGCTTGCCCAGAGGTGGGGCACAAGAGGACACCAGCTGCCCTGTGGAATCAGTTGGCTGTCTGAGCCAGGAGCCTGGGCTGGCCTGTCCAGTGCCCAGGGGGCCCCTCCTGTGGCCTTCCTCCTACTACTCCTGGATTCAAGGGCTGGGGACACTTGGCTGCTTGGACACATATGTGGGTTATTATTTCATTTTCAGAGAAAAGATCATCTAGCATTAGGTGAACTTTATTGAAGCATCCTTTTTACCTATGAACACCCCGCACACACTGTTGCCTTGGGTCCCTAATGGTGTGTTGTATCCAGCAGAGAGTTCTGTGCTGGGCGCCGGGAGACCTGGGCTTCAAGATGGTGGGACCTGGATCATGTCCTCTCTTGTCTCTGGACTTCCTGGCTTCTCCTGCACACAGCGGGGGCTGGGACAGATGACCTCAGAGGGGCTTTTCAGGACTTCTGAGTCAGGATTTGCAGCTGGATGGTGGAACTGAGAAAGCCATCAGGAGGGGCCATGACCCCCCTTTCTTTCAGTGCACCGTTTGAGTTCTGCAGGAAAGTTAGATGTTGACTGAAAAACAGTCCCCAGGTAGCCCAGAGGAGAGGCCTGTTCTGCCTCACTTGCTTGGTGGGCAGGTGTCAGTTGAGGCAACTGCCCAGGAAAGGACACTGGCAGAAGGAGAGAAGGCATTTCTCAAACAGCCAGGGCAGAGGCATGAGAATCCCTTCCCAGACAGTACAGGCCCCTCAGACATCCGTCCTGGTGGTGGGACCAGGGCTGGGCCTTTGGGACCATCTTCAGGGCCTGGAGTGGAAGGATGGGACCTTGTTCTCAAAGCCCCGAGCCTCACCTCTACTGTTCCTAAGGCCAGCCCAGAGCGTGCCCAGGCCTTAAGCTCTCTATTGTAAAGACATAGGAATACCATCCTCCAATTGGAGGTCATAGAGATCAGAGGACCTTAGCAGTCAAAGATCATTGCCCACACCCACAGTCACATGATGAAGGCCTGGGGAGCCCTGAGACCTGGTGGTCTGAGGATAGGCTGCACACTAAAATCACCATCCCTCCTTCTCTCCTCCTGCTCTGTTTCCTGTGGCCTGCTGCTGCTGCCCGATCCCTAGGAGGTGGAGGTGAGTTCTGCCTGGGGCCCCCCTGCATATGGATCTGTAGCTCTATACCCCACTCTTCTCCCTTGCACCCTCACCCCAATTTCTCCTTCCCTGCAGCATTCAGTGTGGGATGGGGGGTCAGAAATAAGGAACTTAGGGATAAGGCCAGAAGGGATTCTGGACATGGGTTTGGGGCTAAAGGTCTGGGGCAGGCAGCTGGCAGGGCCTGGGTAGACAGGGTCACCTGGGAAGCTACCAGAATGGTGGCAGTTGGCATAGGGAAGCAGTGGCCCGGGCCCTTGCTCTGTTGGCCCTGGAGTTGAACTTTGGCTCTAGGTTGTAAATCATAGCCCTTTCCTTCCCCCTCACCCACTCTGTCCTTCCCTAGGATGACTACATCAAGAGCTGGGAGGACAATCAGCAAGGAGATGAAGGTAACATGCCGCTTGCAGGGGAAGGTGACTGATACCCATGAGGACTTGTGACCAGAGGGCAAGTCCTGATTGTGGCCTTGGAGGCTCCTTGGGGAGCCAGGCCCAGATCGAGATGAGACTTCCAAGTTGAGGAGCTGTGGTTATCAAGGGCTGCTAGCGAGGGGGGCTTCCCAGCTCAGAAGTGGGGCTGTGGGTTCCTGGGCTCTCTGACACTGAATCCCAAATGACCTGTGTCCTAACTCTATGTCCCCTGCAGCCCTGGATACCACCAAGGACCCCTGCCAGAAGGTGAAGTGCAGCCGTCATAAAGTGTGCATCGCCCAGGGCTATCAGCGGGCCATGTGCATCAGCCGCAAGAAGCTGGAGCATAGGTGAGGGCCCTGGGGAGGTGGAAGGGCTGGAGGGGGTTTGCGTAAAGAGCAAGGGCTGAACTGATTCTCTCCTAGGTAACAATTATCTTTTGCTGCAGATCAAACTACCCCAAAGCTTAGTGGCTGGAAGGGACAAATGTGCGTTATCACACATTTTCTGAGGGTCGGGAGCGAGACGTGGTTTTATTGGGTGGTTCTGGCTCAGGGACTGTCAGGAGGTTCCAGTCAAGATGTGTGCTGAGACTCCCTCATCTGAATGCTGGACTCAGGCTTGAGGATCCACTTCCAAGCTCACTCACTTGGCTGTTGGCCCAAGTCAAGTGGACCTCACAGAGGAAGGAAGGAGTGAGGAGCATTTGAGGCTTTAGCTCCAGTCCAAGGACAAGACCCTACCTGACTCTAAGACCCTTGGAGAAGGTCTCATCTTCCTCCTCTCTCTCCTTAATCATATAATCAGAGACCAGGGACTTGGGATTGCAATCTTAGATGCCTTTAGGGGCCTGGCAGGTAATGTAAATGCATGAAGAGAGAGCTTACATTGGTGATTAACCAATCTGGTAGGCCCAGGCCTTATGGAAATGAGGGACCAGGATTCCCATATCTTCCATTTTACCTAGGCCAGAAATCCAGGATTTTTATGTGAACTCTTCCATTTTGCAAATGTTGGTAAATAACCCAATTGAAAACAAAAATCCTGGGGGGTGCAATAAGATTTGAGTCTACAGATCACAAGTGGCCCTCAGGCCATCAGTTTGCAACCTCTGATTTGGCCTGACCCCTTATACGAGTACAACTCCCATTTACATCTTACAGTTGAACCTGGCGTTGAACCTGAGGGCCCTGCTGGAAAGGGGAAGCAGGGAGTGTCTATACCCTGCCTGATTAGTTCTACTTTTGTGAGCGAGAGGGTCTGACTGGGGGTGATGGGAGGGTGGGCGGGGGCCGGGAGGCAGCTCCAAATGCTGTAGGTCACCAAGAGCAGCTTCTTGTTGGAACCAGTCTCCTGAACTCTCCCTTCCACTGTCTGTCTCTCACTTTTGCTTCCATTCCTGTACCCTCCTATCCCACTTCTCCTGTAGGATCAAGCAGCCTGCTGTGAAACTCCATGGAAACAAAGACAGCATTTGTAAGCCCTGTCACATGGCCCACCTTGCCTCTGTCTGCGGCTCTGATGGCCACACTTACAGCTCAGTGGTGAGGAGCCATGGTCCCAGGTGGGGTGGAGGTAGGGTGTGCTTGGGGCCACAGGGAGTGGAGAGAACAACTCAGCCAGGCCTTCTGTGTGGCTCCCAGTAATGATGCGGGGCCAGGTGCACTTGTCAGCACATCAGTGTGGCCAGCCACAGTGCAGGCACCAAGCCCAAGAGCCTGAGACAGATCCTGCGCCTGACCTTGGGCAGGTGCAGGTGAGGGGTGGGGCCTGGAGGAGGCCGGTAACTACACGTCAGAGCAGGTGAGGGAAGGGCTTCATGAAAACATGGAAGAAAGGAGTTCTGTCATCCAGGTCTTGGGGGTTGACATCTTTCCATGGTTGGGTATCCATATGGACCGGATGGTTCACCAGCAAGCACCAGGCATTCTGGGACAAGAAGTAATCCTTCATGAGGTGACAGTGTGGGAGGGAATGGTGGTCGGGGGAATGAAGACCAACTCTGTAGGATTTTTGTAAGGGTTAAATGAGACAATGTTTGTGAAAGCATAAACTTTTAAGTACCATAGAAATGCAGGTGCTAACGGTGAATGCTTCTGCTAGCAGTGAGGACTTGTTTGGTGTTTGGAGGGCATGGACTGTTAGCTGGAGTTGGGTTCTAGGCTTAGGAGCCCATCTAGGGTGTGAGGCACATTGAAGAGTCATCTGCTGTGGGTGATGATTGAAGTTGGGGCGGGGATGAGGTCACCAGGGAGAAGAGGAAGAAGAGAGAAAATAGGCTAGAGGGCAGAAGCTGCCTGGAGGAGGCAGAGGGTTACAGAGGAGGCAGGCAGGGCCAGTGGGGGTGGGGAGGAGAGCACCAAGTCATACCACCTGAGGGCAAAGCGAGGTGTGGGCAGGAGGCTGTGGTGTGAGGGTCCCTGCCCTGCCCAGGGCGGAGGTGGAGGTCATTAGAAGGTCTGGATTCCAGCTCACCCCTGGGCCTTAGCTGAGTCACTGGGCCTCTCTGAGCGTCCGTGTTCTCTGCTGAGCACAAGAAACACAATTCCTCCCTCCTGGAGCTGAGGGGGACCAGGTGAGATCATGTTATAAGATGCTATGAGGACCTGAGTTTCGTGAGCGGTTATCCCATAGGGAGAAACCAGACACGACCAGAGAAAAATGCTTTAAAAGCAAGGAATAGATTAACCTCTCGGAAGCTCTAAAGGCCAGGGAATTAGAAGATGTTCAGTAGGTAGTACTTGTTTGTTATCAAGAGAGCCCATGGAAGTGACTGTGGGAAGGCCATGAGGGAGGGGCCCATAGCTGGTTACCCAGGAGCCAAGGGACTGTGGGGAGGGGGAGGAGAGGCCAAGAGGGCAAGGAGGGGTGGGTGCATGAGAGTGAGGGCTGGCAGGTACCCTGGGAAGGACAAATGTGCAGAGAGGGCAGGCTGGTGCACAGTGGGGATCCCGGGAGCATTTCATTTCCCGCTTTCCGGGGCCTGCTTCCTCTGACCAGTGTGCACCGTGGCCTGCAGAGGGAGTGGGGGACCTTTCCGCGCTATTTGCAGGTCTGTCCCTCCCACCTCCAAGGGGGAAGGTAAATGTGGCTGCCATGGTAGGCTGGAGGGTGCCCCCAGCAGTGCCCCCGTCACCCAGCTGACTTTCTTGTCCTGCAGTGTAAGCTGGAGCAGCAGGCGTGCCTGAGCAGCAAGCAGCTGACAGTGAGATGCGAGGGCCCCTGCCCCTGCCCCACAGAGCAGGCCGCCACCTCTACCTCCGACAGCAAACCAGGTGACGAGTGCTGGGCCACGGCAGGTTTGGGGTGGGGGGCGGCTCACTGCCAGGGCTCCTGGGGTCCTCTTTCAGAGCTCTGAAAGGGCAAGGGAAGTTTGTAACGGGAAGGGAGACGTGACCAAAACCAGGAACAGGCCTGAGGGACCTGTGGAGCTGGAGGGTCTGCTTTGCATGGAGCAGGAGGGCTTGGCCTCATCACAGGGAGCCTGCACTGTGTACTTTTGGTCCTAGGAAGTGAGAGGGAGGGGAAGATGGGAGAGGAGGAGAGAGAGCCTCTGGTTTCTAGCTCCCCTTCCCCTGGCGCTCCTAACCACTGCCCAGCCTCCAGGCCTGTAGGGCACCACCCCCAGCCAAGACCATGCTTACTGCTTCACCCCACCTTCACCCTCTACTCCTTTCTCCCTGTTCTGCCAACTGCAGAGACATGCACCGGTCAGGACCTGGCCGACTTGGGAGATCGGCTGCGGGACTGGTTCCAGCTCCTTCATGAGAACTCCAAGCAGAATGGCTCAGCCAGCAGCGGATCCAGCCCGGCCAGCGGTATGGGAGCTGCTTGCTGTGCCGGGGAGGAGGGCGGGAAGATGGAGAGATGACTGTGCACTGGGGCCACTTGGCTCCACTGGGGAGCACCCACATTTTTCCCCCTTCTGCCAGACACTGAGCGCCTCAAAGAGCCTAAACTTCAGAACAAGGGGAGGTAGGCTTCGACTGGACTGGAGGGGTTTGAGTTAGCTAACAGGAAGAACTCCTTAAAATGGGTGGAAAGAAACTAAGCCCTGAAATGAGCAGCCAAGGGAAGGTAAGGAATTACTTTCCATGAAGGACTTTCTAAACAGGATTTTGACTGGTTTGGGTGGTCCTATAAAGAGGCTGAGGGGTGGGCCTTCAGCCGTGCTTGATTTTCTCACCCCTGTGGTCAGATTGATTCTGAGCTGTCCTGACCCTGAACAGAGAGGGGCTGACAGAGAGTTGGAGGGATGGACAGACAGATGGATGGAGTGATTTACCTCAAGCAGGTCTGAACTGTGGCTTTCTCCTCAGGGCTGGACAAGAGCCTCGGGGCCAGCTGCAAGGACTCCATCGGCTGGATGTTCTCCAAGCTGGACACCAGTGCCGACCTCTTCCTGGACCAGACAGAGCTGGCTGCCATCAACCTGGACAAGTACGAAGTCTGCATCCGCCCCTTCTTCAACTCCTGCGACACCTACAAGGACGGCCGGGTTTCCACCGCTGAGTGGTGCTTCTGCTTCTGGAGGGAGAGTGAGTGGGGCCCCTTCCCCAGGCCTCCTGCCGGCCATGCGGGCTCTGCCCCTCACTCCAGGCTCTCTCTGGGAGTCAGGGTGGCTACCTCTTGGCCACCTCCCACCACCCAGAACCTTGCCAGCTCCCCAGCTTCCTGCATTCTTTAGCAGCTCATCTCTTGGAGCCCAGGGGAACCAGCACGTGGACCCCCTTCCTCAGCAGGCCCTGAGTGGATCTTATGGGTCCTGAAGCTTATTCACTTTCAGAGGCCTTCTTTGAGGAAGAGTATTAAAAATTACAAATGTAAAATTTCTAGGGCCCCTCAGAGGGCTTGGAAGAGGCTAAGGGGTCCTGAAGCTGAAGCTTCGTTGGCTTCTCAGTGATTCCACTTTTGAACCCATCCCACAGTATACGCCCCTAATATGGGTGTGCATGTGACCATGAGCCTTAGAGATGTGTCATTTGCCTGCTTTTTATATCCTGAACCGTCGAGGTCAAGGGGTAACCATCTTCGATGGGGAAATTGAGGTTCCAAGGGGTCTGCTGACCAGCCGGAGGAGGGGCAGCCCCTGCTCTGCCTCTGGAGTTTGGCCTGGCCCCCTCTGTGGTCCTGTGGTGGGCGTGTTACAGCATCTGTGGCCTGAGGCTGGGGCTTCTGCTAGTGCTCCACCGTTAGCTGGTTTGGGACCCAGGGTGACTGAATGGGGAGATGACAACACCTCAGAGGCTGTTGTGAAGATGACGTGAGAAAAATCTGGGTGCAGAGCATCGTGTAAATCGCAGACCCCCCTGCCAGTGTCTCATTTGATCAGTCTCACTGCCCCTAACTGTCCAGCCTTCCACTCTCTCCTCATGGCTGCAGCAGCACTTCTTACTTCCCAGGCCTTTGGAGCTCATGCTTTCTGTCCTGTACAGCAGCCGTCCAGCTGGGAGCTGATCTCATTTTACGGCCAGTCAGTCCTCATGCTGGGAAGAGCTAGGGGACTTCTCAAGGTCACAGACAAGTTAGATTTGGCTGCCAGTTATTTTCAGGCCTCCATTGAATGTTCCCTCCAGTCTTATGTTGCTCTGGAGGCCTCTCACCCTGGGGAGTCTGTGCATTCACCCCACCTCCTCTTCTGAATCCTGTTTGCTTATCCCATAAGTCCCCAGTACCCTCAGGGGGCCCTGGGGAGCCTCAACCCATCCCACAGCCTTGGAATAGCCTCTCTCAACTGGAACCTGGGTGTTCTCACCTGGCAGAGCCCCTCTGTCGTTTCAGGGGACCTTAGAGGGATCAGTGCATCCTGCAGTGGGCAGTGCGTCAGAACCCGGGTATTTTAATCTTGCAGAGCCCCCTGCCTGGTTTCTAAGCCTTGGGTTGGGGGGCTCAGTGAGTCCTGTCAGCACCATGGGATGGCCCCCATCAGAGGCTGCTTCTCTCCCCACAGAGCCTCCCTGCCTGGCAGAGCTGGAGCGCATCCAGATCCAGGAGGCTGCCAAGAAGAAGCCAGGTGAGGAGGCAGATGCCCCAGGGTACCTCTGAGGCCCAGAGGCTCTAGCCTGTGGGTGTCATGGAAGAGGCTGAGTTCAGAAGAGGCCCTGGCTTAGGAAGACAGGAGAGGGAAATTCCTCTCCTGTTTATCCTCGTGGTGAGACAAGGTCTCCCAACCAGCCCCTCAGTGTGTTTTAAGCACTAATTTTGTGCCCATTCCTGCTGGGGCTGTAGGTAGAAATACGGAAAGTTCCTTGAACCCTCCTTTCAATTCAGTTCAGTCAGTCAGTTCAGTTCAGTTGCTCGGTCATGTCCAACTCTTTGCAACCCCATGGACTGCAGGGTGTGTGCAAAGCTCAAGGGAGGACCACCCCCCCCCCCCCCCCTACCCCCCCACCCCCCACCCGCCGCCTCACCCACAGCAGATGCTCATGTCCTCAGCAAATACTTGAGTGCCAGCTCTGGAGAGACAGCAGCAAACCCTCGCAGAGCAGAACTGATGGGCAAGATAGACGTGGTCCCTGGATTCATAAAGCACACAGGCTACTTGGGGAAACACAACCCACAAATTGACACACCAGAAAGAGCGCCCAGTTGTGGCTCCTGTGTGTGTGGTGCTGAGGGAGAGCACAGTGGACAGAAGTCAGCCAGGGGTCAGCAAAGGCCTCCCTGGGGTGCTGGTGTCCAAGAGGAGAGCTGAGGGGATGAGAGTGAGCCAGCCAGGACCAAAGCCGAGGGCAGGGAAACATTCTTGGGAAACAGAAAGCTCATGCTCTTGGCTGAGTGTGGTGGGTGAGCGGACAGATGTCCACGAGGCAGGTCCCATGGGGCCTTCCAGTTCCTGAGTGCAGCTTGGCCTTTAACTGAGCAGTGATAGCGTGCATGGAACCACACACTAGAGCCTCCCACAAAGCCGCACTGACTGGGAGCCCAGTGGCCTTTGGGGTGGCTGTAGCGCCACTTCTATCAGGAAGCCAGTCTCTGCCTCCTGGGAGCAGTCCTCTCTGGTCTGTGCTCCTGGAACCTGTGCATGTCACCCCACAGAGTGGGCAGTCTGTCTATCCCTGGGGCCCCGGAGTGGGGATCTAAGCAGTCCATTGAGGGAACTAAGGAGCAATCTGAAGGAAAGTGGGTGACCCCAAGGACAGGTCAAAATCAAAGGGCTGGGAGGAAAAAGCTGGGCATTAGCAGGCCTAGGTGCAGCCCAGGACCCAGGGCGTCCGGCACAATGAGGTCAGATTGGTCATCCTATAGGACTGGGGGGCCATGGAGGCAGATGGGACCCATAGCAGGGGCTGAGCAGGTGGCTTAGAAAGGGAGGCTTTTCTGTTTGTTTCTGGTCAGTTGAACTGGAAGAAACGCTGGCGTCCAGCCCTGGATGTCCGAGCTTGTTAAGTGGTTGGTAGCTGGTCTGGCTGGACCTTGGTGGGGCCCACGTGCCTGTGAGTCCGAGGTTCCGGGGGCCACCTCTCAAAGGAGGCCCCTGCTCTGACCCTGCGGGGCCTGCCCCACGCAGGGATCTTCATCCCGAGCTGTGACGAGGATGGTTACTACCGGAAGATGCAGTGTGACCAGAGCAGCGGAGACTGCTGGTGCGTGGACCAGCTGGGCCTGGAGCTGACTGGCACCCGCACACGCGGGAGCCCTGACTGCGGTAAGCCGGGGGTCGGCAGCCGGGGGCCCCCGCTTGCTGGGCTGGGCTTCCCTGCCGGCAGGGTCCTAACCTGCCCCTTGGCTGGTTCCCCTCACAGACGACATCGTGGGCTTCTCAGGGGACTTCGGGAGTGGTGTCGGCTGGGAGGACGAGGAGGAGAAGGAGACGGAGGAAGCAGGCGAGGAGACAGAGGAGGAGGAGGGCGAGGCGGGCGAGGCGGACGATGGAGGCTACATCTGGTAGATGGCCCACGGGGAGCCGGGGCAGGCCAGGGTGCTGACGGCCGGGGAGACACGGCAGCAGAGACCTGGACAGAAGCAGGCAGATTACAAATGGATCCAGAAAATACAGCCTAAAGGACCCTGGCTCCAATGGGGAGGACCAGACGTGTGAGTGCGCACGGCACGTGTGTGGATGCACAGCCAGGATGTGTGACTGTGTATGCAAGAGTATCTGTGTGTGTGTGTGTCTGTGTGTGTGGCATGCACTGACAAATGTGTCCTTCGTCCACACTGCTAGTGGCAGAGGGTCACCCAAAGGCCCTGAAGGCCTCTTGTAGTTGTTTTCTTCCATTTGTTACTTTTGAAATACGCACATTCGCACATATGCACACCCTGCAAAGTGAAAATTGCTTCAGAATGGATTCTGTGCCCCCTTGCCAGCCCCCCAGCCCCAGCCAAGCCGCCTTGTCACCCTGGGTTCCTGGACCTGGCTTTCTGTTCTTGCCTCAACCAGCCTCCTCCTGCCCATGCCCTTCCCCCGTCCCTTCGGAGTTAGGCCCTGGCCTGGTGGGATGGGTCCCAGAGGGGAGGGAGGACAGGGAGCTGTCTGCTGGCCAGTTTGGCTCTGACATTCCCCCTCCTCAGACTCAGATGAGGTGAGTCGGGCACCCACCTTAGGGAGCCCTTTCCCTCTGCTGGACTCTCCTCCTGACCCAGGCCAGGGCGAGCAGTGGTGGCTGAGAAGAAGCTGGGGGCAGACGCTGAGAGGTGGGGGAGGAGGAGGACTCACAAGGCTGCTGGGATTGTGAGGGGGACCACGTGAGGGAGGGGAGGGGCCAGCGGGAGCTGCTTTTGCAGATCCGGGTAGAACTCTTAGGAGTAGAGGCGGGGTCACCCTGAGTGTCAGAACAGCTCGGGTCCTTTCCTGCAGCTCTCGGGTGGGGGCCTGGTCTGTGCTGCTCTGTGGAGGCAGTGGGTGGTGGTTGTGCAGCTGAACTCCCCCTGTTCCTGTCGGGGTAGGGGGGTGCACACCTTCCCCATCTCCCTGGTTGGGGTCCCCACTCCAGGAGCCTGAAGATCAGGCAGCAGATAAAGAGCCTGGGTCTTGCCAGTGTGTGTGCCACCTCCTCCCCGACCCCTTAATAAATGCTCCCCTCCCATCCATACCGACAAAAGGCATTGTCCCTGAGATCCTATGACGGAGGGGACAGCTGCAGCCTTCTGCCCTCAGAGACCATGACATTTCCCTGTCCCTCCTCCGAGAGAGTCATCCCTGGGCCATTTCTAGCCCCAGTCCTCTCAGCTCCTGGGTTTTCCCTCCTCCCCTCTGAGGGATCCTAGGGCTGCTATAGTGGAGGGCCTCTCAAGCTCTGGGGTGTTGTAGGGCTGTGAAAAATCAGAGGGGATGGGTCTGGGGTAGCCAGAATCTGAGGCCCTGTCTCAGTGCTTCCCCAAATCTCCTTACCAGGTGGGAGCTTGGGTGGATGAGCAGGTACCCCCTGGTTTGTTTTGTTTTTTTCCTACTCTGTCCAGTTCTCCCTGTTGAAACAAATTTCCTAACACTTTGGTAAAGAATTTCTTTCCTGGGTTTGGGCCTCTGATGCCCTTTGGTGTATGGCGAGTGCTGTGTGTGTGTGTGTATGTGTGTGTATGTGTGTGTGTGTGAGCCAAGAGGCCATCCCTGGGGGCCTGGAGTGTGAGGAGGAGCACCCTGTGTGCTGGGTGGTGGCAGGTGTGGGGTCTGTGTGGTGAAGTCCCCTGGGCAAGCCTCCCAGCCTGGCTCCCTGGCTTCTTTACTTCCACCCTGGGATTCACATCTTTCAGGCCCTCCCTTGAGGGGAAATAACGAAACTCCAGTTAGCCCCAAGAACCGCTTCTCATTCTCCAGCACAGTTCCTGCCGTTAAGGTGTCCCGCGCTGCCCCAGATACCCCTTGCCCGTCTCCCGCCCTCCCCTTCCCGGCCTCCCAGCCCGCCTCCTGGTCCCCTGCTCGGTTCAGGGAAACACCGGTCCACGTCAGCCCTCTGCTCTCTGAGCGCAGCCCCTCTCAGAGCTACTTGAAACTTCGTGCTCTCACTAGGATTGGAGTCTGTCTGTTTCCTCCCTCTGCCCTGGCTCAGACTTCTGGAACCATCTCCTGGGCGCAGCTGTTGAGGATGCTGGGGCATCCTGGGGTGGGTGAGGGGCGCCCCTCTCCTCTCACAACGGCCCTCCCCTCCTGGGGGCACACATCCTCTCCGTGTCTCTGGGTCTTCCGGCTGTGCACGTTTTATGACCTTGTAAATATGTTGTAGAAAAAAAGCAAAAGATGCTGAACTAGACCCTGGTGGGACTCAGGGGTCCAGCCTTGCCTATCTGAAGCCCCTGCGCTGCTTCATCCCACTTTCTGGGACCGAGGCCCCCCAGAGTTAGACCAAGCAGCTCGAGCCCGGTGGGCTGAAGGCCTTCAGGTTGCTTCCTGTCAGACAAGGTGCAGGTTTCCTTGTGAGCAAGACTGCAGGGCTGTCCCTCCTCACTCCTTGGATGTGTGCCCTTGACCAAGCTGTCTGCCACCCAGCCTCTTCTGCTCCCCTCTTCTCTGTGTCCTCTCGCTGTCCTGTCCCCACTCCCCGGGCTTAGGCAGGCAGTGGAATTTGAGCTGTGTTGAAAAGAGCGCCACCAGATTTTCAAAGAAATTTCTGGCCTGGCTCTAGAGCGCCCCTGGCCACCCGAGTCTCCTTTCCCCTGGGCGCTGGGAGAGACAGTCACATCTAAATGGGACAGGTTGGAGTCAGAACAAACAAATGTGCCTTGAGAGACCACTCAGAGAGGGTTCAGGGCGATAGGGAAGGAGGTGTGGGAGCTCAGGGAGGAGGAGGAGGGGAGCACAGCCGACGAGAGCGTGAGGGGGCGTGACTGCGCCCCATTATCCCCCTGGGGCTGTGGCCACATGTGGCCAGTGGTCACACTTCCATCCTCATGCCACCCGACCTGGGCAGGCCACCCACTCACCTCTCATGAGCTCCATGTGCTTTCAGCTTCACCAGAGGGGGTGGGGGGGGTCCATGGGGATCAACCTAGGGACCCTCCATTTCACCAAAGCCACACCCTCAGCCCTTGGGGAGAATGAATGGCTAATCCACTGACCCCTGGCATCATCATGAGGCTGTGGACTGGCAGGGGTCAAAGGGAAGAGACACTGGGGGTGCCAAAGGAGACTCGAGACATCCAAGGAAGTCCCAAGCAGAGCAAATTGCTTTATAGCCTGAAGCCTACTTAAACTGTGTTCTGTGCAATAACTGAGCTTAGAGTTAAGAATTGTGTTCAAGTGCTTGGATTTCCGTCTGTATATTTAAGTGCTGAAACTGTATCTCTCAGTAATTTTAGATGTCTTTAAAAAAAAATCGAAAAACAAAGTGTTAGACCGTGTCTGTGCGTTGATGGGCACTCAAGCGTCCCGTGGGTCACCCACCCTCTCCCCTGTGCCCCGCCTCCTTTTCACACACCCCCTCCTCCCACCTCTACTTGGGGACCCTGCCTCGTGTTGTCTTTATCTGCCTATTAACTCAGCCTAAGAAAGCAAGTACACTTCACACATGCATAAAGGAAATCAAATGTTATTTTTAAGAAAACTGAAAATAAAAACTTTATAAACACCACCTATTGGCACTACTCTGATTATTCTCTCCCTCGGTGTCATTTTTCACAAAACAAGTTCCCAGAGTTCAGGCTTGTGGTCAGCAGGCTTCTCTTATTCAATTTCATATGTTAGACCTCCATGAGGGTGGGGCTGCAAGGAGGGGCCTGATTTACTGAGGGAGGACCAGAAGCAACTTAGAAACATTTCTGGTATTATTATAAATATATGTCCTATATATATTTGTAGATAGGCCAATATATATATCTATATCACAAAGCAGAGATCAAACTCTATATTCTGCTTTTTAAAATTCAGCCTATTATGAACCTTTTCCTATGTCATTAAAATTATTTGAAGACATGCCTTTAAAAAATTTTTTTTTAATTTTATTGAAATACAGTTGATTTACAACGTTGGTTATTTTCAGATATACAGCAAAAGAATATATATATATATTCTTTTTTAGATTCTTTTCCATTATAGGTTATTACAAGATATTGACTGTAGTTCCCTGTGCTATACATAGGTCCTTGTTAGTTATCTGTTTTATTTATAGTAGTATGTATATTTTAATCTGAAACTCCTAATTTATCCCTCTCCCCCACCCCAATATGACTCTAGTAGTTGCGTAGTATTTCACAGTATAGATGTACTCTAATGAATTTAATCATTTCTCTGTTTTTTACTATTTCTATTGTTCCTAATTTCTTTCTCAACAGTGAAGACCCTGCATAAATGTTGAGCTATGCCCCTCGTGCCAGCCCATAGCGCAGACTTTGCCCATCTGGCTGGAATAGATCCTAAGGAAGAGGAGCTACCTCCTGGGTGGGGGGAGTCTGTGTGTGCTGGTTTTCTGCTCTCTGATACTTCTTACTGTCACCTGCAAGGTCCGACTTGGAAGCTCAGAAGTATTCCTGGAAGGAAGTGTAAAGATGGATGTGACTTGCCTAGAAGCTGCTCCCAGCATGCAGGATACAGGAGAAAGTAGGTTGGAGATGGAGATCCCTGGACACTGGTTCATTCTCTGGGTTTGTGGGGAACTATAGTTTTGGAAGTAGGGGTGCCATGGGGGAGGTGTGGGGTCCTTGAGGTTGGATTGGTCAGTGGAAGCATCTTATACCAGCTCGTGAAGTAGGTACTATCATTAATGCCCATTTTGCCAGTGAGGAAACAGTCTCAGAGAAGTTTGGTAACCTGACCAAGGATATGCAGCTAGTGTGAGGCAAAGCCTTGATTCTTCTTCCTAATTACTACCTCACACAAAGCAGGCTGTCATCAGCGTCCAGTGACTGCTCCTTGTACGCCCCCAGGCTCCCAGAGGAGGATGGTCACCCGCACAGGGGTAAGCCAGGAAGGCTTCCTGGAGGAATGGGACTTCAGCTAGGCCCCCTACATGGGGAGGAGCTACCTAGTGACTCAACCCTGGTCGCATATCAGGATCACCCTAGGGAGTCCAGGCCCCAAGCCCCACCCACAGAGATTCTGATTTCATTGTTCTGCGCTGGGGCCGTCACTAGACAAAGCTGATGTGCAGCCAGATGGAGCAGGGCTTGTCCCTTAGGTGAGGGCAGGGTGTGCAGGAGGCCAGGGCAGGAAGAAGCCCGTGAGGAGCCAGGACTGGGCCCCTATCTCTGGGTGGGGGCAATGTGAGGTGTGCAGGCCAGTTCACGGGCAGGAGGTCCGGCGGTCCCCTGGCAGTAGGTCTTCCGTTTTATTGTTTCATCTAATGTCAGTCACCAAGCCGGGCCTGGGTACTGGATCATCAAGGAGCCTGTAGTCTGCCATGTGTGCCTGTGTCCACCCCTTAGGAAGTGTGAGTATCTTCAGCCTGCAGGGAAATGTTGGTGTTTGCACTTCATGATCAGCATTTGTTCAGGCAATGGGAAGGTAGAGGCTAGGCAGGGCCCAGGCTTCTGGAAAATTTCATCCCTTGTCATCATAGCCCAGCATCCTTGGCTCCCAGGGTGATAGACAGAGAGCATCTCCTAGGGCAGGCCCAAGAGCTGATGCAGTAAGCGAGTGACTGGGATGCCCGCTGCCACTGCTCCTCCTGGACATGGCCTCTCAGCCCTGGTCGTCCCACCCGCTCCCTGCACTGTGGGTACCACCCTGGTCTGGTACCTTGCTTTTCCACAGGATTTAGCCTCCTAGAGACAAGGACTGTGTATTTACTGCCCTCAGGTGAGTAGTCAGGACCTGAGAACAAATCTAAAAGAAAAAAGAAAGTCACACATAAACCCATAGAGAACCAGCCTCCCCACCAGCTGCCCTGTGGGCCCCATGCCTTTGGCTGGTGTCATCCTTTTTGGGTAGAGTGAGCTTGAAGAGCGGGTAGTTTTGACCAAGAACAAATAAGACACCAAACACAAAACACCCCCTAACTTAAAAAATAATTTTTAAAAAATTTATTTTTGAGCAACACAGGTGAGGGAGAGGAGGAAAGCACAAGTGTTTCTCTCTTTCCATCAGCATCCCACCTGCTTATTGCATTATGTTGCTTAATCCTCCCAATAACCCCAAGAGACAGGTGTTATTACCCATCCACTCCTGTTCATGCGGGCAACAACTTCGTCTCCAGGGGGTGACCTTGGTTGGCCTAGCCAACTCCAGTGTGAGCCTCCACGTTCTGCTGCCTCTGCTGGGTGATCCCACAGTGAGACAGTAAGTACCGCAGAGAACCCATGTTGTCATAAACAAGTCACGGCAAACGTGGACAGGAGCTTGAGTGTCCGGGGAGAGCTCAGAATTGAGGCCACCTGGGATTTGCCTGGTCTGGTCTCTGAACGTGGGTCAGCACCTCCCCACGAGCCCCAGTTTCTCCAGCTGGGGCTGGAGATGAAGGGGTGGGACCAGACTACCCCGTTTTGTGATTCTGTGCCAGAGTGCAAAGGCAGGAGTCCTGACAGGCTCAGAATTTTCTTGCTCTCCCTCTCACATTCCACACTTCCTCTAATTAACCCCAAGGGCTCACACATTTGCAGAGCAAAATTAACTGTGCTTTAAAAAGAATGCTGGAGAAGGGCTGTGAGCTGTGGGAGCCATCTTTCAGAAGGCTCAAAGGACCAAAGGATGGAGTGCTTCTGTCAGTGACGACTGGAGGTCGGGAGGCTGGGGCCAGATGGGAGCAGGGTGCTTCCCACAGTCGAGGGGACAGGAGGAGAGAGGCATGCACTGTCTCCTTCAGCCCGAGCACACTGCCACGTGACAGGGAGGGGCCCGCGGAGGTCACCTCGCTGACACAGTTCCCCAGCGGGTGGCCGGGCAGACCGTGACCTCAGGCCCAGCCAGGTCAGAGCCTTCACGTGCATGATTTCATCCAAGCATTACATGGACGAGGACACTGTTACACAACTGTCTGTGATATGTCCTCTCACTAGTCCCGCTTTACAGAGGTGAGGCGGAGACACAGCTGACAAAGCGCACAAGGCTGAGTGAGGATGAAGAGTGCACGTAGATGGTTGGGTGCTGGGACCCCTGGGGACTGTGACGGTCAGTCCGGCTAAGTGAGGAGAAGAGTGGATGGAGGGAAACGCTTGCAGATGGCTTGGTTCACAGAGGACTTGCTCCATACCAGGCCCTGTGCTGTGGATGCACTGACCCAGGCCATCTCCTTCACTCCTCGTAGAGTCCAAAGAGCGTGGGGAGCTCTGAGGGCCTTGGAGTCCTGAGAGAAGAGGTGTGGGGTGGGATGGGAGGAGGCCTCCCCTGCCCCCCAGGGGAGGAGGGCCTGGCCTGCAGGGCCTGTGCCCAGGCAACAACAGGTCCCAAAGCCCATGGGATCCCTAGCAGTTCCTCAAACACAGGCCAGGGCAGAGGCTGCAGGATGAGCCCACATCCATGCTCCCCTCCTAGAGTTACAGAACCCCCTGTTTATGGCGGGGCCCCTGGCCACCCAGACAAAGGCCATACCTCCCAACCTTCCTTGCAGCTCCCCATGAGCAGAAGTGACAGACACCACTTCCTGGTGGTGGTCCTCAGGAGAAGCTGCCATACCCCCACCCCCCAGCCCAACTCCTTTTGCCTCTTCCCACTGCTGGGAATGTAGACACAGCTGCTCCATCTGACACAACCAGGAGAAGCAGCCCTGGCCCCACTCAGCCCAGAGTCACCATTCCAGCCAGTAGAGAGAAACGTAAGTTTATTTTGTTTAAAACCCCATGGACTGTAGCCAGCCAGGCTCTTCTGTCCATGGGATTCCCCAGGCAAGAATACTGGAGTGGGTTGTCATTTCGTCTTCCAGAGGATCGTCTTGACCCAGGGATTGAACCCACATCTTTTAGGTCTCCTGCATTGGTAGGTGGGTTCTTCCCCACTAGCACCACCTGGAAAGCCCTCTGATATAAGAGCCAAATCTATACCTGAATTCCAAGGGTCTTGAACTCTTTTGCCCTGACCACAGGAAGAAGTAGATTTTACACTGGGCTGTGTGCATGTAATCAGAACAGGCCTTCATGAAGCAATACCACCCCTTCCCACACTCTGCATTCAATATTTTAACTTTAGTTTTTTTAAAAAAAATGCTTATCGTGTGCTCACTAAATTTTGTCATGACCTGAAGTCTGAAAAACACTGTTCAGACTATTAGCCAGGTTGACGTTGCTCCCCTTAGGCCACCAGCTTTCCCACTTTGCAGTGACCACCCACTGCCCCCCACTGTCTCTCTCACACGACTCTTTTCCCCCCTATTTCTAATAGTCATTTATTCAAAAGACGTCTATGAATTACTTACTCTGGGGCAGAAACTGCTCCAGTGGTTATCCTGCTAACAGTAGCTGGGAGCTGAAAGGGAGAACTGAATCAGTGTTCAGGGGAGGCTTCCTGGTGGAGGTAGCATCTACATCGGTCCTTGAAGGGCAGAGATACGTGTGGATGAGCAATGCATCGCAAGACTGGCCTCAGTATTAGGCTCTCCCAGCCTCCCAGTTCTGAGGCTCTAGCCACACGGTTCTTGCTTCCCTGCCTGAAAAGAACCCAAATCTTTCCCACCTTAGGGCCCCCACACTCTGTTCTCTGTGGCTGGAATGCTTTCCTCCCCTTTGATCATCCAGCTTCTACGCACTGCTGAATCCCCGGCACTGATCACCGGATCTGTGCCTGTCTCTAAGCAGGTGGTGATCAATAAGTATGTATTGAATGAATAAATTCTAACTTAGCCCGATTCATCTGTTGCTTGGACAACTACAGCAGCCTTCAAACTGGCCTTCTAGCCCCTCCCTTTCTAGGACTCCTGGTCCAGCTTGGTCACGGCTGCCATGGAGGCAGGATTTGTTTCCCCTGCATAATACCCTCAGTGACTCCCTATTACCCACGGAGTGAAAGTCAAATTCATTTTGACTGACCTCCTCGGGGCCTGATGATTTGACCCCGGCAGTCCTTTTGCTCCTCCTCTTCGTCTTCTTCCTCTCCACCTCCTGTACCTCAGAGTCTTAGTTTAGTCTGTACTTCCTGCCTGAAAAACTTTCTCCATTCTCTCCCTTTACGTGGTAAACTCCTACACATTCTTCAAAACCCAGCTCCAACATCATGCCTCCTTCCCACCTCCACGCTGCTTCTGTCCCTCATTGGCCTCTATTCTGTCCTAAGGTCACTGGCTGCATTTCCTTGATTCCCCTGCTGGAGGTCCTTGAGGGCGTGGATCATGTCTTGTCACACGTGTTTCCTTGAGTCCTGGGCCTGGCACAGGGCAGATAACCAGGATGTACGTGTTAAATAAATGAGTGGCTAGATGAATTATCTTGTCTCAGTTCAGCCTGACATCTTCCTTTAAAAAATCATCACTCCTGGTGCAGTTTATCACCACTAACTTCTCTTCAGGTACGTGAACAATTTTACCCTTTCCTGTAGAAACTTTCTTCAAATTGCTGCCAAGCTAAAGTATCACAATCATTTCATGTTGGAAACTAAAATGCCAACATTTTATAGAAAGTGCTGAAAATTTTATGTTTAGTTAAAAGAAACAAGCTTCTATAATTTTTTTTAATCTAGTGAATTTGGTACATTCAGGTAAATAAAATTTTTGGCAAATTGGCTGCCTTATTGCCTCCTGAACTGCCCTCCCAGCTTATATTTCAAAAGAAACACTAGCCCAAAGGAATGACTCTCTAAGAATGGAAATGGGTGTCCTTTGGGGTAGAAAATAGAGAGGCTTTCATGCATTATCTTGTTTGCATTGTGCTTGGGTTTTTCTTGCAGTCACACTCCTGTGCTTTTTTAGTGTCACCCCAATAGCACCAAGTACTCATGTGTTCATCAAAAAGTGTTCGGGTGACCTCTCTCAACTGGAGGGAGGGCCACCAGCCTGGAAGGGAACCATGCTCCTTTCTCTCATTGGCTGCTTGGCCACTGGGGATGAGAGAGTGTGGAAACAGGACCGTATTAGCCAGGACCCTTTGGTGCAAGCAACAGAAACTCAGCTTAAGACTAGCCTAGGCAGAGAAATAATTTACTGGCCCTCATAAAAAAGGAAGATATTGGGGCCGTTCTTGGAAGTGAAGCATAAAGTCTAGGAACCAGGGCCTCTGTGATGGCAACTCCCCGGTGCTGCTTTATTGTTTCTTTTCACCTGTTGGCCTCATTCACTCTGACTCCTGTTGAAATGTTCTCTGTGTGGCAGAGAACTTGGCGGCTCAAGCAGAGAGAGAGCTGCTTGCTCCCAGAGGCTACACATCAGTCACAGGGAAGGATGACTGGACCCATCAGCGCTGCCAGGTGGGTGGCCAGCCTGGATCATATATCCACCCTTGCAGCCAGGACATGGGCTGTGACCAGGGGGAGGGACACAGGCAAGCATCTTGGAAAGATACAAACGAACAGTCCTCTATACAAATGGTGATTAGAGTAATTTAGCCTGAAGAAAAACCCAGGGATGTGGGTAAATATCACATATTTTACTTAGCTTGCTTGGGAGACCAGGACTTTTAGAAATTTAGACGCTTTACACTTAATTCCCACCGACTGACCCCACCCAGATACACGCTTCCCTTCCAACTAAGCTCACTGCCTACTGCTCAGAGAATAAATATTCCTAGAATGAATGAATGAATGAATCAGTCAATCAGTCTATATATGCATAGCCCACACTTCCCTACTTCTGGGCCATCCACTGCTCGGTCATCTGGAACCTGTCACCACCCCTGTTCCGCTTGTTTTGATCATGCCCATCATTTAAGGCCCACGTCAGGTGCTGCCTCACTCCATGAAACCCCTGAGCCCATAACCAGTAGGGATTTGTTGCTTTTTAAGAGTGGTTTCCCTCACTCTTTATAGACTCCATAAAGATTTTATGTTGTTTTATAGACTTTTATAGACTCTATATGATTTTATGTAGTTTGTATTATGTATTGGTTTAGCAGGAAGAGTTTCCAACAATTAGTCCATCACAATTACTTCATCACACCAGTGGGAGGTGGTAAGTTCCTTGTCCCTGTAGGGTTTATTTATCTATTTATTGATCGGTCAATATGTATTTATGTGGCTGCACCAGATCTTAGTTGCAGCATAAAGGTTCTTTTTTATTTTTTAACCTGTGGCATGTGAAGTCTTAGTTGCGGCATGTGAGATCTAGTTCCCCGACCAGGGATTGAACCCAGCCCTCCTGCATTGGGAGTGCAGCGTCTTGGCCACTGGGCCACTGGGGAAGTCCATCCTATAGACTTTAGAGCAGAGGCCTGTTTGGGGGTTGTTGTAAAAAGGTGAGGACCTCTTGGGTACTGTAGATTAGTTTACTAGGACCACTGTAACAAATTACCACAAACTGGGTAGCTTAAAGCAACAGAGATTTATTCTCCCACAGTTCTGGAGGCCAAAATCCCAAAATTACATCAGTGGGGTTGTTACTTCTGGGCTGTGAGGGAGATGCATTTCCATGCCTCGTTCCTGGCTTCTGCTGGTTGCCAGCCATCCTTGGCACTCCCCAACATGTAGACATATCACTCCAGTATCTATTTTCACATGATGGTCTCTGTGTCCTCTCTTCTCCTTATAAAGACATCAGTCATTGGATTTAGGGTGATCTCAAGATCCTTAACTCATTGCATCCACAAAGACCCTGTTTTTCAAATAAGATCACATTCTGAAGTTCCAGGTGGACATGTATCTTTGGGAGACAGTATTCAACACGTTCTGGGGGATCCTGTGTAGGACAAACTAACACAAACCAAAGTGGCCACAGTAGAAGCCAGACAGGTACCTGGAGAGCACAGACCTCAGCCCCAGGCATCCTCAGTTCTGATTTTCAAAAGAAGCCAGAGGTCAGACTTTGTAGGGAAAATATCTGGATTTTTAAATGTGGACAAAATATTCAAAACCTGTAAAAGTATTATGAGCTATACATCTGTATATTTATAGACAGTACATCTGTAGATCAGATTTGGCCTGTGGAGCATCAGTTTATGACCCACCAGTGGAAGCTGCTGCTGCTACTGCTAAGTCACTTCAGTTGTGTCCGACTCTGTGCAACCCCAGAGACGGCAGCCCACCAGGCTCCCCCATCTCTGGGATTCTCCAGGCAAGAACACTGGAGTGGGTTGCCATTTCCTTCTCCAATGCATGAAAGTGAAAAGTGAAAGTGAAGTCATTCAGTCGTGTCGACTCTTTGCCACGCCATGGACTGCAGCCTACCAGGCTCCTCCGTCCATGGGATTTTCCAGTGGAAGCTACAGCTTGGCTTATGAGTTCAGAAAAGAATGCACGGCCCATGCACTTCTGCGAGAAGCCACCAGATGGCGCGCTGGCCATTGCATTAGCCAGGATTGGGAGACATCCAGGGGCTGAAATCCAAGGGATTTTTTTTCAAGTCAGAGGTGGAGGCGGGGTTGGGGGTGGAGGCAGGGTTGGGGGTGGGGGCAAAGCAGAGAAGCGGGATTAAGTTGATCAGAGTTCATTCCATTTAAAACTTTATGTCCTTTTCTCTTTATCTTTGATGCCTGCTATTTCTTGTCTGCTAGTGATACCTACTCCCTTGGCAGACAACACAGGTTAAAAAAGTAGTAAAGATATTACTACAGGAAAAAGAAAGGAAGAGCCAATTCAACAGCTTTTTCTTATTATAAATACATCAATTAAGTTTAAAAAAGTTGACACATACACACAGCAAACCATACAGGATATTCCTGCTCCCACTGCTAACACCAGCTGTCTCCCTCGTTGCTTTGAGAGTTCTGAATTCAGGGACTGGGATTATTTTTGTTGTTATTGCACACATATAATACACTTCTCTTACAAGGAAAATTCTGCATTGTTTGTACAGTTGAATTAAGTACGTCAGAATAGATGATTGCTAACTTCTATATTTATGAAAGTGAAAGTGTTAGTCACTCAGTGGTCTCTGACTCTTTGCAACCCCATGGACTGCAGCCCGCCAGGCTCGTCTGTCCATGGGATTTTCCAGGCAAGAATACCTGAGTGGGTTGCCATTTCCTTCTTTCTGTATACATGACCCTGATCATCGTAAACTTGGAAAATTCTGAAGGAAATGGGAATACCAGACCACCTGACCTACCTCCTGAGAAATCTTGTATGCAGGTCAGGAAGCAACACTTAGAACTGGACATGGAACAACAGACTGGTTCCAGATAGGAAAAGGAGTACGTCAAGGCTGTATATTGTCACCCTGCTTATTTAACTTCTATGCAGAGTACTTCATGAGAAATGCTGGGCTGGAAGAAGCACAAGCTGGAATCAAGATTACCAGCAGAAATATCAATAACCTCAGATATGCAGATGACACCACCCTTATGGCAGAAAGTGAAGAAGAACTAAAGAGCCTCTTGATGAAAGTGAAAGAAGAGAGTGAAAAAGTTGGCTTAAAGCTCAAAATTCAGAAAGCAAAGATCATGGCATCTGGTCCCATCACTTCATGGGAAATAGACAAGGAAACAGTGGAAACTGTGGCTGACTTTATTTTTGGCGGACTCCAAAATCACTGCAGATGGTGACTGTAGCCATGAATGAAAAGACACTTACTCCTTGGCAGGAAAGTTATAACCAACCTACACAGCATATTAAAAAGCAGAGAGATTACTTTGCCAACAAACGTCCATCTAGTCAAGGCTATGGTTTTTCCAGTAGTCACATATGGATGTGAGAGTTGGACTATAAAGAAAGCTGAGGGCCAAAGAGTTGATGCTTTTGAACTGTGGTGTTGGAGAAGACTCTTGAGAGTCCCTTGGACTGCAAGGAGATCCAACCAGTCCATCCTAAAGAAAAACAGTCCTGAATATTCATTGGAAGTACTGATGTTGAAGCTGAAACTCCAATACTTTGGCCACCTGAGGCGAAGAGCTGACTCATTTGAAAAGACCCTGATGCTGGGAAGGATTGAAGTCAGGAGGAGAAGGGGACGACAGATGATGAGATGGTTGGATGGCATCACTGACTCAATGGACATGAGTTTGAGTAAACTCTTGGAGTTGGTGACGGATAGGGAGGCCTGGCATGCTGCAGTCCATGGGGTCGCAAAGAGTCAGACTCGACTGAACGACTGAACTGAATTATGGGGAGGGGACATTTCCAGGAACTTAATTACACCTAATCACAGTTTCAATTTTAGATGCAATGCTTAATGATGTATTCTTAACTTGTAATATAAATGTATATTTTTTATAATGGAAGTGTTAAACATTCGCAAAAATGGAAGGCATAGTATAACGAACCTGGGATATTGGTGTTGGCTCTGTGATACTCATCATGCTCTTAGGAAGCCCAAACTATCACCCATGAAGCAATCACATGGAGAAGCCCTGAGACGACCTGAAGAGAGAGAGAGATGCTTGGTCATCCCCCCAGCTGCCACGGTCCCATGCAGTTCCAATGCTAGCTTCCAACTGACTACAACCTCATGGGATCCTGAGCCGGAACCACCCAACTGAGCCCAGCCTTGACTTCCTGGCCCACAAATACCATGAGAGATAATAAGATTGTTGTTGTTGCTTTGGGCCACTAAGTTTTGGGGTGATCTGTTACTCAGTAGTAGGTAAACAGAGTGTTCTGGGAATTTCCCCGTGGAGATAGGTAGTGAGAACCTCCTAAGCCTTGGGTGGAGTGAGTAACTTTCTGTGTGATCTGATTTCAGTCACCCCCAAACATTCTATTGTTTGTGCCAGAAGGTCCACCATTAGTGGCTGACTCGTTGAGATGTGTCTTTGACTCTCCTGTGAGAAGTGAACAGTTTCAGACCCCATCTCACTCTACGCCTCTGCGATGGAATGAGTCAACTCTTTTCCTCAATGGGGTCAGCAGAGGGGGGCTGCAAGGCATACCCCTGGACTGGACAGATGACCTGTATTAGCAGACCCCTCAGCCACACATCAAATTTGTCCTGCACCCTAAGGCTAGACAGCGGGAGGCTTTGTAACACATACATTTTATATACAACTTAAATATCTAGTCATGGCATTATATGCCAGTGACTTCTACAAGACAGTGACTCTTAATTTCTTGGGAGCTGCAGTCACTTCAAGAAACTCATGAGACTTTTCATCTTTTTCCCATAAAAATACCCTTAGGCATATAGACGTACAAATTTAGTTTTAGATTCTATAAACAAATAAACTCTTTATGCTAAGTCGCTTCAGTCGTGTCCGACTCTGTGTGACCCCATAGACGGCAGCCCACCAGGCTCCCCCGTCCCTGGGATTCTCCAGGCAAGAACACTGGAGTGGATTGCCATTTCCTTCTCCAATGCATGAAAGTGAAAAGTGAAAGTGAAGTCGCTCAGTCATGTCCGACTCATAGCGACCCCATGGACTGCAGCCCACCAGGCCCCTCCGTCCATGGGATTTTCCAGGCAAGAGTACTGGAGTGGGTTGCCATTTCCTTCTCTGAAACTCTTTATAAATATAAATAAATTTGATTATCTAGCTATAAATTTAATTGTTATGACTGCATAATATTCAATTGTGTGGCATTATTGTAATTTATTTAACCAGTCTCCTATGGTTGAAACTTAGATGGCTTCCAAGGTTTCTGTGTTTTCAACTGTACTAAAAATCTCTGTCCCAAGATTTTTATAAGCATCTTCTCCTGGTTCTTAGTTTATGCTGGTTGCATCTTATGTGTCCCTGTGGCCGTTTTGTATTTTTGGAACAAGACAGGGCATGTTTAATAAGTGCATACAATGTTTTAAAAATGAGAAATACACGAGTTGGAACCGCCCCTTGCTGTAGCCTTGGGGTGCAGCCAGGGGCTCCTGGCTTGGCCTCACCCAGGCCTGGGAGAAGGGAGGGTGCTGCATGGAGGGGAGGTGCTGGGAATGTTTTCCAGCCAGCAGGGTGTCAAGGATGCCTGTGATGCAGGCTGTGGGGAACCTGGCCTTGCTATCTAGCTGGAAGAGCAGTAATTTATGTCGTGGGATGAGGAAGAACAGGAGCTGTGTGTTCCGTCCTAGAGCGGGGGGGTCCCAGAGAGTGGGGTGGGAATGTGGCAGAAAGGTGGAAACCACTGCCTTCCAAAAGCCTGGGTGCACCGGCCGACAAATCTTTATGTCCATAAAGTGAGCCTTCAGCAGTGGGCAAGGGCCTCTCCTGGTGCCACCAGCAGCAGCCAGAGCCTGCCCTTGGAGGTGGACAAGGCCCAGTGAAAACAGGCGGCGGAGAAAGGGGCCTTTGTGGAGAGCGGAGGGTGGGCGCGGGCTGGAGGGAGGTGGCCGCCACGGCAGGTGCTGCCACCGGGTCAGCCCTGTTTACTGGAGGAAAAAGCCCAACCCAAACTGAAAGTAAAAAATTCAGTTTTATTTGGAGATCTTACTGAGAACTATAGCATGCACAGATAGCCTCTCAGATGGCTCTGAGGAGCTGCCCTGGAGAGATAAGGGAGGAGCCAGGAAGAAACCGCAATTGAACATCCAAAGATTACAGCTAATCACAAAAAAAACTGTTATCTCCAGTTAATTATTATGGGAAGATGCAAGAATCTGGGTTCACTGAAAATTTTTCCCCAGATGCACGTCTTAACTATCTAGGGCCAGTAGCTAAAGCACAGAATTTCCCCTGCTTTTCTCCATCCTGAATTCCCCTCAGGGTGCACCGTCAGTGGGAAGCTGTGGCGGCTAACGGCTTGAATCTTTAGAACTGGGGCAATGGCAGCGTTCCCCGTCCCCACTCCGATGCTGCTGCACTGGTGGGGGTGAGGGTCGCTAGCAGCGAAAGGGACCGTATGTAGCGTATATTGTGCTAGCGGGTGGGGACTTTGGTCTCCAAAGCGGTCTGCCTTCCTTCCTCCCTTTCTTCTTCCCTCCCTCCCTTTCTCCTTTTCTCCTTCCTGCTTTCCTTCCATTTTATTTTTGTTCTTGTTATTCTTTCATTATTTTTCTTTTAAAAGGTCTTTCTCCTAGTTAATTTTGGTAATTACAAGAGTGACATGCACTCATTTGCCTGGTGAATCCATACAAAGATGGAACCCTCCCATTCCCGTATCAGCCCTGGGGAACCTTTCACCTCCTGTCTGTACAAAAGCGTGGAAAGTTCTGTACAACTAGGATCTTACTGATATTTGCTAAAAAAACAAAAACAAAAACAAAAAAAAACCCACCTCAGGCCTCACCATCCCAGTGGTTTTTAGCATGGAATATTTAGAAACATGTTAAGGCTTTTTTGTTGTTACTTTTTTTTTGACAATGAGGAGGCAGGGTTGGTGTGACGTGAAGGGAAAAGGGATGCTGAATGTGCTGTACTGTGTGGGGCAGTTTTGTACCTGCAGTTCCTGTAGTGTCCCAACTCAGCAACACATTTTCTAAATTTCACAGGATATGCACAGTCCCCCAGACAGTGGAGCTGTGTCTAATCTACTTAAAAAAAAAAAAAGCAGACTATGCAACAGGAGGAATCTACTATGTTCATTCAATCATTTCTCTATAAGAGAAATGGCTCTTCAGATACTTACATTGTTTCGAGTTGGTTTTTTTTTCCCCTACTATTTCAAATTGTATCACAAAATCACTTCTTTTTATATATCCTTTTGGTGGGTGTTTCTATCCCTCTAGGAAACCTGTTAGTGTTGGGGCTGTGAGGCTATAGTACTGGTATTTTGTGTAAATAAAATAACCTGAAGAAAGTGTCAGGTTATTTTCCCAAAGTGTGATGCAGTATGCTCACAGCAGAGCACAGCTGGCTTCTCAGGTACCCTCAGTACCCCTGGCTGTTGCTGTTTGGTGTTTGAAATTCTTGCCTATTTGCATAATGAAAACCAATATTTCATTGTGGCTTTCATTTATATTTTTCTGACCTTTGAGCATCTTTTAAAACTCTTTTTGGCCACTGCTCCATAGATGCCTCCGGGGAGGCAGTCCCTCAGGGAGTCAGGCGATCCCACGGCAGTAAAGTGCCTTTCTCATCATCTCATATCAAAGCGTGTGGTCAACATGACTTAACGCCGTTGATGACAACCTTGCTTAGTAATCTTTGCACAAGGACCCTGCATTTTCCTGTAGGACCAGGCCCTGTCTCTAATATACATATCCTTCAGCACCCGCTGGGGCAGCTGCCTAGGCTCCTGCCTTCCCAAACCTGCTTCTCTGCTCTCCAGTATCCCAAACTCTTGGAGACACAGGGCAAGCTCTCTTGAGAACTCTACCTGTGCTTCTGGGTCACTAGATGGCAGCCCCTCCTCCTTGCAGGAACCCCAAGTTTCCATGCAGAATTCTGAGGGTCCCCCCTACTGGCAACAGGGTGAGCCACCTTCCCACCATGGGGCCAGGTGAAAAGAGTTATTTGTCACCTGAATTTTTCCCCCTCAAGGAATGTCATCCTCCACACTGACTGAGTGAGGGTGGAGGCTACTGGGGTGGGGTCAGTTTGGCTGGCATTGAGGACTCTGGGGAAAGGGGTTAAGCCCCAGATGGGAGGCTCTCTCAGCCTGGGCCCCATTCTGCCTTAGAAATCTGCTTTGCTTTTCTGCTACTTTTTGAAACCAGGGGACAAGTCTCTCACCCTCCTGTTATGCAGCTGAATGAACAAGTGCATCTTGGTGCTGATTCTGGGCCCTCTTCATAGAGACCGAGCATCTGCTCTTCCTCAGCCCAAGCTGGGCACCGGGCTGCAGCGGTAAAACAGAACCAGGCAAGGCCTGGACTCTGAGGGGCCTCTCACGTGACAATGAATCTGAAATAAAGTGGATAACCAGCAGTCCTGGGCATGAACACCCAGCAAGCTGGAGAGGAGACTGCTCCTCTCAAGTAGATTTGCGTTGGGGGTGGGGGTGGGGGTGAGGAGTGGGCAGCGTTCCTAAGAAAGTGTTTAAACTGAGACCTGAAGGGTGAAGGGGCAGAAAGTGTTCCAGGCAGAACTAAATATGCACAATGTGAGAGCTGCGAGTTTCAGTTTTATTGGATAACTTACTGGGGACTACTCAGTAGAGGGAGGAACCGCTCCGAACCAGCAGAGGAGGTCAGCATAAATGTGATTTTGATGGAGGGGGTACCTGCAACCAAGAACATATCTCAGCAGAAGTTGCTGCTGGTCACGCAGAGCAGAGATGTCAGTTAGTGCTTTTAGTGCTTTTCTAAGTATGGGAAGATGCAAGAATCCGCATTTGAAAAAAATTTCTGATGGAAATACTTTTCTGTCTGAAGGCCTGTTTTGTCGGTTTTGCCAGAGCACAGAGGGCCTTGTCCTGATCTCTGTTCTGAACTCCTGGGCTTGTTGAAGGTCAGCAACTGCAGTGACTTAATTCTTGTGGAACTGGGTGGCGAGCGACATTTTTTAGTTAGCAGGTCAGCAGGACAATAGATCTCACCCTGCCGTGAAGTGAAGGGAGGAGAGGGGAGGGATAGCTCCTGGGTCATCCCCACTGCTTGCCTGCCAGCCTCAGTTCTGGTGGCATTTTCCTGGGGTGGGCGCCCCCAGACACACCTGGTTGCAGGTGTCCGTCTCCACGGCTGCCAGCCACCTCTGGGCAGGAAAGTGTGGGCATCAGGCCTGCTCTTCCCTGTTCTTCTGTCCCCACCCTGGCCTTGCCACCACCACCTCACCCTGTAATTTCCCTGGAGCTTCTTTAGGACTTAACTGGAACTGCTCCCTCAACGCCCTCCCTGAGACAGGGCCTCGCCCACCTCCCACCATCCCCTCCCTGCAGAGGCCTTGGTCACGTGGTGTGGGTGACTGAGTGCTGCTTGAAGATGGGGCTCAGACCTTGTCTGGCCCTACTGTGGCTGCCTCCTTGGCGTGTCATGGATCTCTCTGCATCTTTCCAAACTCTTAGCACAGAGTTCATCTGAAGGGAACATAGAAAACTCCGTAGGATCTCAGATGGCAAGGAACCAGAGGTAGAAACTGTCCCCATGCTGCGGAGGGAAAAACTGAGGCTGTATCATAACCTGCTGGTTCAGGGGCTTCACAGTGTGGGGACAAGAAGTCAGGCCTACAGGGTGGGGCTCTGTCCTGGTGTCCACCAGCCATGAGGTCTGGCCGTGTAAGACTCTCAGAACCTCAGTTTCCCTGCCTGCAAGTGGAGATAAAGCTCTTTCCATCAGGGCTGCCATGAGGTTTAAACAAAGTTAAAAGGCTGCAAAGAGACTAGCTCCTGGGGAAAACTTGTTGTTTGTAAGACATGCCCCTCGCCTCAGCCCTGCCCAAGCCTCTCAGTATGTAAACCCTGAGCAACTTCAGACAGAGCTCAAAGGAACAGATGCTGGAGATGCGTCTTCCTCAGTAGCCAGGAGGAATCTGGGAGGGGCAAGGGGACGGAGGCAGACATTCTTTAAGGGTGTCTCTGTGACAGTGGCCAACTTTGCCCTGTCCCTGACCCCAGTTTCCCTATCTGTAGAGAAGAATCCTAAAACCTCACCGATGCATGTATTTATTAGCCACTCACCACATTAGAAGCTGTTATTATTACTGTTACTATTACTATTAGTTGCTTAGCATTGATGAGGGCGATGTGGGGCAGACGTGTGTCCCTATTTTACAGATGAGGACAGTGAGCAATAGGGGAACCCCAATGACAAGCTTGGCCCCTCTCTGTGCATCCTCGCAGAGAGAGAGTTGTGGCTCTGGAGATGAGAAGGTGGGGTCAGGGCGGGCCTGAGAAGCAGGGCTAGGATCCAGATTAGGTCACTGGGGGACAGGGTGCTGGAGGAGACGAAAACAAGCCCAGACCATTTCCTGGTTGGGCACTGAGAGCCAACACCACCTCTTTCTGCTCCATAAATAAATTTCACATTTAAATAAATATGGAATGGCATGACATTATTTTCCTTCTGTAAAAGAAAAGAGCTTTTATCCGGTCTCCAGAAGCTGGTTCCTTATTTCTAGCTCCTCTCTGACCTCACCCAGGGGCAGCCGGAGAAAAATTTTCTCATCCCCTTGGGGGGGAGTCAGGTCAGGAACAATGTGTGGGCAGCGCTTGGTCCTAAGCCGCAGACAGACTCTGTTCCTGAAATTCTTCTATAGGTAGTTGTTGGGAACTCGAAGTGGATTTTCCCTCTGAAGTAATGTTGTCAGGGCTTCTTTCATTCCCAGGCTGGCCCAGCAGCCTGTTTTAGAGGAAGGGAGGAAAAACCAAGGGTGCAGGAGTCAGATTACCTGGGGTAACCCCAGCTCTGCTGTGTGGTCACTGTGTGGCCCTGGGGAAGGGATTCAGCCTCTCGGGGCCTCATCTCAGGCTGTGTCAGAGACAGTTCTCCAGAGGCCTCTGGAATTTCTGGAGTCTTGTGACACCTTTTGTTCTGGACTATCTTTCCAAGGGTGTTTATTTAACAAACAGCCTTGGCAGATAAAGACAGTGTCTCCCTTGGGCAGAGGGCGGATTTGTTTGCTTTCCAGGACAATGAAAACAATGTCTCCTCCAAGGCAAAGATCCAGCAGGTTTGCTAGAAGCCGCTTTATAAGGCTAGGGGTTTCCTAATCTCAGGATTCCTTGGCTGTGACACCAGCCCTTTGTGGGCACAGAGTTCCCCTGGGCCTGCCTCCCACTTGGCCCATGAGACAAGAGGGCAGAGGGGACCAACATGAACATGGAGCTTGTGTCCCCTTTTACCTAACAGGTCTGCTGTCTCTGTCCCAGAAGTCTTCTACCTTCATCCATGGCACCGGCAGGCTGACTGCTGGCTTACGAGCAAGAGGGAAATCTCAGACCTGCCGCCTTTCTTGGCAGTCCGTGCCTGACTCTAATACCCACCCTGTTGTGGGAGGGTAGGATGCCTGGCCCTTGATGGGGAGTTAATAAATGATGTTTGGAACAATTTTACTATCAGTGGATGGGAGGCCGGTTATTCACGAAGAGCCAGTGAAAATTCCCACCCAAGACGCCAGCAGTACAGCACAGCCTTGGCCCTGGGGTTAGGAATTCCATCCTGGCAGGATCTGAGACAGGCTTTCTGGGGCAAGGGCTCCAGATGGGTAGACTTCAAGTCCCTTTTGACAACCCCCTCAGCCCCCTCCCCTCTCAGAGGCAGCCTCTATGATCAACTTGAAATACATCTTTCCAGACCTTTCCCTGTGCGTAGATATGTTTAGAGAATGTATACTTGACTTTTACGGAAATTATTTATACTATATTCTCTTGCACTTTTCATTTTTCTCTTAAAAATACATGCTAGACACCTTTCTATGTCAGCCCACTTGGCTTTTAAGAACTGCTGGACAACATTTCTAGTACGATAGTTTTGACTGATGACAAAAGTTACAACCTAGAAGTCAAGAGGTGTATTTAACTTGGTGGGCTTTCTGAGGACTTCAGGTCCAAAAGACAGCATCTCAGATGGCTCTGAGGAAACTGTTCTGAATAGGCAAGTGGAGGTGGTGGTGGGGGCGGGGGGGTGGGGTGGGGGAGTGGAGGGAGCCAGGGTATTTGGGAGTTTTTACCAAAAAAGACCAGGTAGGTGGAATATCAAAAGATTACAGTTAATAAAGGAAAACCGGTTATCTCAAGTTAAGGAATTTGGTGCTTTTCTGTGTTTCTGTCTATGGGAAGGTGCAAGAGTCTGGGCTCACTGAAGCCATTCCTTTGCTATGAACCTCAGCTCTCCGGGCCCAGCGTCCTGGGTTTTCTCAGCCCGAGTTTCCTCAGGTGCACCCCTGGGGGTGACTGCTGTACGGGCTTGGCAGTGGGCACCCCCTTTGTCTCCATCATGAGTTCCCTCAGGGCTCACCGTCCAGGCGGCCATAATGTAATGGCTTGGTGGCTGCAATAGCAATCGTTTACTGACAGTTTACTGATGGTTTTAGTTCTCCGATGCCATTTATTCACCACTCCCTTCTGGATGAACGTTTAGTTGCTTCCACTTTTCATCAGCACAAAGATGCACATTGCACATATTGAAACACCTCCTTTGGTATATGGGTGAGGGCTTCTACGGGGCAGAAACGAAGGTGACACTGCCCCCACCCCCTACCCCCGCACCCCCACCCCCTATCCCCCCACCCCGCCCGCAGATTAGAAATATGGCCGTGGAGGCTTCCTGAGGGGCTGCAGACTTCCTCAGATCATGCTGGTGGGTGGAAGGATGCAGTGATCTTAGCCCCGGGGCTCCCTCTTCCTTTCCACTGGGAGTCTCCACCCTGCAGGGAGTGAGAGGGCCAGGGCGCCAGGCTAGGGGGGAAAGAGGTAAGGGGGGCTGGGCCGCAGCAGCTCTCCCAGAGAGGCTGGTAGGCCCAGAGGAGACAATTGCTGAGGCACCACAGAGGCCCCTGAGGAGCCATCATGTGGGTACCCAGAGGGGAAATACATGCTTGTCAAGGGCTACTGGGCCCATGTTTCCTAAGAACCCTCTCTTGGGTGCCCCAGTTTGGAGACAGGCTCTGTCAAGGATGATACTGGACTTAAAAGCTAGGGGGTCCTCTTGAGGGGCCCAGTCCTCTCAAGCTCAACCCAGAGACAGTCCATCAGTCCTAAGTCTGCTAAACCTAGCTACCTGTGGCTACCTGTCACATTTCCCTGTGGCCCAGGCATTCAGACCAAACCAGTCAGGCAGCCAACAGGGCAAGATCTGAGGGAGAGACCAGCAAAGACACCAAGCCAGGCCTCAGAAACGCCAGCTCGTGTCCACGAGAGCCCCTGCCAGGCGCTGTGCTGGGCCTGCTGAGATAAGCTACGGAAGGCACTGCTTGCTGAGGTCAAGCCAGCGCAAGAATGTGACATCCAGCATAACAAGTAAGACAGAATGAACTCACTGTTCAGAAACTAACAACTCTCAGTACTTCCTGGGAACGGACATGCCAGGTGCTGTGCTAAGTTCTTTATTCTATTGCCCCTATCATCACATTAACCCTGTGCGGTCGGCTTTATTATAACCCTGTTTTGTTTTTTTCACAGATGAGAAAATAGCTCAGGGAGGTTAAGGAACTTGGTCCAGGTCCCACAGCTAGTAAACCATATGCCTGGGACTCAGACCCATGCTTCTAACTCTGGCCTTCTGCTACCCAAGTGTTCTTAACCTTGAGAGTCATGGACCCCCTTGAGACTCTAATGACAGCTCTGAACCTTCTAATCAGAAAAGTGCCTGCAATATAAACACCCGACCCACTCACAGGCGTGAGGCCCCCTTCCTGAGCAGGCGGCCTGTGCTCAGAAGGGCCCCAGGCCTGTTGTTGCCATCATGAAATTTTTAATACTTTCTGAACAATGGGTTCCACATTTCATTTTGCCCTGGGCCCTGCAGATTATGTCCTGCATAAGCCTGCACTTCTTATGCACAAGCCACACACACCACAGTTTGCAAACGACTTCAGATGTGTAGGAATCCCATGAGACCATTCAGAGACTCAAGAAAGACACTTTTTGCTTTCCCCTGCTTCCTGGAAGGCCGTGTATGTGTACACACCGCATGTGTGTGTTTGCAGGTGTGTGTGTGTGTGTGAGTGAGTGTGCTGTGCGTGTATGGGGCACACTGTCAGGTAGAACTGTGTTCCCCAGGGAAGGGAGCAGAGGAAGAGGCGGTGGGCTTGACATCGCCCTCCACACAGTTTTTGGAGCAACTGCTTCACCTCTGAGAGAGGAAACCCAGTCCTGATGATAAACAGCCCTGGTACTAAACCCGTGTCCTTAAAAACCTGCACCTCCTGAGACAGGACAAGGAGGCTTTGTCCAGGTGGCGGCCTCAGGGCAAACGCAGAAAGGTGGCCAGAGGCGGATGCTCAGGCCTAGGACTCTGTACGCACCCCTGAGAGCAGAGACTCCTTGGTGAGGGGTGGGCACTGGGGTGGCACATGTGTCCCTGAGGACACAGAGGGCAGAGAGAGCCTTTCCAGCCAGGAGCGGGCTGCAGGGGACCTTTATGCAGTTTTCACTCTGATCTGTCACCTTGGGCAAGTGATTTAATCACTGTGACTCAGTTTCCCCACCTGTTTAATGGTTGTTGTTGTTCAGTCGCTCAGTTGTATCTGACTTTCTGCGACCCCATGGACTGCAGCACGCCAGGCTTCCCTGTCCTTCACTATCTCCAGAGTTTGCTCAAACTCATGTCCATTGAATCAGTAGTGCAATCCAGCCATCTCATCCTTTTTCACCCTCTTCCCCTCCTGCCCTCAATCTTTCCCAGCATCAGGGTCCTTTCCAATAAGTCGGTTCTTCATATCAGATGGCTGAAGTATTGGAGCTTCAGCTTCAGCATTAGTCCTTCCAATGAACATTCAGGACTGATTTCCTTTAGGGTGGACTGGTTTGATCTTCTTGCTGTTCAAGGGACTCTCAAGAGTCTTCTCTAGCACCACAGTTCAAAACGCATCAGTTCTTCAGCACTCAGCCTTCGTAATGTCCAACTCTCACATCCTTACTGTTTAACAGGGATAACAGTAATACCACCCCTGAGGTTATTGTGAGTGTTGAATTTAGTCGAATGTCTTTCCAACATAGCACAATAAATGATAGCTATTGTTGCATTCCTGGAGAAGGAAATGGCAACCCACTCCAGTATTCTTGCCTGAAAAATTCCATGGACAGAAGAGCCCGGCGGGCTACAATCCATGGGGTTGCAAAGAGTCAGGCATGACTGAGTAACTGAGCATATTGTTGTATTGTTATTAAAAACTGGATAGGAGGACAGGGCTTCAAGCATAACAGCTGTGCTTTTAGTTTGGGGCTTTATTCTCCTTGTTTTTAATCATCCCCATGTGAGATACCACTGTGGGGGGCAGGATTCTGTGGCTAACAACGAGGGAACCAGTGCTGGGATGGGAAGTGCCCTGAAGGGAGGTGAGCATCTCGGGGGAGGCTCATCCCTCAGGACAGGGGTCCCAAGGTCCCAGGAGGCCAGTCCCTGGACTGGCCCAGACTCTGGGCAGTTGGGTTTGAACAGGAGAATTTCTTTTCAATAACAACAGCAAAGGATGTTTCTTTGTCTTCAAGGGTGACAGATTCCTGGGTTCCCATCCTTACCCCCTGACCCCCGCAGCCTCCCTATGAGCCAGGTCACAGGGAGGAGCTCCTGGTGCACATAGTAACCGCCTCCTGCCTCAGAGCAGAGCAGGGTGTTCAGGGGCTGAAGGAGGCTAGCAGCAGGGGCTGGAATGATGTCCTGCACTGGGGCTCCCAGCAGATCAGAGCTCCGCCTGCGCTGGGGGTCTGTTCCGGGGTTCTATAGGACCGACTGAGTGGGTGGCCTTTAGTTATCACTGTCCACCCTCCACATCTCCCAGAGTAGATGTGATTTTGAAGTTCATCCCTGCCGTGTGTGTATGCTAAGTCATTTCGCTTGTGTGCAACTCTTTGTGACCCTGTGGACTATAGCCCGCCAGGCTCCTCTGCCCATGGGATTCTCCATACAAGAATACTGGAGTGGGCTGCCATGCTCTCCTGCAAGGGGATCTTCCCGACCCAGGGATCGACTCCATGTCTCTCATGCCTCCTGCATTGGCAGGCGGGTTCTTTACTGCTAGTGTCACCTGGAAGCCATAAGTGCAGGTAACATTCTTTTTATTTAAGATTTTTTTTTAACTTGACTGCGCCAGTCTTAGATCCCATGGCTCGTGGGATCTTTGATCCTCATCGTAACGTGCAGGGTTGCAGCTGAGGCATGCGAACTCTTAGTTGCAGCATGTGGGATCCGCAAAGCAGACCCAGGCCCCCTACATCAGGAACACAAGAGTCTTAGCGGCTGGACCACCAGGGAAGTCCCTGAGCTAACATTTTTGAGGCTTTCTACCTGCTGAGTTCTCTCCTAAGCTCTCTGTCTGCATTATCTCATTATACTTCACAGCATTCATGTAACTCCAAGAGTTATCACAGATGAGGAAAATGAGACTAGAAAGGGACAATAACCAGGTAACAAACTGCAGTTCCACTCAGGGGATGTCAGAACTACATCCTCAACCATGGGCCTCTCAGACCCTGGGCCCCAAGCCCACAGCTTCACGCTGACTTCTCTCCACGGGACAGAGGCCCAAGGAGGCCGGCAGGGTCTGAAGGCCGAGAGGGAGCGGTCCTGTGTGCCCTCTTCCTCCTCTGGCCAAGATGACTGATGACTCACTCTAAATAACCCTCACACCTTGGTGGCAGTGGAAACTTTGAACATTACTTTCAGATAAAAAAAAATCAGGTTGGATAAAGTACTTGACCCATCGTAGGTGTTGCATAACTGTCTGCTGTTATCATTAGCTTTGGAATGGGGTCACTGGCCTCCCCAACCCACTTTGAGGATGCTCTATAATCCTCCATCGGAAGGGTGAGGACTCAGCCTGAGGGTGAGTAAGTTGCTCGGGCCACTCACACGCCTCATTACTGGCACCTTGACCCTCATAGACACATCATCCCCCTACTAGAGCGCTGAGTAATAGGGGCGGGGGGCAGGTTGTGAGTGGACGCCCCCAGGGAGGGAGAGGTAGGCCAGAAACCAGAGAGACATAGCGAGGAACTCAGGAGGCCAGGTATGGCTTGACCATTCCCCAGGTATGTGGCCTGAGGTGGGACGCTGACCTGCTTTCATGGGAGACATGGCAGAGAATGAGAGAAGTGACGCCTTGACCACACCCCAGCCAGGCTACTTTGAGTCCTCTTGTGGAGCAGGCCTTCACCTTGAACTAGAAGGAGCTGAACAGGACTTCCCTGGTGGCACAGTGAATAAGAACCTGCCTGTCAATGCAGGAGACACAGGCTCCATCCCTGGTCCAGGGAAGATGCCACATGCTGCGGGGCAACTAAGGCCTCCCCTTACTACTGAATAGTGCCTCAACTACTGAGCCCATGCTCGGCAACAGGAGAAGCCAGCACAGTGAGCAGCGCACCGCAGTGACGAGCAGCCCCTTCTCACTGCAACTAGAGAAAGCCTGTGCAAAGCAAGGAAGACCCCGCATGGCCAGAAATACATTTTAAAAAATTTTTAAAGAGACCTGAACAGACACTAACAGTTTCTAACAGCTCAGGGCCACATTCCTAGGATGGATGCTGGTCCCTTTGAAAGTGCCCGCTTGGGAGAACTCATGGCTCCTGATAGAACTGACTGTCCCAGCTGTTGCCTGAAGAGATGGCCCACCTCCCAGCCTCCATGGGAGGGGAGGAGCACAACGTCTAGAAGGCCAGTTAGCCAACACTCAGGGCTTTCATTTGGACCAACACCTTGGTCTTCACTACCCTGACTGTCCTGAGCCGCTGCTTACCCACCTCCCTCTTCCCTCATTCTCCCTTTAAAATGCCCAGGCACCTCTACACAAGTCCAAGTTGAGTTTCGCACCCACCTGACTCTTCTCCCTACTGCAGTGGTTATTACTGATTAAAATCTGTCCAGACCGCCAGGCTCTTTCGTCTTCCTCAGAGGCATCTCAGGCCCGCTGTGAGAGTTTAGATGAGATGCTCAGCCCGTTGCTGGGTATGGCCGTGCTCATCGGGCATCTCCACCAGGTGCGTTATACTTTTGTAGGTGGAAGGTGTTAGAAAATGACATGCAAGAACATTGACACCAAGACTTTAAAACGTTTGGATTGTTTTCTTCCTCTCTGGGCCAAGCAGAGAGGAATCCTGCACCAATCCAACAGTAGACTTACTGGGGGTGGTGTTGGGCAAAGATGAAAACTTAGGAAGAAAAGATGGGATCTGTGTCCAGTGGGGCTGGGAGAAATAAAGGGTAGGAACCTGGGATAGAGGGCAAAAAGGTATGTGAATCAATATACAAGCACACACACCCTTTCCCATGTCCAGTTTGTTTATGTCAGACCCTAGGAGGCGCAGCAGGTCAGCTGTCACACCTCCCAGATCTATGCTGGGGCCAGACCACCATCCCAGTTGGTAAAGATGGGAAAGACAGGGGCATCTTCCTTCTAGATCAGGCCTATGGGTGGGACCTGAGAGATGAGAGCCCAACAACTGTCTGTTCTAAGGAGAACACTGCATCCTATTTGGGTGGAGATGGTAGAGAGGAAGAGGGGTTTTAATTTATAGGAAGTTTTCAACATCCTAGATGAAGATTTTATTTATAAGAATCCTCGTTTAAATAGATATCATGTTTTTTAAGGACAAGTGTAAGAGAGGTTTTATGAAGTATGATCCTTGCTTTTGGAGACTGACAAGAATAACATGATTAATTCTCATCATCAACATGGCTCCAAATGCTTTATAGACCTCTCATTTCAGAAGAAGTAATTATCACCTTGGATGGAGAGTTAAAATTAGACAGACTAAGGTACAAGTTATTCATCTTATTGGCTCTATGTGACCTTCAACAAGAATTATAGGCTGAGTTATGTCCTCCAAAATTCATATGTTGAACTCCTAACTCTCAGAACCTCGGAATGTGACCTTTTTTAGAAATAGGATTGTTAAAGATGGAATGAGTTAAAATGAGATCATATTGGAGAAGGGAGGGCCCCTAATCCAATATGACTGATGTCCTTATAAAAAGGGAGAACTTGGAGGTAGACACGCATAAGGAGAACAGCATGTGAAGATGAAGGCAGAGACTGGGGTGAAGGCTCTACCAGCCAAGAAACACCAAGGATGCCAGCAAACTACCAGGAGCTAGGAGATAGGCCCGGGACAAATTCTCCTTCACTCCTCACAGAAGGGACCAACCCTGTTGACACCTGATCTCAGACTTCTAGCCTCCAGAGCTCTGAGACAATCAATTTCTGTTGTCTAAGCCACCCAGTCTGTGGTACCCTGCTATGGCAGCCCTAGCATGGCACCTCTCCACTCAGTCTCAGTTTTCTTGTCTGTAAAATGGGGATAATAATAGTACCTACTGGGAGAGGCAGTACAGAGGTAGGGGGAAATAAAAGTGTCATTAGGGGATTATATGAAATCGTGTGCATGAAATTTTATAAAGCATTATAGAATTTAAAGAATCTTTTTATTTCATTCAATTTTTTTAAAATGGTAAAAAAAAAAAATACAGTACTTACTGTAGCAGAGATAGGGATAGTCACCAAACGTTCTGTTTGTTCCCCCATATTTCCCACCCTCCTGAAATTGGGTAGGTGTCATGTGATTAGCTCTGGCCAATGGCCTGTGGGCTGAATGACATGAGTCACTTCTGGGAGAAAGGGTAAAAGAGATGGCATCCAACCCTCCAGGTTATTTCTCTGCCTCAGCACCAAGGCCTCCTGTTCAGTTGGTTGAGCGACAAGATTAAAGCTACCTGGCTTGCTGAGTCACTGTATGAAGGCAAGATGCCCCAGAGAGGTTCATGGACCCACAGCAGGCTGCATGTAGATAAGAAGTAAATTCTTGTTGTGTTAGGCCCTGAGACTTTGGGAACTGTTTGTCACCATGGCACACTCTATCCTATGCAGATTAAAACACCACCTCTAGGACTGTTGTGAGGATTAAATGGGTCAGTATATATAAAGCAAATGGCATATAGTACTGCTGCTGCTACTGCTAAGTCGCTTCAGTCGTGTCCGACTCTATGCGACCCCACAGACAGCAGCCCAACAGGCTCCTCTGTCCCTGGGATTCTCCAGGCAAGAACACTGGAGTGGGTTGCCATTTCCTTCTCCAATGTATGAAAGTGAAAAGTGAAACTGAAGTTGCTCAGTCGTGTCCAATTCTTAGCGACTCCATGGACTGCAGCCCACCAGGCTCCTCCATCCATGGGATTCTCCAGGCAAGAGTACTGGAGTGGGTTGCCATTGCCTTCTCCGGGCATATAGTAAGATGTTAGTTATAACAGTAAAGGTTAGCTACAGCTGTGTGACTGTAGGTAGGATATGTGACCTCTCTGAGCCTGTTTCCCCTTGAAAATATTAGAAGCAATGACAGCATCTACTATGGAATTGTTGTAGGGATTAAATAAGGTTCTACCTATAAGTGCCTGGCCTAGGGGTGGTAAAGTGTGTTCATTCTTCTCTCATTATGGCGGCCTGGTCAATGTGCTTGCCTGCCTGTCTCTCTGAGGCTCCTCTGAGCAGGACTTGGCCGGCAGCCACTGACCTTTCCCTCCCTGATGAAAATGCACTGGGCCCCATTCTGCGGTGAAGTCATTACCGAAGCATCTGCTCTTTGTTTTGTAAATCTTCCCACAGTGGGGCTGGAGGCCCACCCTGACACTGCTGCCAGGTCTTGGAGGCGGCTTTATGCCCATGCAGACTGAGGATCAGCTGTGTGCTAGGCAGACTGCACTTCCCAGGGCTGGCCAAAGTCTTGTGTTCAGTGGAACTCGGCTTTTCCATGGATCAAGATGAGTCAGCTTTCCTTGGGCTGCGTCATAAGGAAGGCGTGCCACAGGGGCTTTCTGTGCCATGTGCAAGGAAAGGGAACATTTCTCTTGAACCAAGGGAAGAGAGAGGACGTTAAGACACCAGTGGACTTGCAAACTGAGAGCTGAGAGCTGTGACCAAGTGCTGAGGCCCCAAAGACCAGCCAGAACCAGGGGCAGAGCAGGGATGTGCAGAAATGACCTCTGTGAAGTTACAGACCTGCTAAATCAGAGGGAGATGTCAAGATTTTCCTTTAATGTAAAAAAGGAATAGATATTAGACAAGGCCATAGTTGAGAACAGCTGGATTCCAGTAAGTACCTCACTGTTAACAGCTGTTTGTGCTGAATGTGCTCTTGTAGTTGATCTCACTTCAGTTGGCCCTTGTGGTGTTAGCGGTGTTTCTCCCAGGATCTCCTGGGCCCTGGTGCCAAATCCAGCCTCTGTACCTTGACAACAAATAAAATCTCAGAGACAGAGTTTTGGGTGAAGTAGAGAATAGCTTTATCGCTTTGCCAGGCAAAGGAGGCCTCAGAGGTCTAATGTTCTCAGAACTGCGTGTCCCAACAGGAAGGTGGGTAATGAGGAGTTTTATAGTAAGGGTTCAAGGAGGAGGGCGTGATCAGCTCTTGGACGTTCTTCTGATTGGTTGGTGGTTAGGTCAGTGGGCATCAGCATCATCAACTTTCTGGTTTCAGCCTTCTGGGGTCTCAGAGCTTGTGAGCAGCATACAGCAAACTTTTTCCCCCTGGTGGGGATTTCAGCATCTGCAATACGGCTCAGAAGTATTGTTATGTATATTCCCTGAGGGGAACCAGAACCCTGCCCCACGCTGCCCTATTGTTCCTTGACTGTTCCACCCTATCTCCAAATCCGTTCCCTTCCCTAATTAGTTTGAATCTGCGGCTAGGAACTCAGGGAAGGTCATGGAGGCTGAATGAAGCCTATTTCCCATAATCAAGAAATGGGGGACACAGAAAGGCTTTTGTGCCTAGGAGCCCCATGGGGTCCTGTTTGGCTTCAGCCCCTTTAAATAGCAGTTGTCCAGATCCCACTCCAGATCACTTGAGTCAGTCTCTGAGGACAGCAGGAGGCAGTGGCTCTCAAAGTGTGGACCAGGGACCTGCAACACCAGGGCACTGGTTAGAATGCAAGTTCCCCAGCCCCATCCCAGACCAACTGAATCAGAAACTCTGAATGCACATCTGCATTTTCCCAAGTCCTCCAGGAGAGTCCTATGCACAGGAAAAGTTTAAGAAACAGTAGATTGTTGTATATAATCTTACTTATTTTCCTATTTATTTCTGGCTGTGCTGGGTCTCTGTTGCCGCATGTGGGCTTTCTCTAGTTGCGGTGCACGGGCTTCTCATTGCAGCGGCTTCTCTTATTGCAGAGCATGGTCTCTAGGGCACAGGCTTGTCAGGCAGGCCGGACGGCTCAGTGAGGTGCATAGCACCAGGGACCTGAGTCATGTTTCCTGTTAGCTGGGAAGAAAAAACAGCATTCCTTGACCAAATTAGGAAGACTTCCCCTACACACCAACCAGAAAGAGACAGGACATGCGCTCATCCTGTCTAGCCAATCATGTAACGCCAGCTACTCCTGTAACTGAGACAAAGAACTGACTGTATATAAACCGCCATATTCCTTTGCTCGGGGTCCCTGTCGGAATCCGCTGTGTCGGATGAGACTTGGACCCTAGCGCGCTAGAAATAAACTCCCTTCCTGCCTTTTTGCATTACTGTGGAGGACTTGCTTTCTCTCGGTCGGTTCGGAGATACGGGCTCGGTGCATAACAGGCTCAACAGTCACGGTACACTGGCTCAGTTGTTCCATGGCATGTGGGATCTTCCTGGATCAGGGATCGAACCCATGTCTCCCGCATCTGCAGGTAGATTCTGTACCACTGAGCCGTCAGGGAAGCCCAGCTGGTAGTTTTAATGTGTGTCCAGAGTTGAAAACTCCTGGGTTAGTTTAGGACCTTTGTGTTTTTAAAATAAGTGAGTGGGTGAGGATTGAGTTTAGCGGCCTCTTCAGTGGTGGCTTATTTCCTCCCTGCTGAGTTTCAGAGTTCAGGATGAGAGGAGCTGGCCTCTACTCCCTGTAAGGTGAAAGGGGACAGTGACCTGCCCATTCTTTGAATATCTTTTGCATACGTAAGTGAGAATGAGGCCGCACGGTGCGCACTGCTACCCCTCTGCTCTTTCACCAACACCCTTAACAGGGGAGGCTGACAGGCTCAGGGCATCCTTGACGAACTGTATTTCGAGACAGTACTGACTTCCCTGGTGGCTCAGACGGTAAAGCGTCTGTCTACAGTGCGGAAGACCAGGGTTCAGTCCCTGGTTTGGGAAGATCCCCTGGAGAAGGAAATGGCAATCCACTTCAGTACTATTGCCTGGAAAATCCCATGGACAGAGAAGCCTGGTAGGGTACAGTCCATGGCCTGGTAGGGTACAGTCCATGGCGTCGCAAAGAGTTGGACAGGACTGAGCGACTTCACTTTCACTTTCTTTCACTGAAAAATGCAAAGAGGTGGAGCCCAGGCTCCCTTAGCTGCAGCTTAGTGAGTCCCAGCTAAGCCAAGTTCACACCCTGAAAACATAAAGCCTTTTTCTTAGGTTTTGGCACATTCTTCACAATCCTAATCCTGGAGGAATTAATTTCTCATTTTGGAGTAATAGAATAGTTGTGGGAAGTGGGTGGAGTGGGAATTTCTAGGAATCACAGCTTTTTTTTTTCATTCACTTCTTTATTTTCAATTTAATGTCCCTGACTGTTCTGCTGCTCCACCCAGCAACAGTTACTCGGCTTTGTCTTGGGATCATGTATTGGTATTTCCAAGCAGAAGGGACTAAAGTACGCATCTGGGTTACAGCAACTGGAAGTGAAATCTGGCTAGAACTCCATACCCTCTGCTTTCCCTGCCTGGAAGGGGGTGTGTGCATGTGTGTGCACCTGTGTATGTCTATGTAGGGGATGGAACACGTTCCCTAATCTGGTTCTTCCACACCTGGAGAAATCTGTGACCCATATGAGCCAGCTCTTGTCTAGTGAGGGGCCACAGGCGAGGAAAGAAATCGAGGGTAGGTGGACAGCTGCTGGAGGCTTCTGTGGGTTCCAGGGCCATCTCCTTCTCTCCCTGGCTCAGCACTCTGGATTCTGAACACATCAGCTTCCTGTACATGCCTTGCGCCCCAGGCGCACCTCAGTCCTCACTTGGTTATTAACCACCCTCCTCTTTCCTGTCTGTCTCGGCCTTTCAGGGCTTCTGCTGGCAACACTGTGGGGTTTCTCCTTGGCTTCTTCCAAGTCTGCTGGGCTAAGGGAGATGTCTTGGATTTATGAAAATCAGCCCCATATTGGGGCCAGATGCTTCAGAGAAAATGAGGTGGTCAGGACGAAGTCAAGAAACAAACAGGGGGAAGGAGGAGGCCCAGCAGTGAAGGGCAGTCTCCTCCAGGGGCTTCTGAAAAGTCTCCTTTCTCTGCGCAGCCTCTGCTCCTTCTCTTCCCAAACCAAACATTTGCTTATGGTTTTTGTAAATTTCCATGTCTCACTCTGGGGCCAGCACATCAGTGTTTGCTGGGCTGTTTCTTCCTCTCTGTGGACAGGGGCGAGGAGGATGGAACATGGGAGTCCTGGCAAGTATGAATTGAATGCCTTGCAGGAAGTTGAGGGCAAATGCCAGCCCTGAGTGGGGACGGCTAGCAGACATGGCTTTCCGAGGTGGGTGAGGAAGCAGGCAAATGCTCAGGCTCTTCTTCTTCCTAATTGCATGACTTGTATTATCAGAAACATAGTTAGTCATGGAAATCATACCAATGGTGATGATAAATCACCCTAGGGCACTGTACTGAGAATGTCACACACACCTCATTTAGAGCCTCCAACACCCGCTGAGCAGGTGCTTTGGTGTTGTTACTACCTCCATTTGTACTTTGAAACTCAGAGAGGTTTCCATGAATCAGGGATGGAATTGAGATTTGAACTCAGGCAGCCTGATTCCGAAGGCTACACTCATTTTTCCTTTGTTTATATAAATCATTTATGTGACTGGGCCAGGTCTTAGTTGTAGCACACGGGATCTTTGATCGTTATTGTGGCATGCAGGTTCTTTTTTTTTTTCATGCAGGTTCTTATAGTTGCAGCATTCGATCTCGTAGTTGCAGCACGTGGAAACTAATTTCCTGCCCAGGGATCAGACCCGGGTGGCCTGCATTGGGATCATGGAATCTTAGCTACTGGACCACCAGAGAAGTCCCCAGACACTATGCTCTTAAACACTATGTGATGAATGTAAGGAATCCGTGTTTGTTAAAGAAATTGTTTAAAATTCAGATAAGTAATTTATTGTCAACAGTTTGGTTTATGTCTTTCCAATCATTTCTCTGTGCAAAATATTTCACATTATAAAAAATATTTTATGTAAATGGAATTTTATAGACTACTTTTGTTTAATATATCCTATATATCTTTAATGTCATAAAAGGCCTTCTGTATGATTATTTTAATAGTTGCAAAGTATCCCATCATATGTGTAACCATAATTTATTTGACCAGTTCCTTATTATTCAATAGTTAAGAGGTTTTTTCTGTTTGTTTTTCACCATTAGAAATGTTTAATGATTCAAACGTTAAATCTTAGCATTCAGCCACAGTTATTTCCTTAGAATAAACTCCTGTACTGGATTTGCCGGATGAAAGGGTATGAAAAATGTTAAGGTATTTGATGCATATTACCAAACTTTCCTCCCAGCAGATGAATGGGTGTTTCTCTATGCCTTCATCAGCATTAGGTTTTAGTATTTTAAAAGACAGTTGCCAATTTAAGAGGTCATTGTTGTTTTAGTTTGCATTTCTTGGCTGTCTGCTGAGTTTGAGCTTTATGCCTGGGTATACTGTGGGCCTGTATCTGGAGGGCAACAGGAGAATTTCCTCCAGCAGCTCTGCGGGTGATATTTCTGTCTTAGCTCCAGTCTTCTGGCACTGAAAGCCAAGTCCTAAAGAGAATCTCTGGTCCCACTGCTTCTTTCTTGGCCAGGATCCTATGAGCGCTGTTCACAGAGGCAGATGACATCTGCAGGGATTGCCTCAGATCCCAGACAACTGGACTGACAAGTGCCTTTTATATACCCCTGTCACCGAGAATAGGATTGAGGGTGCCAAAGCACGCACAGGTCCCCACAGTGATGTGGCACGGCTGGCCTGAAGTCCAGTCCGGAGCAGAAAGACCTTGTTTTGCAACCTGGTCCACCCAGGGTCTGCCTCTCCAAGACTTAGTTTCCTTACCGGTAAAATGGGGCAATATGAGTAAAATGATCAAATCAAGAGCCAGTTTCACAGGGATGGAAGGATCATCCAAGGAGATAATGCTTGGAAGGTACTGATATGCCAAACTCAATAAATCATCATCATTATGATTATTTTTAAAATTGTTCTTTGTGACCTTATATATGACATTACTCATCTTTACTTTCCTCTCCCCACCCCCACCCCCAACACACACACAGCAGCTGCAAATCAGTTTTCTTCTCTATTTTTGGCTACCGTGGATGGCATATGAGATCTTAGTTCCCCAACTAGGGTTCAAAGCCATGCCCCCTACAGTGGACACATGGAGTCTTAACCACTGGACCACTGGGGAAGTTCTTCATTATGATTACTGATCAGTTGTGAGTATCTGGAGGGTTTTGAGGGATGTATTTTGAGTGAATGGGGGTCTTAGGCCTCTGAGGAGACTGATAAAGCTCAGGGAGCTGTTGCTACAGGTAGAGGCTGAGTGAGGTTGCATTGCCAAGGTCAGAAGGGAGCTGGTGACTTACACTTGAACCAGTGAGGTCCAAACCACTTGCAACTGGACAGTGCCATCTGTCATATGCAGGGAGGGATGGACACAATCATTGGGTCTGATGGTAGGTTTTTCGCTTCCATGCCGGGCGGCCCGGTGTGGGGGCTGCATGCTGTGAGCACAGAGCCAGTGCTTGCTGGGCTGAACTACCGCTACTTTTTATCACAGCAAATTCCTTAAATCTTGCAGACGCTCCGTTCCTTTATCTTTAAAATGGGGAAATCATTTCCACCTCAGTTGAGAGTGGTACTGAGGATTCAATAATAGATAATGAGTGAGTCCCCAAGACTCACTCAAGTGTTAGGGTCATTGCAGGAGCTCAGAAAATGTTCATTAAATGAAAGTGGTGCCAAAAGACAGAAACAACCCAAGTACCCATCCGCTTACGGATTCATAAACAAAATGTGGTTTATCCACACAATGGGCTATTATCTAGCCTCAAAAAGGAATGAAGTTCTAATACATCCTACAACATGGATGAACTTTGAAAATATTATGCTAAGTGAAAGAAGCCAGAAACAGGAGGTCACATATCGTATGATTCCATTTATACGAAATGTCCAGAATAGACAAATCCACAGAGACCGGAGCAGACTTGCAGTCGCAGGGCATACGGGGTTTCCTTTTAGGGTGATGGAAAGGTTCTGATGATGGTTACATACTGTGTGCATGTGAGCATCAGTCGCTTCAGTCATGTCTGACTGTCATAACTCTCTGTGGCCCTATGGACTCTAGTCCATCAGGCTCCTCAGTCCATGGGATTCACCAGGCAAGAATGCTGGAGTGGGCTGCCATTTCCCTCTCCAGGTTACACATTATGAATGTCCTGCTTTCACTAACAGTAAATTTTAGGTTACGTGTGTATTGCTACAATTGGAAAAAATGTTTATTCCAACTGCCTCTTAAACTTCCTCTCCATTCATTCATTCATCCGCCCACCATTTGCGCTGTGCCAGGAGACACGATGTGAAGGCTTTCGCTGAGACTTAACCTCCCATGAGAGAGAATATGAAGGGCATGTATCAAGAAGTAAGTTGTCAGGAGCATTTCCCTGTTGTGAGCTTCTTGGATTCCTACTTCCAAGGGCAAGTCTCAACACATGTCTTCTCAGCTGTTCCTCTGCTCCCAGCCAAGCCAGACTTGCTTCAGAGTGGTAGGCTTCAGACCAAGTCTGAACACACTTCCATTTGGGCCAGCCAGACCCCTCAGGGGCCAGGTCATCAGGGAGAAGTGCTGCCTGTTGGACAATGTTTTGAATGAATTGACTTAAACCCAAATCTTCTTGGTTCTCAAGGGTCAGCCTTTCCACTCATACATACAGAGGTAGAGGGCAGTTTTTTCCTGGAAAGGGAACTGCTTAAAGAAATCAACATTAAGTCAGAGGAGACTGCTGAAACGTAGCAGTGGATTAATGAAAGCTTCCAAAAGGAAAGGGAAGATTAGCCCCTACTCACTCAACCAAACTCTGGGAGTTGCTCTGTGGGCCATCTGAGGGTCATTCCTGGAAGCTCAGCACTGCTTTTTATGATTTGTCCTGCTGGGGCAGATACTGAGGGACCTATTCTATTTGGTCCCAGGCTCCACTGTGAGCTCTATTTAGGATTCCCTATAACTTTAAAAGGGCTTCCCTGATGACTCAGAGGTAAAGAATCTACCTACCAATGCAGGAAATGTGGGTTCAACCCCTGGGTTGGAAAGATCCCCTGGAGAAGGAAACAGCAACCCACACCAGTATTCTCATCATGGGGAATTCCATGGACAGAGGAGCCTGGAGGGTGATAGTCCATGGGGTCCCAAAAGACTTAGCAACTAAACAACACTAGCCTTCAAAATATTTGTTGATTCATTGATTAACTGAGGCATCGAAAAGAGTGTGAACATAGGGTGAAGCATCTCTGTTTTCAAGTAACAGCAGCCACTGTTTACTCAGGGCTTACCATGAACCAGACATGCTACACTCACCCTTCACATTGATACTATCCCTATTTTAATACATGAGCAACCCGAGGCTCAGAGAGGGCAGTTTACGGTCCAAGGTCACACAGCTGGGACACCTTGCTGGAGAAGAGCAGACTCAGGATGACTTTGGAAAGCTGGCGCATAGGGAAGAGGTTAGGCTTGTTCTGTATGATCCCAAAGGAACCCCTTTGGTTCTGGATCTCCACAGCATTTTCGTGGCCTGTGGGGTCCTAACAGATGGAAGCGGGAGAGTTGAGGCAAAAAATGGGACAGAAGGGTCTTCAACGAGTAGGGATGTAGATTCATATGTTGACACTGCTGGTCATGTCAGCTTTCTGTACCTCTCTCTTCTCATCTGTAAAATGGGATGTAACTGGTCAGACCAGCCCACGTTGCTTCACTCTATCATTCAGCAGCTCCCTACAGTTCTTGGGATCAAGTCCAACCTCTTCTTAGCATGGCTTGGAGGCTCCTTCATATTCAGGTCCTAGCTTTCCTCTCCAGCCTCCAGCCACCTCAACCAGAGCAAACTGTTTCTTGGCCCCGAACCCTTCAAGTCCTCTTCATCCTGAAGGCCTTTTGACATGCTGTCTCCTGGGTCACCCTGTTGAACTTTCCTGGGTGGGCAAGAATGGGGTGGCATCTGAGCCCAGGCACTGAGGATTGCCATTGTGAGCACCATAAGAGCGCACCCAAGGGGCCTGTGAGGCCCCGCAAGTGAGCATTACCTACTATGTGCATCAGAGCAGAAAGACATGGAAAGCTTTCCAGGGAGGGCAGCACTGGTATGGACCAGATGCTGCGTGGCCCCGCCCACCCTCCACATGGGAAAAGCACCTACGCTCCGCCTCACTGTATATTCTGGCCTCCTGCTCTGGTGGGCAGCAGCTGTTTTGGGGTAGGGGTGAGCAGGTGAAATTCAGGTGTGTGTGTGGAGAGACGGTGAAGGGAAGGGGGAAGGTTAAGTTCCACGGTGTTCTGACCAGACAGACCTAGGCAGAGTCCACGGTATCTAGAACTAACCACGTTATGCCCAAGATCTAAGCATTAAGGGCCCCTCAGTGGGCCTGTTGGGGAAAGCCAACACAGACCTCAGCATTCCACCAGGACTTTAAGTGGGGTTTGAAAACTCAAATGCTCCAGGGCCTGGGTGCTGTCCTAATGAATGGGGTCGCACTGTGGCCTTCCTGGCCCGCTGCTTTCTCCCTTTGGATGGCCATGGATTCACAGAGAGGAATCCATGTGTCCAATGTGTCCACTGGAAGTAAAGCATCAATGCTGATGCCATGATCAGTGGTGCCTTGTATTGGAGAGACCAGAGGGAGCCCGGGCCCTGCCCTTCTCCACAGCTGCAGCCAGCTGTTGTGCCAGGGTGAGAGCCCTGCGTGACTTACCACCCCAGGGAGCAGGTGCTGTCAGGCCCCTCCCCTCTCACATACCTTACTTTGGAAACTTGCACGGTGCTCTGGAAACTTCCAACCACTTGTATCTTCCTTCCTTTCTGGGCCTGACAGCTTTTTTCAGAATTCCAGAATGTTCTGCAAGCAGAGCAAGTGCTAAGGGAATTACTACATCCCAAGAATGGCCTTCAGCCAAAGACTGATGGGTCTTTGATGTAGGTATGCTATCAGTGTCTTCACCTTGCCCCTCAGCTCGGGTCATCCCAAGGTTCAAGCTTCACGCACCTCCTAGACGCATTCAGCTCCAGCTGTCCACGGTGGCCACTGGCTCAGCACTGTGCCCTTTGCTGCCTGTCGCCTCCCCTCTTCCCCTGCTGGGCCGTCTGCAGCTCCATCATAAACCATTTGCTCTCAAACCTTTGTCTCAGAGTTAGCTTCTTGTGTGACTCAAAGCAAGAGGCCTGATTGTCAAGATGACAATATGTTTTTTATATAAAACCCTTAATTTTTAAGTGTTGGTCAGTTGTTATAAACAAAAGCAGCCCACGCATGGACCACGCATCCACAGGGTAGATTTGGTCCATGGCCAGTGATGTGTGGGGCTAGGTGTGCACTGGGCCTGTCCTGACCCTGGCATCCCTTAAATGCTTGGGCATCATGGCTGTGGCTATGCTCATGGGTGTTCTTTCCAGCAACATGGCTGTCTTCCTTCCCTGCATCTCTGAGAATGTCTCTTCCTTGTTACTCTCCTTTCCTCCCTCCCTCCCTTCCTTCTCTCCCTCATTCTGATTTTCTTGGGCAAGCCTCTCCAGCTGAGTCTTTACTGCTTGCTTGCTCTTCTAATAAACTGCACAGCAGCATTTAGCAAGGGATTTACTAGCTACTAAGGGATTGCATCTTGGGAACCTGTTTACTGTTAGTAACCTTTGTCCAGATGTTTTAGAAATGGTTCCTTTAAGAACTATCCTAAGCTCGAGTTTCTCAATTCAGTAGTGTCCCGTGATGTTTATGCCTGGCCTGGCTCTCCAGGGTCCCCACTCTCCATAGGGGTCACTACATCTTTTGGGTAACGCTACAGAGGCCCCGCAGGTGTGGGTTGATTTGAAGACACCAAGGGTTTCAAGCCACCAGCAGGTTTTATGACAGCAGCATGGATGTGTTGGAGCTGTGATCTCTGTCCTCCAGTGACCCCAAGGCCAACTCTTGTTCCTGGCCTGCAGCTCAGTGAGGAGGATGGGAAAGCAGGAAGGGGGCCCTGAAACCCTGGGCTTTTTCTCCCTTGAAGTAGGTAGCTACGTCACCTACCACCTTACTGTCTGCTTACCATGGCTTTTAGTCCTAAACACTTACCCTTGCAGGTTTCTGGTAAGTACAAACTGTTCTGTAGAATGCCAAAGTCTTGAAAATCTTATTCAGGAAAAAAAAAGTTTACGTGATAAAAATTCCACCCATAAAATTGGTTTTGAGGGAATCCTGGTAAATTGGATCAGTCAGAGGAAAGCAGGGCTTCTCGGAGCCTTTAATACACTAATGTGAACTGTACTCCCTTATAAGAGGTTAGGTGACCACAGGTCCTCCAAAGACTTGGGGACACTGCTGTGGACCCCAGGACCTGGCAGGGCTCTGTGCACAAGTGCACAGGCCCAAGGCCTCTCTGCGCGTGATCAGGCTGCCTGCTAGGACCAAGCCAGCTGACTGGCTGTCTCAGCGACCCCATGGGGTGTTCAGCTCCTCCGCAGGGTGGATAACTTGCGGTGTAGTACAGGAACATACAGGAGCCCTCAGAGGTCTGGGAGTGGAAAGAGGCTTGGCCTAGGCTGGTGGCTGAGCGTGGGAGGGTGGGGAGGTCTCCAGGCTTCTCGGCTCTATGATTAGGGCAATTTGTTTCTCCAGGGGGCCATTTGTGGTAGGAAACACAGCCTAGAAATTAAACTAAATATATCCAGCGCCCAGAAGATTGGAAACAGCAGTGGCACCTGGCTGGGGGCCGGATGGCCAAGATTTCACCCAGGTCGGGTGTCATTGTGCTGCCTCCGGTATTTTAAGGGTAGGGAGGTGAGTGGTCTGAGTCTCCGAGGCTTGGCCTGGGTGGAATGACAGATGCAGGTTTGAATCTGGGGGGACGAGCTCTCTTGTCCTCATACCATGCTTCACTCTGTCACCCCCTCATTCCAGGGACTACTGTCCCCAGTTTCCAGCTGTTCTCTGCCTCTTCATGGCTGCTGCTGTTCCTGCTTTTCCTGTGTCCCCAAAACCACAAAGCTCCACAGGCTCTGCCTTCTCGGGTTCTAAAATGAACCCTTCTTCCTGGGGAAAAAACCGTTCCCTGCAGGTGGCTGTTAGGAAACAAAAGTGTGGAAATCTAATTTGCACTAAGTTGATTTGACTGATGCAGCATGTAATTGCCCTGCACTTCTTAGCTGCAAGGGTTTGTAGCAATCTCAGGTGATTCTTGAAATTTATTTGAAGGCCAAATGAATGCACAGCTGCTCTGAGTGGGAAAGCATCGCCTGCCCTTACAGCCGACCTCAGTCCATCCCAAAAGGGGTATGTATTTTTGGAACAATGGTTGTTAACTACCAATTACACCTTTCATTGTAAAGGCAACTGGGGTACAGATTAAAGGAACTGACTTACCCAAAATCATAGCACCACAAAGTGGCAAAGCTGGGACTTGTCACCAGGTCCCCTGGCCTCTAACTAACGTCCCTGACGATGCCTGGGTATTTCTCTCTCAGACACTGTCCTTGCAGCCAACTCCAAACTGTTATTGCCGGCTCTGCCATTCTGGTAACATAAAGAACACGCAGCTTCACCACAGCCGCTGCATGCATCCATACTTTCCTTGTGCCTTTCACCTCTCAGGAACAGGGAGCAGTTTCTGTGACTTGCTTTATGCTGGAAGCTACCCCTTTCCTATGGCTGCTAATTTTTTTCCTTGTTAATTTTTTTTTATTTCTCCCAACCCCGCTTTATTGAGATATAATTGATGTATAAGTTTTCCTGTTAATTTTTACAACCTAATTGCTGCTGAGAATAAATACAAAGAGGACAGAGACACACTTCAGATTCTGCTTGTTGCATGTTTTCATTTTTAATTAAATAATTCACATTCTGTTCTGCAAAGCAGATCCTGACTGGCAGTAGTCACCAGCTTTCTGAAGGCAGCCCCTGTATTTTCAGGAGACTGTAGCCACGGCAAGAACATTGATGGCAACGACACTGATGGCAAAGGGGCTGGGAGCAACAGGGCCAAGCAGGCTGAACTACATGCTACACATACAGATGTGTGGACACATATGTACATACCAGGCCACCTATGGCCAGGAAAGGGGTATCCTGTACTACGTGGCCATGAAATATGACATAAGGCCAAGGTCTTGGCAAAAAGAGTTTGCAGGATCCAGGAGGGAGCAGGTGAATCAGGCAGATTTGGCCTAGAAAGTACAGATGAAATGGAGACTATAGGGGGTGCCCCGCTCAAGCCCAATGTTAGAAGAAGCAAGATACATAGGTCATTTTATTTGACAAATACAAATAAAATACCTGGTCCACAATATGGGCTAGGCCCTGAAGATGGCACTATGTAATCTTGGAAATGCATAACTAATTTGTCCCCCATGCACAGTATGGAATGACAAAGGTCACAAGACCCTAGGATCTTGAAGTTCTTAAGACATCTGCAGTTGCTAATTCTGCTTCATCCTTTTGAGGTAAAGAGCAGCTTCCACTCTTCCTGAAACCATGGTAGTTGAGAGACCACATGGCTGCATTCAGGAAACCTTGGGCCTCCTCCCTCCCTTTCTAACTGGACCATGTCCTAGGAATCTTCCCAGGCAAACCCATCAACTCTGGATCTCAGAGGATGTGTCTTCTTTAAATGTGAGCAGACTGACAAGACCTGCTTCTTCTTGGATCTCATCAGTCTGCACAAATTTAAAGGAGCATCCTCTGCAGGCATCTGTTCCCCCCATCACCTCCCTGCCTCAGGGACACAGCCATCCAGTCTTCTGCCCCCGTCATTCATAATCCAGGGCCTCTTAAGGGACAGGCCCCACAGTCAATTAACACAGGCCCAGGGCTAGAAGAGACCTTCAGGGTTAGGACCAGAGCACTGGATGCTTACACCTCCTGTCTGTTGATTGGCTAAGCATACATCTTCTGGGACACGGATTCCCTGGAGCTCATCTGGAGAGCAGAGGTGGAAAGATGTCACTGTAGTGGGTTCAGTGGGACTTTTGCTCTTAAGGGTGTGGTCAGCAGCTGTCCCATCAGACCAGATTCTGGCACAGCTCCCAGGCTGAGGGTGCTGGCTGACAAATATTTTGTTTTTCTGTTTTTATTTTCAAGTGAGTGCATCACATAAACAGACAAAGGGCTAGAATTTGCTCGTGTCTCTCCACCTGAGTGATAACTTGGTGATAACCTGCAGGAGCTGTGCTACAGAGCCCTGCGTATCTGCATATCTTCCCTCTCTATGGGACTCAGGAATCCTGCCCCCTCCCAAATCCTGCTCCCACAGACCTTTCCCCATGTCCTCATCCACTCCAAGATTTATAAACAAGGTCCAGAGGAAAAGCCAGGAATGGGCAGCAGGGGTGACGCCCTGAGGGTGCTGGACACTGCCCTGTCTCACCAAGGCCTGGAATGTTCTGAGCTATTTTTATAGGCTGGGCTAAAGAGGTCTTCATGAAGAAGAAAATGAGTAAACGCTCATTGCTGAATGAGCCTTTTGTTCCAGGGGAGCTGGCGGCTGGCGGAGGTGAGGCCTCAACGCTCCCTGTCTCCAGGCAGGTGGGTGTTGCAGAGGGGAAGGCTCCGGTATGAGGAGGGAACACAGCAGGAACAGAAAAACAAACCAAGGCTGGCCTTGCTGGAAAACGAGGCACTGCCTCTCAGCTGGACCACTCTCCCTAACCCAGCTCCCTGCTGGTAACACCTCATGTGGGTCTCCAACCAGGTCCCAAGGAGTATAAAGTCAGTAATCACCCCACCCTGTCCTCCCTAAAACCCCAAGGGTTCCCAGAGCATTGCTGAGCCCAAGGCAACACTCAGGTGAGTTGTGTCTTATTTCAGACACGTGGGCAAAGGTAATAATGCAGAAAGGGTCTTACTGTCGTATCTTCAAATCAACAAGAGAAAAAAACCCAAGCTAAAAACACACCCTGCAGCTGTCACGACTCCCATGTGCTCAGCTTTGTCCTCTGGTGTATTCTGAATTGTCTTGGAGTGTCCTTGCATACATGAAGTGAATGGCTTCTATTACTGTTGTCTTTCTTGATTTGGGTACAGCTTTGAGTCCCTGCAAATAATAAAATATTTCTCCATCTCTTCTTTTTCACAAAATAAATAAATTAAGTCAACCTGCAGTGTACAAATTGTCAATGTCCTGAGAAGTCCCAAAGGTCCATTCTCCACACAGTCCTCAGGATTCAGGGGTAGAGGCCTTAGCCCCAAAGGCATAGGAAGGAAAGAAGTAAGGAAGAAAGTCTGCTATCCACACTAGGAGAGCCCTAGGACCCAGGAAGGGTGCTGGACAGAGGTGTCTGCCCCCCCTCACCCCCAAGTAAGGGATAGTGGAGGGAGCAGGGCAGGGGCTGGGGAAGAATGACCAGCACTTCTGGGCCTGCCAGAACCATCCTGGCACCACTCTGCCCCAGGATCAAGTTTTCAGAGCTAGAGTACCTTTGAACCCCAAATTAGAGCCAGTTCCCTGTGCAGTTTATGCTTGGACTATAAAACCTAGAGATTTCCTTGACTGGCTGAATCCACGGTGATGAAGACCCAGGGCACTGATTGTAATGGATCCCACAAGATGGTCAGTGTCCTCACCTTTTCAAAGGCTGGCTTTCCACCAGGATGCACCCCTTTCTTCCCTATAGCAACCCCAGCTGGACTAAGATCTTGTATTTCCCTGCTGTCCATAATACTCGAAACAAAACTCAGCCCTCCAGGCTTGATAATGGGATGGATCTGATACAGAGGTTGTCCAGGAAATCAGAAACAGCCCTTAGTGAACTTCTGATTCTTCTGCAAGTTTTCAGGGGGTACTGAGTTCTGCTCCCTGGTTTGGGATGAGAGTGGGGAAAGGCTTCCGCTTTGGGGACATCTGGTGCTTGGTCATATTTCCTTCAGGTAATATATTAGGGCTTGGGAGAGATTTTAAAATCTGGCCTCTTCTTGAGGAGGGGGTGAGGACTGCTAATTTATGCGGCCTCGGACACTCAGCAAAGGACACTGGTGATTTCTGAGATCTGTTCCACATGGGTTCAAACAGAAAAGCCCGTGGGGCACTGTGGGCTGCCATGTGGCCATCTAGGCTCTGATCCTTCTGGAGGAAGTTTCCTTCTCCTAATCCTCTCTCTGGGGCAGGATCTAAACTGCTCCCCACTGATCCTCCCCGCCCCGCTCAAGGCCACAGTGCTTCCAAGAAGCACTCCTGCAGAAACAAACCTGAAAATATGGCCACAAGAGACCAAACCATAAAAAACTTAAAACACTCAGACCATCCCATGTTGAGCAACGCTCTTCCCAGAGCTCTAAAGGAGGAATTCCAGACACTAACCACACCACCATGACAACCAACCACGTGGCTGACCTCTGTCCACTGTCTTCTCAGGGGAGGGGCTATCCTGATGTGACTTTTCCCCCAAGGGCACTCTATACTTCCATCTGGGCCCTGCCCCACAGAGGCCTGGCTGGAAATGACGGGACTCCTGAGCTGCCTTTTGTCTCCAGGGACCATAAATGCTCCTGCCATTCAGGCCTGAAGCAGCTTTCAAACACGGACATGCTCTTGGGGAGTCAACTGAGCAGGGACGGGGCCTTCAGGCTGCCATCACATTGGGGTCAGACATGCCAATTTAAAACATGCTGCCTACTAGCAGCAAGGACAGGAGGGAAATAGCCATGAGAATCTAAGGTGGGCAGAGGCCACGCAGTTAGCAGTTCTGTACCCATCACCCAGCCTCAGACTTGCATGGGGAATAGGGTCATGGTCCATGACCATATACCACTCCCCGATCCTCCTGTATGCCGCAAGCTAATTCATTTGTCCTGTCCGACTCTTTGCAACCCATGGACTTTGGCCCGCCAGGCCCCTTTGTCCATGGGATTTTCCAGGCAAGAATACTGGAGTGGGTTGTCATGCCCCCTGCCAGGGGATCTTCCAGACCCAGGGATCCAACTGAAATCTATTATATCTCCTGCATTGACAGGCAGTTCTTTACCACTAGTGCCATGTGGGAAGTCCCTCCCGCATGCTCTAATAACTCTGAAAAGCTTTTTTTCCTGTAGGCACGTGTGCATATATTTCTGTTTTTCTGGTGTGGGGTGTGAATGTAGGTATGTGTCTTTATATGTATATTTTGTCACTCTATATAGAGCTGATTTCACCTCTCCCCAGTGACCCACTCAAATGCTACCCTGGATTATGAAGAAATTCAGAAACTGAAAGGTTCACACTGAGTGAAGCATGGGGTCTGACTGTGACTAGTTCCTGCCGGAACCCCTTCTGGTTGTTAAATATTTGTAGACCCTTGCCCACTAGGTCTACAGGACATCTGTGTGTGTGTGTGTGTGTGTGTGTGTGTGTGTGAGAGAGAGAGAGAGAGAGAGAGAGAGAGAGAGAGAGAGAGAGAGAAAGAGGGAGAGAGAGGGAGAGAGAGGGAGAGAGAGGGAGAGGAGAGAAAGAATCGTGAACAGGCCCGGGCCTGCCTGGGTCTGCTCAGGAGACGACAGTCCCTTAGGTCTGGGTTTGACAGCCCTCAACAGGGCCGGCCACCGTCCTGTTCTCAGCGGGAAGCCCCGGGCCCACAGCTGCAAGGGAAGCGAGCTGGCTGGGGGCCTACTTCTACAGCGCAGGCGCGGCTTACGCCCGATGCGTCTTCCAGCCCACGCCCTGCGGGCGGCGCCGCAGACTCCCCGCGGGCCTGGGTGAGGCAGGCAGAGCGGGACTTTCAGCAGCAGGGGTGCTGGCACCCCGGGCCCCCTACGTGACCCAGAAGGTGCCGCGCTCCTCCAGCAGGCTGACAGAGCGGTTGGAGAGCGAGGCGGCATCCTGCACTGGCTTGTAGCCGAAGAGGCGCATGGCCGGGCCGCAGGCAGCCTGCACCACCTGCGCCAGCTTGAAGGGCATGCTGAAGCGCCATTTCTCAAACTGTTCCGAGGAGTTCTTCTGCGTGGAGTAGATGCCATCGTGGGCCGCCTGGGTGTTCTTCTGGATCCAGTCCTCCACCTGCGGGGTTAGGGGGATGCCTGCAAAGCGATACATCTCCTGGGCCTTCTGCAGCGGCCGGAGGGCCACGTCCTCGTAGCGCACCAGCATGTAGCGGCCCCGCAGCCAAGCCGGCTGCCTCAGGCCCAACTCGGCAGATAGGCGGATGCTCTCACAGTTGCCCTTCAGCCGCAGCACCTCCTCCTCCCTCAGCTGGTCCTGTCCCTTGGCCACCCACTTCTTCCAGGTCTCGTACTTGTCCGCAAAGGCCACCATACGGGAGGCCAGCACAGCGCGGGGGTCGCGCACCAGCTGGATGACGCGCAGGTCGAGACGGGGGTCCTCGGCCAGTGGCTGGAGGAACTCCAGTTGCCTGATGCGGACGGCCTTGACGGCCATGTGCTCCTTGCGGCGGCAGGCTTCAGCGGCCAGCGTCATGTTGAGAGGTCCACAGCGGCGGTTCTTGCAGGGATACTTCTCGAAGACCTTCTTGACGAGGGGCGTGCAGACGGGGTCCTCGCAGAGGGAGCGGCTGGAGCCCCGGCGGAACACGAACTGGGTCAGGTGGTCCTCGGGCGCCGGGATGATGAAGTGCTCCAGGATGTACAGGTCGCACAGGAAAAGCTGCTTGAGCACGTCGCGGTAGACCAAGGCCGAGCCCGCAGCGTTGGCGCCACCCTGCTCGAAGGACACCGTGCGCTCGATGTGCCACAGCGGCTCGAAGAGGTAGAAGATATTGCCCTGCTGATTGAAGAACTCACCCACAAACGAGGAACCGGTGCGAGTCGTGGCCATGAGGAGCACGTGGCGCCGGGGCGGGGCCTCGGCGGGTGGGCGGGGTTCCAGCTGCTCCCATTCTTCTTCCGCCTCCAGCATCTGCTCCTCCTCGGCCTCCTCTGCTGGCTCCAAGCCCAGCAGCAGACTGAGGTTTCGCAGGCGGCTCTGCAGCTGCAGGAAGGCCGAATCCAGCTCACTCAGGGACAAGAGGGATGCGTTCTCGGCCAAGACCAGGGCTGGGTCGGTGCTGTTGGCCTCTACCAGGGACTGAGGGATCTGCTTCAGCTTGTCTGAGACCCTGTGAGAGCAAAGGGATACCGAGATCAGTGACTGACTGGGGACTCTATCCCCTGTGCCACCCATAGGAGTGTCCTAGGATCACCACTGAGAAGCTGACTTTGAGGCAAGGATTTGAGTGTAAGTAGTTTATTTGGGACATGATCACAGGGGGAACGGGTAGGGACTTGAGGAAAATAGCTGTGGCCAAATTGCTCTGCCAGGGGAACCCCAGGTGACAGTGTAGGCAGAGCACACCTCAGGATTCCCTCACCCAGGGGATGTGAAACTCCCAGGTGGCCTTGGCTGAGGGCTTCTCCCAGAGGTATTTACTTCCCAGGACTTCTGGCTTGCCAGTGTGCAGGTGGAGAGTTGTAGGGGCTTGCAACAGGACCCAGTAGGCACAGACTGGAATAGTCTATGCTGAGGAACCCAGGTAGGGCACCAGCATAATGCCTACTACCCAGCTGAATTCCTAATCTGCTGATCTTGGTTGATGCTTTTGTGCAAGGGTTGTGCCTGGGAGAGGTCTATAAATCCTTCTGTGTATAGCGGGCTCACTAACAGGGCCACTGCACACAATGGTACACTGCCAACTCTATGCATCCTCCGTGTAGCCTATGAGAGTGCACACCCCTAGAGTTGAGCAGTACACAACCTGGGCAGCTGAACATGGCAGCCCTGCTGACCAGAGTATCTGTACCAGAACCCTACCTCATAGTCATCCGTTAAGGCATGTGGATCTTTAGTTGCAGCATGATGGATCTAGTTTCCTGACCAGGAGTGGAACCCCAGAGCCCCTGCCCTGGGAGAACAGAGTCTTAATCACTGGACCAGCCGGGAAATCCCTCATCCATGACTTTGGATTAGTATAGGAAATATGCTGTTAGTGTGAGGTATCATCCTAGGCCAGGAAGTTAATAATAATAGCAACAGCCAGTAACCACAGGATACCAACTATGTGTTAGACACTGGGCTAAATGCTTTTACATTTTCTTATTTAATCTTTACAACAAAGCAGGCCCCATCATTAGCCACATTGTAGAAGAGGAACTTAAGGCAGAAAAGTGAAATGACTTATCTAAGCTGTCACAGCTAGAAAGGGCCAGAATCATGGGAATTCCCTGGCAATCCAGCAGTTAGGACTCTGTGCTTCCACTGCACGGGGCTTGGGTTCCACCCCTGGTCAGGGAACTAAGATCCTGAAAGCTGCATGCTGTGGCCAGAAAAAAAAGGGCGGGGTCAGAATCAGGACTCCAACTCAGGATGCCTGAGTCCAGAGTCCAAGTCTCACTGCTGTGCGGTCATGACATGGATATGACCTGCCTGGGCACAGGAGGGGCTTGGTGGTGACTGGCTGAAGGATTGCCTTTGTTGGTCCACAGAGAGAGCCCTGCAGCCACCTCTGTGCCCTCACCCATCCCACCTGGATAAGGAAGACTTGTGCTTGCATCCCTCACCTTGATATGATTTTATTTTCCTTTTCAATGAAGACAAAAACCACCACCACAAAAGCCAGGAAGAGGGCATATTTGCTTCTCATTCTCAAGCTGTGCAGAAAATGTCGGCAGTCCTGGGGCAAAGAGAGTCCTTTCTCCATGGGGAAGGGTGGGGCCGTGGCACTCAGCTCAGGGGCATCACTCAGGACCTGGCTCGTCCTTCACGTGGGGGATACCTGGTCCTGTGGAGAGATGGGCAGTCAGGACACCCTTGTCTATAGTTGAGAACAAATAGCTTTTCCACCAGATTTTTGGGGCCCCCGCAGCCCTGTTTAGCAGCCAGAACTCCAGACCCACTCTCCCAATGAAGTGTGCCCCAGAAACTTGAAATCCGGTCATTTAAAATGTTAACGAACCTTCTGATTCATCCATGTCACTTCCATCAATTTATGCTTTGACCTCACGAGTCAAAGGCAAAAGTACAAAAAGAATACTCCTTGCAGTATATGTGTTTGCAATAGCAAAAGAGTTAAACATCTAAATAAAAAAAACGATGATGCAAATAATGGATTATTATGCAGCCACAAAGAATGAGAGGGATCTACTAATGCTGATATGAATAATTATATCATATTATATATATAATGCTTTGGAAGTATAGGTGGGTGGACATGAGCCAGGAGGGAGGAGGGCTGCAAGGCCAGTTCAAGGGTAACTGAATATTCTTGCCTCTTCCTAATTCTTCTGGGCCATTTCCCATGCACTTATTAAACAAATATCTCCTGAGCACCTACTATGTGCCAGTCTAGGCACTGTATCCCACAGCAGGGAACAAGCAGACCCCACCCATGCCCTCATGGGACTTATACTCTGGTTGAAAGAGCCAACTACAAGGATATGAGTTGATGAAATTTGTTAAAATTTATAAAGTTACTCCTCTGTGCCTAGTAGCATGCCAAGGACTTGATTTGTATTTCCTCTTCCCACAAAAGCCCTGTTAGATAGTGACCCATTTTACAGATGAGGAAACTGAGGTAGAGAGAGAGATTAAATAATTTGCCCAAGTTTCCTCCAGCAACAGCCCAACTGCCCCTCCCAAATCTAAGTCATTCCACCCTTTTGATGTTCCACAGTGACACCCCCTGCTCCACAGCACGAATGATTGGACTTTGCAGCTGATGGTGTGTCTGTCTCTCATTCCTAGACTACAAGTTCTCTGAAGTCCAGACCAGCATCTAGAAAAGCACCTGCCATGTACCCACTGCCTAGCAAGTTACTGGTAAGTCAGCTCACTGAAGCTGCTGACTGGCAGGCAGTCAGCATGTGTTTGCAGAATGCTGGGCGGGGCTGTGTTCCTCACTCACCCAGTTTAGCCTGTGGTGTGTGAGGCCACCTGTCCTGCTAGGAGGGTGAGACCCAGTACTGAGTCTGCAGAGCACAAAGGATTGAAATATTGGCTTTCTTCCCTCTAGGCTCTCAGCAGAAAGGGCCCGGATCTGACGATGTGAGAGAAGCAAAGAAGCTAGGACCAGAAGTCCTGGGTTCTCGTTCTTCCTGCTTGTCTGACATGCTGTGTGACATTGTATAACTGACTTAACCTCTCTGGGCCTCAGCTTCTTTACTGGTAGCGTGAAAAGGGTGGTTCCTGCTGTATAATGTTGCTCTGAGGAGCAGTATCTGGTGCATGGAGAGGGAGAAAAGGCAGGCATTGGGCACAGGGAGTTGTGTTGGCTGCCCTCTCTCTTCTGGGTCTAACATCTTTGGTATAATTTACAAAGTTGACTGTGTCGATGACAAAGATCCTGAACCTTCTCCTCCCTTCCCTTCCAGAAAGTGTTTCTATTTTAGACTTGCCATCCCAGCCCCCTTAGTCCCTGAATAATACAGAGTTCCTGAGAACCTTGCTGACATTTCCCTAAAAGGAAGACACAAGGGTGAAAACTCCCTCCAAATGAAATCCCAGGCAGGCTGTTGGTTCGTCGGCCCTGGTCCAGGCAGGCTGCCCCTAGGGTTAGCGTTGGAAGGCCAGCAGGCAAATGGGAAGTCAGGAGAGGGTGGTTTAGAGAGCCCCAGACCCAGGAGGTAGCAGAGGGTCACAGATGCCAGGAGGTCACAGGGTCATGGGGGATGGCCGAGGTGGGGGTCATGCACGTAGAAGGTGGCCTGCAAGAGGCCCTTTGCAAGAAGTGTGTCTGTGATATCTGTAACACTGGACAAACCCTCCCTAGAGCTGTGGTGCCTGCCTTGCTTAGCTCATGGGGAGAATGAAATATCTCTTCTTTTTCTTGGCAGATGCCATCTCTGGGGTAGTGCTCGATACCTTTCTTCCCCTCAACACCCAGCAGTAACGCAACAGCCAGAGGAAAAGGTGGTATCCCCCTGCCGGGATGCCAGCAGAGGTCACACTGCCAGGGCAGCAGGGCCAATGGTGAAAGGCCAGGGGCACATCTGGCTCAGCCTCCGAATGCAGGGGAGCAGGGCAGCTGTCCTGGGCCCAGTTAAACTCAGGACTCAGCTCAGAGGTCCCCTTCCCTGGAGTCCTTCCCTGCCCACCGACCTAATGTGGACTGTCTCCCTTCTCCCTATCCCTTTTAGCACCTTGCTTGCTCCCGTCTTGGATGGAAATGTACTTGTTTACTGCCTGTTTCAACTACTGGCGTGTGAGCTCCCTCTGTATTCCTGCTCCGTGTGCGCCAGGCACAGTAGGTGCCTCTTACTTGTAGAATGAATAGAGGAATGCTTTTTCCAAAGAATTTAGCCCACTGTGAGATGCTCAATCATTCTAAGTTGATGGAAAATACAAAGAGAAAGAAGAAAAAGCCACTGTTCCCTGTCTGAGCGAAGCCAGTCTGCATGCTGTGCTGCAGGCGTGCGCTGAGTATTGCTGATGTTTACTCGCTCAGGCATGTCCTACTCTTTGTAACACTATGGACTGTAGACTGCCAGGCTCCACTGTCCATGGGGTTTCCCAGGCAAGGATACTAGAGTGGGCTGTGCACTAAGTGCCCCCCAAGCAGGGACTGAGTGGATACTACATGCATATACTATGGGAGTGTGCTACAAACGTGTACTGTGGGCCGACCTTTGTGCTTGGGGCTTCAAGTATGTTAGTCTCAAATTGTCATAACAATCTGGGATACCTTTTTGAGGATAAAGAACCTCGGCCTGTGGCTTTCAGTTCCAGGTCTCCCCAGCTACGTGGTAGTAGCAGGGAGGGCAGAAGACAGTGGAGGCAGCCCAGGCAACCTCAGCGAGGGAGCCCTGGAAAGAAAGCAGGCGGTGATCTGAGGCCCTACACTCCAGGCACTGGCTCCCCTACCCTGCTCTCCCCTCGGGGCCCTTTGTGCTCAGGCCTCCCTCGTGATCTGGCAAAGGGCCCTCGCGAGAGAACAGTTTTGTACTTGGATGGCTTCCTCCCGTGGAGGAGGTGGGGTCCCAGACTCTGCTGTGAATGGTGCTCTGATAAGGGATGGGCCCTGCCAGACATTGCATCAGGCAGCAAAGCTCCACTCCCCTCGCTTGGCTCACTCCGGGCCAAGAGCACAGTGGGGATCAGGGCCTCCGCTGTGGCTGTGGCAGGCGCCGCTTACAGCCTTTCCGCCAGCAGGAGGAGGAGCTGCCTGGGCCAAGGAAGGCCAGGGGCTGAGATGGAGGAGGCTCCTGGGCAGAGACAGGAGCAGTGAAGCCCATTGTGGGGAAACTCCGAACCTACTCATGAGCTGCAGCCCTGGGGGCCGGGAGGTGCCCTGACATGCCAGGCCCCCAGACACCTAGGAGGGGAGACCTTGGGAGGGCTTCCATGAGTGGCCTCTAGATCCCCTTGAGTAGAGGCAGGGGCAGAACCAGGAGAAGCATGCATGCTCAGAGGCGATCTCTGCTGCGAGGATGCAGGAGTGCATCCAGTGGCCTGTCCAGACGAGGTTCTGTTTCACGTAGGGGTGTCCAGAGATGGCCTGGGCTGTCCAACTTAGTGTCTGACAGGAGAGTAAATGCCCGAGTGCCATCACATGAACCAGGGATGGAAGGACGAAGAGAAGGCATGCGAGAACGAGGAAGTAGATGGGGCCCTGGCTGAGGGCCTGTACAGCCCGGGGCTGTCATTCCTCCCCAGACCCTTCCTGTTCCGGGACTCCAGCTTCCTCTCCTAAAAACAAACCATCTAAAACTTCCTTATGGGCACATGTCCAGCCTCAGCCAAGACAGAACCAGAGCAGACACTCCCAAGTTGGAGGTGTGCATCATCTGAGCAGCAGTGGACACCTAAGAGCTTCTGAGAAGCCGTGGGCCAGAGCCACGGGATGGACTAGAGGGCTGAGGGCTAGCCTGGTGCAGAGGTGGGCGTGGGGGTTGCCACAGACTCTCAGGGAGCCATCTCTGGCAGGGACAGACCCCTGCGGCCCCTTAGCCTTGTTTTCCTGTGTGAGGATGTGGGGGAGAGTGCTCTCTATCCTCATCTGAAACAGTCACTTCATCAGGGCCTGCTCAGCTGTGTGAGAAACACATTTTGTGCAAAACGCTGACAGCTGCATGGATACAGGGCCCCAGAGAATAGTCCCCACCCCCCCTAGAAGCATGGGAAGCAAAGGTACTTCCCATATCTCTCATGCTGGGCCCTGGGCCAGCTCAGCGCCAAACCACTGCTCTAGGCTTTCTAGCCCTTGCCCAGTCAGGGGTTGCAGCAGAGGCTGGTGTCCAGGATGCCCACAGCTGTGCAGCCGGGCAGCTAGGTGAAGAGTCAGTTGGCTTGTTTGAAACCGACCTCAACGTGAGCCAAGACTCATGGGCAAGGATGTGCACCCAGCCTTGGGAGTCCAGCGTGTGAGAAGCGCCTTGAGTGTCTCAACAGACGGGGCTGGCTGAGGCAGAACACTGGCCCAGTGAAAGCAAGCCATGCAGGGGTTAAAGATGCTGATGCAGAGCTGCAAAGATGGAATACAGAGTGATGATTCTTTCATTTTCTACCTTTTTGTATTTGACTTTTTGACAACCATACATATACCACTTTAATTAAAAAATTTAAAAATCTAATCTGCAGCTTAAAAAGAGAAATGTAAAATTACTTTGGAAGTGGCGTGGGAAATGCACTGGAAGAAGGAAGGCCTGGAGGCTGGGAGACCAGGCTGTCCCTTTTGCGCCGGTCCAGGAGAGAGGAGGTGGTCTGAGCAAGCTGGGAGAGTGTGGAGGAGAGGAGGGACACATGGGGCCTTAAGGAAGTCAGTGTGGGGCCTGTGACATGCACAGCGGACACAAGCCTGAAGGACAGGATGCTTATGAGGAGAAATAAGCCAGCCATGAAAGGACACATCCCATATGATTCTGGTGGTAAAGAACCCACCTGCCAGTGAAGGAGATGTGAGAGACACAGGTTCAGTCCCTGGGTTGGGAAGATCCCCTGGAGGAGAGCATGGCAACCCACTCCAGGATTTATGCCTAATCTCATGGACAGAGGGGCCTGGCAGACTATGGTCCCTAGGGTCAGAAAGAGTCAGACACGACTCAAGCAACGCAGTCCGCACGCATGCACTTGAGGTACCTAGAGGAGCCAAATCAGAGAGACAGAAAGGAGGAAGGTGGTTGCCTGACCCTGTGAGTTAGTATTCGACGAGTACACAGTGCCAGTTTGGGAAAATGAACACGTTCTGGAGACAGACTGCGGTGAAGGCTGCACAGCAGCGTGAATGCACTTACTGCCACGGACTGTGCACTTACCAACGGCTAGAGTAATGCACTTTATGGCATGTCTGTCTCCATAGGGGAAAAAAGTGAGTTCATAAACAACAGGCAGGGGAAGGAGGGCAGCGGAGGACTCCAGGGGGATCCGCTGTTCATTCCTTGGACAGCTGCCCCAGCATGTAGCAGGGCTCATTATGTTTGCGAGGTGAATGAATGGATTCATAACTGTCTCTAAGAGTTGGCTGTGGTTTCTCGTACTTTCTCTTCCCCCATGCTAGTGGAATATTGGACACATAGGAGATGATTAATATGCTATTGATTTTATATGCACACACACACATAGGAGATGATTAATATGCTATTGATTTTACACACACAGGAGAGGATTAATATGCTATTGATTTTACACACACACAGACACACAGACATAGACACACACACACACACAGACACACACACAAACATACACACACCCCTTCCCAGGTGGCGTTCGTGGTAAAGAACCTACATGCCAATGCAGGAGACGTGAGACTCAGGTTCGACTGCTGGGTTGGGAAGATCCCCTGGAGGAGGGCATGGCAACCCACTCCAATATTCTTGCCTGGAGAATCCCATGGACAGAGTAGCCTGGTGGGCTACAGTCCATAGGGTCGCACAGAGTTGGAAAGACTGAAGCAACTTAGCGTGTGTGTGCACACACACACTCACACACATATATATAGAAAGAGAGAGACACAGACAGACAAGACAGTCTGGAAAAGCCTGAACAAATCATACAGGGACTCTCTCCACAACTGTGGCTTCTCTTGACTTCTTTGCTTTTACATGTTGACCTTGATGCCCCGTGACCTTAGGAAAGGAACTTAAACTCGAGTGGTTTCATTATTTGTCAATGGGACACTTACAGCATCTGTTGTACACTCAGTGGTCATGGGGAACCCAATGAGAAGATGCTAGCGCAGGGCCTAACCCAAGCCCAAGTCACGATGAATGGTCCTACTTAGGAACTGCTCACCCTGTCTTTACAGATGGAGCAGATTTTGCGGCTTGTGATTGTTGGTGAGTACTGGATTGGTGGGGTGGGGTCTCAGTCTCCTACAAATACCAGCATGAAGGAAAGTGAAGATCTGACCACAGCTAGAAGTGTCCCTCAGGCAGAGCCAATATCCTCTCATTTATGGACGGCATTCGGCCCTGGGCATCTTATCCTGTCAGCCTCATCTGGGGATAAATGTGCTGACTTTCCCTGTCCCAGGTGCTGTAGTCAGCCCCGAAGCAGCAGAGAAGCTGGAGAGAGACCCAGAAATACAACAGGCAGAACCCTTAAGCATGCTCCCTCCCCAGCTTCCCTGTAGGTCAGCGCTGCTCACAAATTCCACATGCCCCGCCTGGCCAGGAAGCTCTGAGTGTGCTGATGAGAGTGTGGCTGCAGAATGACAGGAGCCTGGGGTACAGTGGACCCCTGTGGAGGAACCGGCTCCACTCTGGCTGCAGTGAACAGAGGGAGGAGGCCTCCGAGCTGTCAGGCTGGGGTCAAGTTGAATGCCAGTGGATTTTGCCCCCAGGACAAAATCATGCTGTCGGCAGCAACTCAGGCCAGAGCCTTATACAAAGCAGCTTGACTTTCCAGCTCTCGTTGTACTTGCCTTCAGCAGTGCAAGTCTGAGAGGGTATTTCTTTTGGAAAGGTCCAAGGGAAATCTGTCCTGTAGACTACCCCACCAATTGAGAAAAACATGGCTCGTGCCCTAAAAGTGCAGAATGTCAGAACTGGAAAGGGCTTGGAGATTTTCTTACCTACCCTTCCTCATTTTTCATCTGGAGCCATTCAGGCTCAGAGAAGGGAAGTGCTTCACAAAGGCATAACTGGATAGTGACGATACTTGAACCATTACAAGGTCTCCTGTCTCCCAGGTTAGTGATGGCCCTGCCCAACTTGATCACCCTGACTCTCATAGCTTAGCCCATCAAGAACCTCCAGCACAGGGTTGTCAAATAAACAGTACACATTCCACTCTGCAGTCCTATGCCTGGGGCAGACATCACTGATCAATCATTGTTGTCTTTTCAGCTGAGACTAGATGTAGCTTCATACACCTTCTCAGTGCAGTGCCAATCCATTAGAGCTGGCATGTGAGATAAAATCAGTTTGCCTTTCCAACTTTATGGGATCCTTCCTGGCTACCGAACACAGCCCCTTACCACCCTTTGGTTTGCCATTCTGCCATCTGACATCACCCCTCAATGCCAGCCAAATTGCAAGTTTCCTCTTACACAAACCCTCCATCTGAACATGCCTTGCAGATCTATCCTCCAAACCTTTGATTTAGCACATAAAACCCTTTGGGGCTTCCCTGGTGGCTCAGTGGTAAAGAATCCACCCACCAATGCAGGAGACGCAGGTTAGATCCCTGGGTTGGAAAGATCCCCTGGAGAAGGAAGTGGCAACCCGCTCCAGTATTCTTGCCTGGGAGATCCAATGGACAGAGGCGCCTGGTGGGCAGCAGTCAGTGGGGTCGCAAAGAGTGAGACATGACACAGCAGCTAAGCAACAGTATCAATAAAACCCTTTACTGAACAAAACAGCACATACTACAGTTAATGGTGAGGTCACTAAGGATAGTTAAAGCATCAGGTTTGGGGAAGAGAAAAAGTACTTTTGAAAAGAACGGCAATGGATACAAGGTTCTTATAATTCCACCTTCCTCCCTCGCTTGACTTGTGCTTTCATGAATGAGTGGAGGTAGAGATACAGAGAGCCTAGGGCACTGCACAGAACTGCTGCCAATCCATCCCACACCATGGCTGGCAAAGCTCTTCACACGGCTAATTTTATATTCTTACTCACATACCTTTATATGTTTTCATGAATAAGAGCCAAAACTTTAAAAGTCTTAGGGGTTTCCTACAAAATAGTTCTTGGGTTTTGGGAAAACTTGGGCAAGTCCATTGGAGTGTGCCTTGAGTGTGAACATAATCTGCCATGGGTATTACAGCAGGAAAGGTTGAGGTCAGTTGCCTAAAGAAAGCATATAAGGGCAAATCAAAATAGGGCGTGGTCCCGGTTTGTTCCCCGTATTACATTGAAGAACAAAATGTTCTTTAATATTCTGTGTGGGTGAAATTCTGGGCAAACAACTGGCAGAGACTTGGTACTCACCAGGTACCCACATGCTCTTCACTTTCCCCAGCCCCTCGTGCAATTAGGTTGGGCCAGTGACCAGGTTTTGACCTGTGGGGATGGAGATAGGTTAAAGTGATGGCAGTCACTTGAAGTCCTGGTCCTTAAATTGATCCCAGACACCCCTCAGTTCCTGTCTTCTCTTGCTATGGCAAGACTGGAGGCCACATGTTCCAACTGGCTTACTGCAAGGTGGAAGCGGCCCAGATCCTGAGCTGCTGCCTGCAGAGCCACCCTGCCTGCATCAGATGTGATGCAAGTACAAAATGAGCCTTTTTGTACTGCTGAGCCACCATGACAGGATTTCTGAGATGACTGGAAGAGGAAAATCTCTCAGTACCTAGGCCCAGGGTCCCCTTCCTGCTTTCTCCCACTGACTGACCTTCTAAGGAGACTTCGAACCTTTCTGCACCTGGAGACTGTCCATGCAAGGGACAGATGGAGAGGAGAATTTCTTTTGCTCCCTGGTTTTTCCCCCCAGTCCTGCTGTCTTCAATGCAGAGGACACAGAATTTGGATGCTCCAGGGTAGTCCTCAGTCCCACAGTTTCCTCCAAGCCCCTTGCTGTTAACAGCAGGAAGGGACTTTATTCCTAGCAAAAACAACAGAAAAATCAGAAACCCAGCCTCTTCTCTTTTTCACCAGGGAGTTCTGCTTGCCCTCCCAGCACCAGCTCTGTGGGGGAGGAAGGGGCAGGAGAGAAGGCAGCCCCGGGGTCTTAGCCCATACTGACTACTGTTATTGTCTGGGCTGCTCCACGGCTGCCAAGGAGCCCATCTGTATCCACCCCCTCCTGGAAAGGAGAGACGGAGTCTGAGGGTGGGGAGAGAGGTCCAGGCTATCGATACCTAACTGCTCCGAGAACTAAACACAGGCCTCATACTTGCAATCAGACTTGGCTTGAGTGCCAGCTCTCCCATTTGACGATGATTTAGTCACTAAGTCATATCCAACTCTTGTGACCCCACGGACTGTAGCCTGCCAGGCTCCTCTATCCATGGGATTCTCCAGGCAAGAATACTGGAGTGGGTTGCCATTTCTTTCTCCATTTGTTTAAGCTCTCCCATTTATTCTCTGGTAATTTTAGGCAAGGTATTTAATCACCCTGAGCCTGGGTCATCCCCACAGGGTTGTCATGAATGAACATCAGCTAAGCTGGTGTGAAGCTCTAAAAATAGAGAGGACGGCACACAGGCTGGTTGTTATTACAGGCTTGCACCAGTGTGAGCCTGAGCCTGTCTGTGCTGATTGTACCGCTGGTTCACCCTCTGCATGTATCTCTCTCCCCCAGCTGGGCTGTAGGCTGCTGCAGGGGATGGACACTGGCTGATTCACTTTGCCTTTCCCTGCAGAACCAGCCCAGAAAACCCTGGCCTCCTCTGGCTTTGTGGCTGCTGTCACTATTGGCCAAGCCCCTCTTTTGCAGCATGATTTGGAGGGACGCTTACCTAATGCATCAGGGCCCAGGCCTAGACACACCTGGACAGGACAGTTGCCAGTTTCAGGCTTCTCAGCTGGGAGGGCAAGTCAGTTGCAATTCCTGGGCCAAGTCAATCAACTGGAAGTGACTGCCTGGAGCACCGTGTTTGAAAAGGTCGATCTCTGCAGGAAGAGAGTGCGGTGACTGCTTGGTGATATCTGCCGTGTCTAGAGGGGTAGCGTGCTGCTATGCATTTGGTGACTCTGCCTGAACATTGCATTTCGGCCCTGACAGCACATGAGAGTTACCTGGAGTTTCAGAAATTACTGAGGCCTGGGTCCCACCTCTAGAGATTACAATTGAGTTGGTCTGGGTGTGGCTGGGGCATCAGTTGTTTAAAGTTCCCTAGGTGATGGAAGATTGAAAGCCTTCGAGCATCCAGCTTCCTCTTAGAGAGCACCACCTCAGGGCATCTCAGCGGAGCCACTGCCCGGCATGCACACTAGCTCAGCTGCAAGGCCAGACTGGCAGGGGAGTTGCTGACCGGGGCTCGATACTGGGTGAACACACCAGTATTCTTGTTTTACTCAGGATACAGTGCTTGGGAAGCTTCTAGGTGAGTGTTTGAGCGTTCTGTTTAAAACCAGCCGCCCGATACCGCGGCATACTGCTCAGCTGTAAAATGGCACAACTTAAATGAATGTGGGGAATATTGAGTGAACAAAGCCAGTTTTAAAAGGTGGCATACTACATGATTTCTTTTATATAACATTCTTGAAATGACAACATTGTAAGAGAGAACAGATTGCTATTGTTAGGAGTTTAAGAAGGGGTGGGGTGGAAAGGAAGTGGGCCTAACTATAATACAGCAACATGAGGGGTCCTTGTGGTGATGGAAATGCTCCGAACTTTGGCTGTATCGGCATCAGTATCCTGGTTGTGATACTGCAGTAGTCTTTCACCATTGGGGGAAACCAGGCAATGGGTTCAAGGGATCTCTGTATTATTTCTTAAAACTGCATGTGTGTCTGTAATTCTCTTGAAACAAAAGTATAATTAAATAGGAAAAAAGAAAACTAGGTTTTGAGGAGATCTTTGTAAAATGCAGCAAGAGGTGAGAGATAAGAATGAGCAGAAATGCAGTTCCTGGGGCAGGAGCAGCATAGGAGTTGAGTCCAATCTGGAATCCCAAGTTTGGCTTTTTGGAATACCAGGAACTGGCTACTTTCCTGGGGTCTATTCATGTGCAGGGACAAGCTTGAGGGCTCTTTGGGGATGTAAAACAATGAGGAAGCCCATCCTCAAAACAGAAAGTGAGGGGGACAGGTCTCTGGAGGGATGACAGGACATCTGAGCCCCCGTCAGCTGGAAGAGCTGGTGTGGATGAGGTGCTCAAACTGGGCTGCCGCATGGCTCAGGGGTCCCAGGGAGGCCTGCATAGGAGGGTCAGGCAGGGTCTGAAGTGAGGGGGTCTGGGCAGCATGTGAGCTTTCAACCCTGTCACTCAAGGGCTGGTGCTACCTGGCGACTCCTGGGTTATCTCTGAACTGCTCCTGGGGGCCTACCACGGGGCAGGGCAAGCTTCAGGATGTTTTGTGGCAATTCTGCAGCTCGCAAGCAAGAAGGAGGAGAAGAAAGGTTTGAGTCACTATGGTGGAATGTTTGAAAACTGAATACATTTGGGAAAGTCCCTAGGGAGCGTCTGGCTGGTAAATGCTGATAGTCAACCAATAAATTCATCTCCTGAGTTCTTGCTTTGGGCCAAGCAAGGGAAGAGGCACTGGGAATAGAGGGGAGGAAGAGTCTCTGCCCTCGGGGAGCTGAACCATAACAGAAGTTCGTGCTTCTAATGGAGCAGCTACTGTTCCAGGCACTTCACACACATGCATAAATTGAGTCCCCAGAACCATCCTGTGAAGAAGGTGCCCCAGTGCCTTCACAGATAACAGTCATAACTCTGCCCCCCGCCCCCCCATTAAAGCACTCAGCTTACACTCAGTTGTAAGGTAAAGCTGGGATTTGAACCCAGGAAGTCTGTCTCCATAGTCCATGGACTCAACCACTGTGCCTTAGCACTGGGCGGGCAGATTTAGCCAAAAGGCAGGAGCTGTATGGCAGTGGGCAGATCAGAGTCCTGGCCGGGAACCGGTCTTCCAAGACCTATGCCAACTTGTGCAACTCTGAACAACTCCGGGACCTCTTTATGTCTCACACTCCTTCTCTAAGACACGCATGGCCCTAAACACAAGGCTGCTGGAGGGCCTTCGAAGAAATGTGCTTTGGAGGCACTAGGCCATTGCTGGCCTCCCGTGAAATGGGAGCTTAGTGGCCACCCCAGACGAGCAACTGTCACTGGCTGCAGGTGACAATGAGTAGAATGCAGCTCCTGGCCCCAGCCCTGTAGTTCTGCACTGCAGCTGGGCTGCTACAGGAGGGCCAGATTCCAGAGACTGAGTGGGCCTGAAAGTCTGAGGCAGCATCATGAAATGCAGAAGGAAGAAGAGGATGGCACCTGTGGGCACCATTCCTTCAGAATCAAGTTCAAGCTCTTCCACGCGGTGTTCCACCTGGATAACCTGGCCCACACTGGCTTTCCAGTTGGTCTCCACACCTGCCTCCCTGCAGCCTCCACCCTGGCCAAATGCACCCATGACTAGCAAAGGACACAAAGACAGAACGTGGCAGACTGAGATTTGAATCCATGTCTGGTTGGCTGCAAAGTACGGGCTGTGTGGTGAGGTGGAGAGAACATGGATTAAGGGGTCAGATGCACCTGGGTTCTTCCTATTCCAGCTCTGCCTTTGTGACCCCAAGTGAGTGCCTCACATTTCTGTGCCTTGTCTACAAAATACAGTTAGTAATATCCCTGTACTAACACCTTATCACAAACTTCGTAGCTTAAAACAGCACATATTTATTATCTTGCAGTTGTGAATGTCAAGTCTAAGATCAGTTTCACTGGCCTAAAATCAACAGGCCTGTGTTCCTTCTGGAGTCTTGGGGAGACCTTCTTCCTTGCCTTTTCCCGCTCTTGTGGCTGCCTGTTTTCCATGGCTTGTGGGCCCCTTCATCTATCTTCAAAGCCAGCAGTGACTGCTGGAGCTTTTCATAATGCATTACTCAGGCCTCTTCTATAGTTAAATCTCCCTCTTATAAAGACCCTGCTGATTTTACTGGGCCTACTTGGATAATCCAGGATAATCTTCTTATCTCAAAATCCTTAATCACACTGTCAAGTTCCTTTTACTATGTGGAATAACATGTCCACAGATGTGGGGATTCATATGTGGAGATCTTGGGTGGGGGGCACATTACTCAGCCTCCCACAAGCATGTGCTACACGAAACGGGACGCATCAAGTTAAATTCTCAGCATGGTGTTTAACCAGTAGAAGACTGGTGATGTTTAATGTCAGCTGGGCACAAGAAGCACTTAGCTTTTACAAAATAGTGCCGGGGTTCACTCCTGAAAATTTGGGGTTGGGGAAAGTGTCTATGCATTGGAATTATTTTTATAAGCTCCCTAGCGACTCTGTTGGGCAGCCAGGGTAGGGCTGATTATGGTAAGCACTGAATTCATGTCAGCAGTTATTCTTATTCCCACAGCTACTTAGCTCCGAGCCTTAGTGCCCAGGAGCTGTTCAATAGACGTTTGTTGAAATAGACTGAAGTGAATCACTCCTGGGGCCCCAAGCTATCCCTGGGATAGCATGGGAGGGGAGAGAGGGTTTCTCACTGCTCCATCACAGGGCCTGAAGAATGAAGTTCTGTGGGCAGACAGAGGCCGAGGCCTCTGAATCAACCTCACACCCAGAAGTAGCTGCCTGGGGGGCTGGAGTCTCTCCTCCTCTCCGAAGTCCAGTCAAGGGGCCCAAGCAGGCAGAATCCAGTCATCAAGGGGCCATTGTTAATGGAACAGAGGGGGCTCTGTGCCCATTTAACACTTCTCTCCCTCACGAAGCTGCTCCCAGCTGAGGGCTGGCTTCTGGAGGACTGCGGGGCTGGGGAGGGGCCCCAAGGCTACGAAGGGAATGGGGGAGGATTCCAGGTGGGGGCTGAGCCCCTTGGTTGGAGGAGCAGAGGCAGCTGGGAACATAGGCCAGTCTCGTAAGTCAGCAGGGTGGAAAGTCTGGGCGCTGATGCGGCCACTCAGGCCAGGAAGAGTTTCCCATTAAAGCTGGGGATCCCACCAGACAATGAAACCCACCAGACCCCAATGAGAGCCAGGGGACAGCTTTCTCTGTGGGGTGTTCACACTTGACCTACCTCCTTCCCTTTCCAAAAACAGAAAAGTGAAATCCACACGGTAAATGGTGCCTTTCATTGCCTATAGAACAGTGTTTTCAAAAGGGCTGGGAGGGTTTTATGTTCTGTGGGCTTGGGATTAGGAGGCAGGCAATTCAACCAGGGTTGGGTATAAATGTCCTTTTGCTTAGCAGACCTTTTCTATATTCAGGAGGGTGGATTTCAGGAGGCTGGTGTTTAAGATCCCAAAGATAGTGCCTGATCAGTATCCTCAAAAATGCCAGAGACCTACAGTTCTTGGGCTAGGCACCAGCAATTCTCATCTGCTGAATATAGCAAATTCTCTGATAGTTTCTGCCAAGGGAGTACATTGCTTTAAAACATATTCTAGAAGGGTGGGATCTCAAAGATGGGGGCCTGGATCAGCAGCAGCAGCATCTGGGAACTTGACAGAAATGCACATTCCTGCCTCCCCCCTGCCCCCATTCCCAGCCCAAACCATCTCAATCAGAATCTCTCGGGGGTGGGCAGTGCACTCTGTTTAAACAAGCTCTGCAGGTGATTCTGATGCACGTTCAAATTTGCAAATCACAGTTATAGAGCCATACGAAACTTCAGGTTGTGGAATCAGTTTGTAAGCTTTTTTTTTTTTTCCTTTTTTTTTAAGAACAGAACCATAGAGACAGAAAATATCAGAGTTTATTAAGGATCTGTAATAAGGATACACATGGGTCTCATAAGACTTTTGTTTCAGTGATGTGTCTGTGTCTCTGTCTGAGGTTTTGGTCCAAAAAGATCGAAAGCTATTGTTCTAGAGCCAGAATGTACTACAGATAGTCCCGGACTTAAGATGGTTGACTTTTAAGATGGTGATACACATTCAGTAGAAACCATAATTGAATTGGGGCTAGGCTGTATAATCAGCTGGGCCTTCCCCTCAGCCACATGGTCAGGAGGGTAAACAACCGATACACTTAACAACCATTTACACCCACACAACCATTCTGTTTTAAACTTTCAGGAGAGTTCAATAAATTACAGGAGAGGTTCAACACTTTATTATAAAATAGGCTTTGTGCAAGGTGCTGCTGCCCAATTGTAGCCATTAGAACCATGCTAATGTCAGTGTTCTAAACATGTGTAAGGTAGGCTAAGGTAAGCTATGATGTTTGGTAGATTAGGTGTATTGAATGCATTTTCAATTTATGATGGATTTATCGGGATGCAACCTCATCATAAATCAAGGAGGATCTGTAATTCAGCCGACTCCCTTTTTTGTCTAATTTGTCTGGATTGGGAGGTTTTAAGAACTTCCTGATGTTCAAGCTGGTTTTAGAAAAGGCAGAGGAACCAGAGATCAAATTGCCAACATCCGCTGGATCATGGAAAAAGCAAGAGAGTTCCAGAAAACATCTATTTCTGCTTTATTGACTATGCCAAAGCCTTTGACTGTGTGGATCACAATAAACTGTGGAAAATTCTGAAAGAGATGGGAATACCAGACCACCTGACCTGCCTCTTGGGAAACCTGTATGCAGGTCAGGAAGCAACACTCAGAACTGGACATGGAACAACAGACTGGTTTCAAATTGGAAAAGGAGTACGTCAAGGCTGTATATTGTCACCCTGCTTATTTAACTTCTATGCAGAGTACATCATGAGAAATGCTGGGCTGGAAGAAGCACAAGCTGGAATCAAGATTGCTGGGAGAAATACCAATAACCTCAGATATGCAGATGACACCACTCGTATGGCAGAAAGTGAAGAAGAACTGAAGAGCCTCTTGATGAAAGTGAAAGAGGAGAGTGAAAAAGTTGGCTTAAAGCTCAACATTCAGAAAATGAAGATCATGGCATCTGGTCCCATCACTTCATGGGAAATATATGGGGAAACAGTGTCACACTTTATTTTTGGGGGCTCCAAAATCACTGCAGATGGTGATTGCAGCCATGAAATTAAAAGACGCTTACTCCTTGGAAGAAAAGTTATGACCAACCTAAATAGCATATTCAAAAGCAGAGATATTACTTTGTCGACTAAGGTCCGTCTAGTCAAGGCTATGGTTTTCCAGTGGTCATGTATGGATGTGAGAGTTGGACTGTGAAGAAGGCTGAGCGCCAAAGAATTGATGCTTTTGAACTGTGGTGTTGGAGAAGACTCTTGAGTGAGTCTCTTGGACTGCAAGGAGATCCAACCAGTCCATTCTGAAGGAGATCAACCCTGGGATTTCTTTGGAAGGAATGATGCTAAAGCTGAAACTCCAGTACTTTGGCCACCTCATGCGAAGAGTTGACTCATTGGAAAAGACTCTGATGCTGGGAGGGATTGGGGGCAGGAGGAGAAGGGGACGACAGAGGATGAGATGGCTGGATGGCATCACGGACTCGACGGACGTGAATCTGAGTGAACTCCGGGAGTTGGTGATGGACAGGGAGGCCTGGCGTGCTGCGATTCATGGGGTTGCAAAGAGTCAGACACGACTGAGCGACTGAACTGAACTGAAAGATTCTGGCATGAGAGTTCCCTTGCGCCACACCAGACCCTCAAGTAGATTACTAAGCAGATGAGAGGGCCTGTTTTGGGGGCAGATGGCCTCTTTACAACACTGGCCTAAAGCTAAGTTAAACTGTGTGTTTCCCCCATGTTTATAAAACCTTCTGTCCCTCACTGCTCCCTTTATATATATATATATACACATATATATGTATATATATGTGTATATATATATATATATATATATATATATGCCTGGAGACGTATGTGGACCAGAGGTAGTCAGTTACATCTGGGTAGTAGATTGAGGGGTGATTTGTTGGTTTCTTCTCAGTGTTTGTCCATTTTACTTGAATTCTGCATGCTGAACATCTTTCATTATTACAAAAATAAAACATATAAAGCCGAGGGTCCATCTCTGTGTGGAAATACAGAAAAGGAAAGCCACTGCCCAAGGCAGAATAGTGCTGCCCAAAGGGCCACCTCTCACCCATCCATGCTCTAGGGCTGAGCCCAGACCTCACAGGTGCCCAGAGCCCATTCCCTTAGAAGAAGAGTACTGCCCCCCTTCCATGCTTCAAACCTGTCACCCTCTTAGAAAGCCCTTTGGCAACTCCAGGTTCTCCCGGCAGCCCTTTGGACCCTGGCTGCTGCCCTCTCTTTCCTTAATCAGCTGAGAAAGGGAGGTTCCAAGAAGCTAAGTGACTTGCCCAGGGTCGCCCAGCAGGAGGTACAAGGCTGTGAAGGGATGTGGAGGGCAGGTCTGCTGAAGGCCATTCTCAAGGACTGGGCTCCCATAGCGGCTCGTCTCTGCCTTGTGCCGGTCTCAGCACTTCGAGGTTCATTTTACTGCTCGCTGTACAGCAGGGACTGAATGCACAGGGAAAGAAGAAAGGAGGGGAGGAGCAGGGAGGAAGGGAAGGAGCAGAGGCGGGGAGAGGAAAGGGGGTGGGGCAGGAGCACAGGCGTCTCTGGTCACACTCAGGACACAAGCGAAGGATGCGCCCTATCTGTGTGCCCCTAGGGGACTCGGAACACTCAGTCTGGCCAGATCCCCATCGCCAGGCCATGACCCCACAGGCCCCAGCTGCAGGCCCCTGCCCAGCCAGACCAGAGGGGAGAATGGACAAGGGGCAGCCAAGAGCACAGAGTTAACCTGGAGCCTGGAGGAGCCACTCACGGAAGATGGGGACAACCTCGGGCTGGCTCCCTGGGGCTGTCGGGATGAGGGATGTGAGGGCCTCCGGCTGTGCCGCGTGGGTGAATCCCAGGTGACCACTGAGGAGTGGGCGCTAGGACGTGGGCAGCCAGCGCAGCTCGTAAGGGACAGCTTATTTTATATTGGTGTGTAGCTGATTAACAGTGTTGTGATAAATTCAGGTGGACAGCAAAGGGACTCAGCCATATACACATGTGCATCCACTCTCTCCCGACCTCCTCTCCCATCCGGGCGGCCACGTGACATTGAGCAGGGATCCCTGTGCTTGCTATACGGTAGCTCCGCTGGTTAGCCATCTTATTTGCTTTACAGTGTTGTGCTGGTTTCTGCCATACAACAACATGAATCAGCCGTAAATATACATATATCCCCTCCCGCCCTGCCACCCCTACAGAGCACCAGGCTGAGCTCCCTGTGGGTTACCAGTTTAAATACAGCAGTGTGTACATGTCGATCCCAAACTCCCTAACTATCTCTCCCCACCCCCAGGCAAATCATAAGTTCTAAAACCGGGCAATTTAAAAGCAGCTTATACACAAGAAACTGATAATGCTGGTTGCTTTTGTGGAAAGACCTGGGTGTCTGAGTCAGGCCGGAGAGAGAGGTTTCACCACCACGCATCCTTCTGTACCTTTCCAATTTTATACCATGGGCCTAGATTGCTTCCTTTGATAAAATTTAATAAAACTACAAGTAAAATAAAAGCAGGTGCTAGTTTTCTACCTGTAGAGAGAGAGGCAAAGTGTCTTTGAGGTGAGACCCTCATTTTGGAAGAGTCATCTGAACAGGCTTTTGAATTTAAGCAGAGGCAAAGCCAAAATCCCATCCCAGAAGGAAAACTTGGGGGTGGCGAGAAGCAGAACTACCCCTACAGCCGACTGTAACAGTCTGCTTTCTCTGTAAGAAAAGTGACAACTCTCCAGAAATTATTTCTGTAGTGACTGGGCCTGAGACTGACAAGATGGGAGGAGCTGGCTTGGGTCCCCTCCCTCCTGTGTGGAGAGGAAGTGTCAGGAGGAGCCGCCCTGCAGACGGTGGAGTTCTGGGAGATTCCCAGACATCCCTGGGTGGGGGGGGCAAGTGGACTTGTGCTCACCACGTGGGCTTCGGGCGTTAAATGGGACAAGGGACCCCTCAAGGCTGCAGACCCCACAGACCTCTGGGAATGTGGCACCTGTCTGCTGAGAGTAGGGCAGGGGTAACATGCTGGGTAATCACTGAGGCCAGGCCTCTGGTGGAGGCCTCTTGTTTCCTGGCCCTTCCACAAGCAGGCAGTGTCAGGGCCAGGGTGGGGCTGGCACTCAAGCAGAGAAGGAACCTGCTCCCCTCCAAAGCCTGGGGAGAAGCTCTATGGCTTCAAAAGTGCTCCCAGAGAAATAGTGACTCATGGCCCAAGGGAATCAGAGCTTTTCTCACCCCAGAGGTTTATTCATCCTGCAACACAGGGATCTGGTGATGACAGATGAATCAGAAGTACTAGTCTGAGAACAGCCAGCCTGTGTGGCTCAGTGTCAGAGGGCAGGCTAACCCCTCCCTCCTCCCGTCTGTCTCTTAGCAAAAGGGAGACTTACGGGAGACTTACGCGTCTCACGCCCTCCCTTTTCCGGCCAAAGGAGTTCCAGTGCACCAGAAAACGTCTCTAAGCCTCAGCGTCCTAACCTGTGAGTTGGGAAGAACTGTGCCCCCCTAGCTAGGTGGTAGTGTGGGTGAGAGAGTGCCACTCAGCACAGGGCCGGCCACCAGCCCCTCCTGCTGGCTGGGAGGGTGCGGGGAGTGGCAGCAGCAGCTGCGGCAGCCTGGCATCCTGCGCCATGGACTGGGCTGAGGAAGCTGGCACTCGCCCCTTGCTTGACTCATACTCCTTTTCCAGGTCAGGCCCACCAAAACCAGGACAGACACACAGCCCCTGCCCTGAGCCCCGGTGCTCCTTCCAGTGAGAAGAGTCTCACCCCAAATGGCCATGTCAGCAGGGTTTGCTTGGCCAAGGAACCTGGGAGCTCTCTGTTACCTCTTAAATATATCCACAACCTCCAACAAGCTCTGGGGAGTGACCCACACTCTTGAGATGAAAATTCTCCTGGAATTTCCTGTCTGCAATGCATCATTTGGCAGACATAGGTTCAGTATACCCCACCTTCTATGATTCTCCAGTGGCTTTACTTGAGCCTGGAGTGGCTAAGTACATCTGGAATAGGAGGGCCAAGGGTTTGAATTTTGGCTGTGTGACCTTGGACAAGTCACCTAGCCTTCTGGGCCTCAGGGATGGCATCTATAAAATAGGGCTACTTCATGCAATCAGATTGACGCAAATAGATCACTTAACCTGAGGATGCCTAGGACATAAAGAGCTCGCAGATTCTCAGCTGTACCTTCCAAGAAGGCGGAGGCTGCTGGCACCTGGCATAGTGCTGGGCGCACAGCTCAATCAGGCTTTACTTTTAAAAAGTGATTCCAGTGGAATAGCAGACACCATTCTTAAGGGAAAAGCAGCTCTAAAACTTCAACCCAGCAGTCTCTTCCCACCCAAGATTCTAGTCGCAGGCTTGGCATGGAGGCCCTTTTGGAGGCTCTTCATGCCCATCATCACTTCCAGAAGCTCCTGCCTCATCCAGGTTTATGAGTGGGGGTAGAGTGGGAGGGGGGCAGTGGGAAGATGGGAGACAGAAGTTGGGGAGAACTCAGGGCAGGAAGCCGGGGAGCTGACCTGGCCTTGCTACCTGGATGTGAGGGTCCCCTTGCAGGGCTCTGGGCACAAGAACTGGCAGGTGGGCAGCAGACAGCAAAAGTCAGTGATGTCATGTTTTCCCAGTGACTCAACAGCTTGTCCCTGCGCTCTGAATGGTGTGCTGTGTGCTGTGGCCTCGGCGCATCCTCATCTTGCCTTCCAGGCTTGCCTGAATCTTTCCTTCCCTGTTACCACCCTCTCCCAGCCTAGGGACCCATGGCTATTCCACCCATGCTCTGCTTCTGGCTGTGACCCCCCGGCCCAGGGGATGTCCCCATGCTGCCTCTGTCATGCCTCTCTAATCTCCGTGTTGAAGAAAGACCTAAGCGCCAGACAGACCTGCATTTCATTACTGCCTCTGCTTCTACCTGGCTGAGTGACCTTGAGCAGGTTACCCTACCTCTCTGAGGCTCAGCTGCCTCATCTATAAAATGGAGGCAGTGCTAATAATTTTGTTTTATTAGTTGTAGGTTGCTTAGTGAGAAGGTTTGTAAAGTGATTGGCATACAGCAGGTGTTTAGTAAACAGAAAGCTTGACCTCCAAAGGCCTCTATGATCTGACCTCAATTTATTTTGCTAGTTGCTTTAAAAAAAAAAAAAGGATAATAGGTCACTCTTCGTTTTATTCTCCTATCACCCCCATGTAGTGGATGCTATTAGTGTCTCCATTTTACAGATGAGAACAGTGAGGCACAGAGAGGCGAAGCAGCTTGGCCATGGTCACACAGCAGTAAGTGGGGATTGAGGTTCCTCATGCAGACAGCCTGGCTCCAGAGCTTGCACATGTAACCACCTCCTCCCTGCCTCTTCTCTCTCTCTCTCTTCTTCGTCCATCCTGCACATTGCAGTTCAGTCCAGCTAGACTCCTCACCCACCTCTGCACTCGATCTGAACCTGCCCATACCTGTGCTTTCTGCCTGGGCTCCCCTCTTTGCACTGGAAGCCCACCTGCTCCGTGAAACCATCCCCAGGTCCTCCCTCATGTGCACCTTTGTGGGCTCATTACTGTTGGACTCCAAGGTGGTTATTCGGGCCCAGGTGTCCTGCCCTCTTCTAGCCTGGAGGCACCTTCTGTCCAATATGGTGTCAGGCATGAGCAGGCACCCAAGGCAGGTGATGCCCTGGCCAGAGCACCACACGTGTGCTCCCTGGGTGGCGTGGAGGGGAGCCCAGCACTAAGGGACCTACTAGTTCCACGAGGACAGCTCAGAGGCTGTAGCTGGAACCACCCCCAGAAGGCAGCCGGCCAGCTGGGCTTCTGTCACTCTGCTCAGGGAAAAGGGCTCGCTCATGGGGGCCTCTGCGGCCGAGAGGGTTGGGTTTGAGACCCAGGAGAAGATGAATGGATGTCCGTCCAGAGAGGGGAAAGGACTGAGAACTGCGTGCTGTTAGGCCCATACTGCACAGTCTGCCTAACTCAAAAGGGTCTCTTGGAAGGTTTCAGGCCCGTTCTCGGGATCCCAGGCCAGAGCCCACAGGGGAGTGACCACAAGAGGCCATCTACCCAGGGTCCCACTCTCCCGTTCCTTCCTGGTTCCATACAGGGCCTCTGGTCCACATCAGCTGCCCTCTCCCACCACCTCTGCCCAGACTCAGATCCCCTCCTAAGAGCAGCATCCTCCCCTGGGAGACTGGGCACTGTCCCATGCCTCCCTCCTCCTGGGGCCTAGTGTCACACCCATCATTTGTGTTCCCCAGTCAGGCATGGTACTCAGTGCTTGCCGGGGGCTGCACTGAACAGTGGACACAGGAGAACAAGGCAGACTCTGTCCTGCTCACAGAGCTCACTGCCCGGTGGAGACCACAGACCACGAAAGCGGCTGGGGCAACAGAGCAAGGCAGAGAGTGAGGATGGGGACATGCAGGCAGCCGCAGAGAGGGCCACTGACCGAGGCTTCTAGAAGGAGACATCTAAGCTGAGGCCTGAGGGTGAAGGGAGCCGGCCATGAGAAAAGAAGGAAGGAGAGAGTGTTGTGAGTAGGATGTACCCTGGTCACAGTAGCGAGAGGACTGTCCTGCTGAGCCGTTCCGCCCCTCCAGTCGAGGCTCCAGCAGGACGGATTCACCCAGGGTCAGGAGCACTGACTCTGGAGTGAGGCAGCAGGGCTCAGACCCAGCTCTGCACTCACCAGCAGTGGGGTCCCGGCAACATCCCCATCTGTCTGGTTCTGTCTGCCGGTCTGTACAACGGTGATCACACGGTACCTACTGCCGGAGCTTCCAGTGAGAACTCTGAGTGTGGGCCCAGACAGCGCTAATTAAGCACAGGGTGTGCAGCTGACTGGTAGCACCCGTTATCTCCTGCGTCCCCAGCCCCGAGGCACCTGCACCAGATGCGGAAGGAGGCGGAAAAGTGAGAGGGCAGTGGTGTCTGTCAAAGGAAGAAGAGGACGGGTCCTGACCTCTGTGGTCGCAGAGGCTTTTATGTCTTTATCCTGTGAGGATAACCTCCCTTCCTGGTTCTAGGTTTGCAATAATCTTAGGCCTCTTCAGGCCTGTCTGTCCTAACCTGCAGATTCAGGGCCCCGGCCTCTTTCAGATGGCCCCGCCCACCCACCTCAGAAGTTGTGAAATGCTTTGCTGAAAATCAGTGCAGTCTCAGCCAGGGGGTGGCCCAGTTTGTTTTCAAAATATTTCCTCTGATAGCGCTATTTTGGCTCAGACATGTTAGCACTTTGCAGAATCCTGCAGATGGCAAGGCAGCTGGAGCGGAGGGGAGGAGAGAAGCAGGGAAGAGTGGGAGAGGCCCCAGGCCAGTGCTCAGGTAGCTGTAGGGGCCTGCCTGGGCACGGGTGTCACGTGGCATACTGGGACAGGCGCACACAGGATGGGATTGGGCCAGCCTGTAGCGGGGAGCTTTCAACTGTCTAAGCTGTGGAGCCTTCTTATGAACTAGAACTTTCCTAGGAAACCTAATATGTAGAACAGATAAATGGGGGAGAGGCCTGGAACCCCCCTCTATCAGGCCTCTGAGGGGTCCTTGTTGAATTCTGGGGCTCCATGGAACCCAGTTTGAAAACTGATGCTGCTAAAGGAATCATAACCTTCTCTAGGGGAGTTAGTGCCCATATTGTTCTAAAATAAAGATCTTCCTAAGGGAAAGTAAAATGATCTTTCTAATAAATTCTAATTCAAGCCTAGCACAGAGAATGCCATGCGTCCTGAGAACCAGGACTCAGAAAGTGCAAAGTGACTGATCCTATTCACTTACAAGTTTGTGAGCACCTCTCTGGGAAGTCTTGTGCACTTGGGCCTGAGTGTGTGGGGCAAAGAGTATGTGGTGAGCAATAGTTGGGGCATATTTCTAAACTCCTCACAGATACAAATTCATTTATAGCCCTATTACTTATAATCTATTACCATCCCCCTTTTCTAGGAAACTAAGGCCCAGAGAGGTTAAGCAACTTGTCCAAGGTCACACAGCTACTAAGCCATACAGAGGGCATTCTGGCTGTAGAAGATGTACTCTTCACTATCTCATAATGTGTCTTTTGGGGTGAGTGTATCGCTGTGCTTATCTTTCTCTCTTTCTCTCTCTGTATGTGTGAGTGTACTCCGGCCCATAGTGATTTGTGTTAATCTGTGAGTATGTGGGTGTGCAGTCTCTTTTCCAACAAGACTGCAAGCCACAGGGCTTACCCCTTAACTTCCCTCTCAGAAGCCTGGCAACAACAGGACAAAGGGCTCCAGCGTGGGGGCAGGACCAGAGTCTAGGGGTGGTGCGCATTCCCCAGATCCCAGGGGGTTCAGTTTGCTGACCCGAGAGGCACAGCCACAACACTGGGAAGCACCCACTCCCCCCGCCACTCCCTGTGACTGAAGTGGAGCCCTGAACTGGCATTCCCACCGGGGAGTTACCCCCATCCTAGCACCCTGGTTCTTCCCTTCTTACCGGACGCTGGGTTTAGAGTGGGTCAGCTGAATCAAAGGAAGGTATTAAGGTATCAGGAGTTTACTTCCTACCCTGCCAGACAGAGAAACTTACAAGAGTGCTTAAGCCTCTTGAAAACACTGTTGTGAACTCACACCACCTAAAACTCATACCTCTAAACAGGGCCTAAGCTGATAGAACTTGCTCAAAAGCAAAGACCCCTGACATGCTGGTTAGTCCAGGAAGCCCCACAATGTAAATGGGGTTTTGAGGGTTTCCTCATATGTGAGCCCACCTTGGAGAAAATCAGCTTTGCTCCATCCACTCTAAACTGATGATTAAGATGCAAAGCTTCCTTAGATGTCACAAAATTGGAAAAAGCCCCACCATTCTTCATCATCAAAGTCAAACTCACCACGAGAGACCACCCTGCCTTGCTGAGCAGGGCGGAGGCGGGGAGACTTGCTCAGACGGAGCAGGGCTGTGCGGGAGCCTCGGGCGGTCTCCTCTCCCACAAGCTCCTGTTGTCCCCAGCCACCAGTGTGCCAGCGTCCCGCAGCACGAGGACAGGCCGGAGGTGGGGGTGTTTCCTGACTTTTGAGGCTCCCAAAGGCAAGGAGGAGGGGCTGGACAGGGCAGAGGCAGGAAGGAGGGACCTGGTGAGGCAGCCAGTGAGCCAGGTGTAAGCACGGAGGCCAAGACAGAGCTTCCCAGGCCAGCTGTTTACTTGCGGCATTCAGGAGAGGCTGAGCTGGGGACTAACTGGCTTATTTATTTTCCACACTTCTCCCTTCAAGTCCTTTTCAGAGAGCCTTCTGGAATTCCACTGATAAATTTCCCAGAGCGCGAACAACCATGGTCCCTCAGCGCACAGCCATCTTTATGGGGCAGGAGGGTAAGGGGAGGCATGGAGGTAGGGAGAGGCGTAGAGAAGGAGCGATGGGCTGTGGAGACCTGAAGTTACTGGTGCTCAGGGCCTCCCATGGCCTGCACGCCCCTCCTCCCAAGCCTGCAGAAGCAGGGATGTGCTGGGGTGTGCAGGAGCAACTGCCAGATTTAGGTCGATGAAGAAGAAGGCACAGGCCTTCAAGCACAGAACCGACTGTCCAGCCTGCCAGGGGCCACAAGCCATGGAACCTGCAAGCTCAGAGCAGGACAGGCCGCGGAGCTACCACCTGTTTAAGCATCAGACAAGAAAAGGGGACAAGTATTTCTGTTTAAAGAATGAAAAGGAGAGCTGTTTTCCTTTCCTCCTGCGTGACTTCGTGAGGGGCAGAGGCCAGCCTGAGCATTTCCACATGACTGATACCTTGGCTCCCTGCTTTATCACTTTCCAACAGAGGCGCTCACAGCTGCTCCCTGGTCTTCACCCATCCTCTGAGAAAGTCCTTAAGTACCTCCGTGTGTCACACACTGGAATGGAGCCAGGGGACAAAGATGAATAGCCCCACCCTTTGGATGGGGCAGCTTCTCCCCACGCCCAGTCTCCCAGCTTCCATCCTGGACAGTGAGTCCACGCCGCAGTGAAGCAGGGAGAGGGCTCCAATGTTTATGCCGCTCAGCACTGCAAGGGCTCTGGCACTCACCCAGGTGGGCTTACTGTGGAAGGTGGGCAAGGCCGGCTGGGCTGTGCTTATCCTCTGCTCCTTGTTTAAGGTTTCCAGCTTTCCCCATACTATGAACACCTGTATCAGAGGCACTGGGGGTGGAGATGGGGGTGGGCGACTCTGCTCCAGCAGGGGTACCCCCTCTCAGCCCTGGGGCTAGGGAGATAGAGTACCAGCCAGGCAGAGCACACAGCTGTCGCTAAGTGCCTGGAAGGGAGTCCTGAAGGCAGCATAGCTCACATGTGTTGTTGTTGTCGCTAAGTCATGTCTGACTTTCTGTGACCCCATGAACTGCAGCATGCCCGGGTTCCCTGTCCTTCACTGTCTCCTGGAGTTTGTTTAGATTCATGTTCATTGAGTTAGTGAATGCTATCTAACCACCTCATCCCCTGCAGCCCTCTTCTACTTTTGCCTTCAATCTTTCCCAGCATTAGGGTCTTTTCCAATGAGTTGTTTCTTCGCATCTGGTGGCCAAAGTATTGGAGCTTCAGCATCAGTCCTTCCAATGAATATTTAGGACCGATTTCTTTTAAGATGGATTGGTTTGATCTCCTTGCTGTCCAAGGGGCTCTCAACCTGCACTTCTTTCTTAGCTTTGTGACCTTGGGCAGCCACTGCACCCCTCTGAGCCTCATTTCAAAGTGGAACGGTAACTGCTGTCTCTCTGTGGGGCTTGTGTGAGAAAGCATAAGCTGGGGAACAGACGAGCCACATGGTTATCACAGCCCTGGCTGTCTCAGCTCTGCCTGTCCACCTCTCCTGAGGACCAGACAGTGCCACGGAGTGTAGCTCTCGTGGGGGTGTGTGGGGTTGGGGGGAAGGACCTGCCCCTGGATAGTCAGGTGAGGGCCAATTTTCCTGTGTAATAGGAAAAGACCAGAAGGGGGAAAGAACATAGTAATCCATTTGATGATGTTTACCGGGCAATTTCTCCCAAACTTGTGACTTGTATGGTCACAGTGGTAGCTTTGTCCCCATTTCTCAGATAAGCAATGAATCATCTCTCAATGGAATTACCCCCATATCTGCCCCACAATCACTCCCAGGCCCCCACTGTTTCCTGACTCCAGGTGCATATGGAAGGCTCTAGCAGCCTGATGCCACCTATCCTTTGATTTCCATGACCCATGGTATAAGCCAGGTTGGGCAGAGTGTGTATAAAAAGAGGACTGCAGTCAGGGGCCCCAGGACCCAGTAAGTGCATCAGTGTTGCTTCCTTGTTGCTATGGAGAACCAGTTAGGGGCCTTAGAGGCAGCTGGGCATGGTGGAAGCAGCTTGGGTTCCTGAGCCAGACTGTCCAGTTTCAAATCCTGGCTTTATTCCCTCACCAGCTGTGTGACCCCCAAAACATTACTTAACTTTTCTGAACCTCAGTTCACTAATCTGTAAAATGGTGATAAAATGATATTTACAGGGATGTAGTGTCTTACTGAGGTAATGTGGAGCTCGCGATTCACAGAAGACATAGTTAAGGTGGAAAGGTGATACTGGGAAGGGACTGGCTGCAGCGTTCCACCTGAAATTGGGGGGTGGCCAAACCCAGATCACTCTCTCCTCTGGGACCACATTCCTGGGTGCTGCCTACAAACTTTGCTAATTTCAGCATTAAGACCATTTAGGTGCTTGAAATGCACACCGAACCCAGTGACAAAGGGGTGAGGGTGGGGAGTGACACATTTCTTTCTGATTACACGGCCAAGTCACCACCGCATCCTTGCATGTTCCCAGTTCCATGCCAGTAGGGAATCAGTCCCAAGATTGCTTGCAATCCCAGTTCCGGGAACATGAGATGTTTCCACTCCTCTGGGAAGCTCCACGCCAGCTGGTGCAGAGGAACCCACCCAGTACAGGGACTGTGACCTCCCCTCCACCTGCTGCCACCACAGAACCAGGCCACTGCTGCAGGACACAGCTCCTGGACCCTTCATGAGAACTCATCTCCTTCCAGGCCAGCAGGAGCCAGGAAGAAGATCCCACGACACTCCCAGCTTAGCCAAATGCAGACATGGAACCCTTCTTACTGCCCCTCTTAGGGAAGCAGAGGCCAGTGTTGAAACTCCAGTCCCCAGTGCCAGCCCACAGGGCACAATGGAATGTGCCGCTTGGGCTAAACGGATCAAGCAGGGCTCCCTGGAACCACTCAGGGCCCCCTCCTCTGCAGAAAAACCACTTCCAACCCAGCTGAGGCCACCTGGCTTGGCTCATAGAATGTGCCTAACACATATAAATTATGGGTGTCATTGTCCGACAAACAACTATTTATTGAGTACCAGTGATGTGCTTGGCAATCTAGTTCAACCTTTGAAACATCCTGGAGTCCCAGGACACCAGGGCATCCAAAATCAGACACAACTCAGGTGCAGTGAAAATAAGTATGACTTCAGGACCGCCATGCTTTCTCCACGAACTCAAGAGTCTTAAACATCCCCTACCACGTTTTACACTCACAGGGCTGGAATCTCCTCAGCCCATCCCCTGGAAGTCCCTGTGAGGAAACACATCCGCTCGGGGGAAGGGTCTGTGCTTCCCTCTCAGGCCCTGTCACTGCCACCGCCCAGCTGTCCAGGGCATCACTGCCTGCCAGCCTTTTCTGCTCACAGACCCTAACACTGGCGGGTCTGAGTTTATGAATCGCTCCCTCCTTTCTCCCGGCCTCGCCTCCGGAAGGACGGCGCACACCCAGACACATCACCCAGACACTGAGTTTCCACACCACACTCACTCCTGACGAACCCGGAGAGCCGACTGCAATGTCTGATTTCTCCTCCCTACTCCTCAGTCAGCCTCGAGGTCCTGGCCACGGCTTTTCAAAGCCAAGGCAGTCCCTCTCCTGGCCAGTCTCGCTTTGGGGACGCCTCACTGTGGGGCAGCAGACAAAGCCAGTGGATTTACTTGAGGGCTGGAGGACATGCTTGGTGTAAAAGATCCGGACGTTCACACTCCCAGAATTGTACAGTCGGGCTGAAGCGGTCGGTGTGGCGTGCATGCGCTGCCCGTGGCTCGATGGGTGATGAGCTGTGCGTATCAGGCAGTTGTGAATCTGGCTGCAGTGGGTCTGGAGATGTGGGTGCCTGCGTGGAACTTGCCCCGAGCCGAGAACTCCCTCTCCCACCTTCGGTTTCTTCCCCTCTTCTTCCAAAGTTTGGCGCGCGCGCCCGATCAGGGATGGTGGGGGTGTGCACCACTGGGCTACCTCCCCCTAGCCCCGGCGACAGCTCCGGGGATGCGGTCGCCCTACTTACCCCGCCACGGAGCCTCCTCCAGCGGGGGCGGATCCAACTCTCCGAGGCTAGGGTCCGGCGCCGGCAGCATCCGCCCGCAACTTCGCCCTCCTCCCGGCAGGACCAGGCAGCAGCGGCTCTGGGACTCCAGTGCCCTCGTGGCCCCGGCTCTGCGCGCCGCCCCCGGGGGGACAGCGGCGGGGAGGAAAGGAGGCGCGGCCCCGCGGGTTCGCACGCCGGGCGGAAAGCGGCGCCAGGCGGGCGCCGTCCTGCGCAGCGAGCAAGCGGTCCTGCCTGGCTCCCTGCTCGGCCGGAGTCCGCGAGCGGCCGGCAGCGGCGGCAGATTCCTGAACGGCGTCCAAGGCGCCCGGGGAGCCCTCCTCCTCCTCCTCCTCTTCTTCCTCACCCCACCCAGCTCCCACCCCTGCGCCCCAGCAACTTGGGAAACGTTGGCGAAGTTGGCGCAGCTCTGGCTGCGCGACGGGCCTCCGGGTGGAAGCAAGGGAGGAGAGGGAGGAGCTGAGGTGGGGTGGGCGGCCCTCGCCCCAGCCCCGGGGGAACTGCGCTCGGCTGGACCCTTCCGTGGGTCTTTGTTCCCAGTGCTGCGCCTCAGCCCGCCTCTCCCCTGGGACTCTCTTAACGACGCTGGGATCCCTACTCGCTCTCAGAGAGGCTGGGAAGAGCTCCCCTCCTGGGTTGGTGGGGGAGGGGGCCTGGAGTTCCTCGTGGCCTCACCCTGCCAGAGCCCCTCAAGCCCTTCCGGCCTCCCATCCTATTGAATCAGAGTCTTTCTAAGCCCACGTTCCCTTTTGAGTTTATGATTAGTGTGTCTATCCTAAACTTTATTCCCTTTCTTTCCCCCTCTGAATTCAGCCCTGTGCTAACCGAACGCTCATCAACCAGGGTCAGATGACTAAAATTGCTTCTGTTAAGAACATTGTTAATATACTGCCGTTGCTGTTGTGAATAACATTGTTAATGTACTAGAATTGCTGTTATTGATATCGTTAATGTATAAACTCAAGTGGTTTCTCCAGGGCAAGATAAGTTAACAGACCACTGAGGCCTAGACCTCCTGGCCAGAGGTGGTCCTGATTCTCAGAGACATCCTGACTCTCAGAACCTGAATGTCACAGAAAGTACAGGGGACTATCTTCAATATCTTGTAATAACCTATAATGGAAAAGACTCTGAAAAAGTATATATATATATGTATACACACACACATATATATACACATACATGTCTAACTGAATCACCTTTATACCTGAAACTAACACAACATTGTAAATTGACTACACTTCAACTTAAAGAAAGGTTAAAAGATGTCACAGAAAAGTCCCAAGATGATGATTAATCCCAGCCTCTTTGTTGTTCTGCTTTATAACTCCCCTGCCTCCGGGAAAGACCAAGGGAAGTTGATCTGAAGCTTGTCCCCCACTTCCTTGCTGAGTGCCCTGCAGATAAACCCTGTACTTTCTTTCGCCACAACCCGGCATAGGTGTGTTGGCCTTGCTGCTTGTTGAGTGAGCAGACCTGAGTTTGATTCAGGAACAGTGTTGACCACCAGGAAGGGACCACCAACTGGAACCGTTTTGTAAAAGGGAAGGAAAATGACTTGAATTTCTTTGTGTATAGGCTTTTATGCTGTTGTATCAAAGTGAGCTTTTTGGAACTGATTGGGCTTTGAGCCTTTTGGAATTGGTTTGTTGTTTATCTTTGTGTGTGTGTGTATGTATTTGTTAGAGAAGGTGCACTGTTTTAATTGGTGGACATGGCAAACATTAATTTAGTACCTAGAAACAACCCTTCAGGATGCATCCGGCAAAGCTAGACCAGCTTTTAGTTCTGATTCCATGACTAAAGCCAAAATTATTCTTATTATTATTGGTGACAGAGTGTGACCACAATATTCTTTAGACTCTGGAGAAAAATGCCCGAGGTTGGGCTCATTTGACAATCCAGAACTAATTGTGCCAGCTTGATAAGACATCTTTTCAGAATTCTGATCCTAAGGGAACAAGTTCTAGGAGAAGCTTGCTTTTCTCTCCCTGTGCCTTGAAATGTGAATATTCTACCAGGGCTCTCAGGAACTCCTGTCTTATCTAGACATCTCCAGTTCCTGAAACTGACAGGAAAAATGGGAGATAGGGGGATGCCTTTTTAAACTTAACTTACTCCAACTGTTAGTTATAAATTAAACTGTTAGTTATCTGAGGTTACCCCACCCTTATGGCAGAAAGTGAAGAGGAACTAAAAAGCCTCTTGAAAGTGAAAGAGGAGAGTGAAAAAGTTGGCTTAAAGCTCAACATTCAGAAAACGAAGATCATGGCATTTGGTCCCATCACTTCATGGGAAATAGATGGGGAAACAGTAGAAACAGTGTCACACTTTATTTTTGGGGCTCCAGAATCACTGCAGATGGTGACTGTAGCCATGAAATTAAAAGACACTTATTCCTTGGAAGAAAAGTTATGACCAACCTAGATAGCATATTCAAAAGCAGAGACATTACTTTGCCAACTAAGGTCCATCTAGTCAAGGCTATGGTTTTTCCAGTGGCCATGTATGGATGTGAGAGTTGGACTGTGAAAAGGCTGAGCGCCAAAGAATTGATGCTTTTGAACTGTGGTGTTGGAGAAGACTCTTGAGAGTCCCTTGGACTGCAAGGAGATCCAACCAGTCCATCCTGAAGGAGATCAACCCTGGGATTTCTTTGGAAGGAATGATGCTAAAGCTGAAACTCCAGTACTTTGGCCACCTCATGAGAAGAGTTGACTCACTGGAAAAGACTCTGATGCTGGGAGGGATTGGGGGCAGGAGGAGAAGGGGACGACCGAGGATGAGATGGCTGGATGGCATCACAGACTCGATGGACGGGAGTCTGAGTGAACTCCAGGAGATGGTGATGGACAGGGAGGCCTGGCGTGCTGCGATTCATGGGGTCGCAAAGAGTCGGACACGACTGAGCTACTGAACTGAACTGAAACTGTTATAAACTAGTGAGTTTTCTATTGTAGCACCTGATTCTCAACTAAGTTAAAAATGAAGCCATGAGATCTCTAGTTGTGTCTATCTATATGTCTGTGTGTGCCTTATACTTATGATGTATCTCTATTTACAGACCTTATTAACAAGATTAATGAGGTCTGTTTAATTGGCTTAAAAGGAATTAAGCATTACATAAATTCTCAGAAATATAAAAGAAACCAAAGAAATTTCAGGTTTATGTGAGCTGGGAAATATTCAGTATTAAATTGACTTTGGCATTTAGGTTAATTTTTGCTGGTTTAATCAGACATGTCCTTGGAGCCATCGACATAAATTTTTTATAGTACCTAGGCATACTGGAAGTCAAATAAGATCTGCTGCAAAATTTGTCAGCAAGAAAAATAACTTGGTATGATGAAATTTTTTTTAAGTAAATTAAATGGAAATGAGATGAGTTTTTTTTAAGGAGCGCTCTTTAGGAATAGTTATGTTTTATGGCTGTCTACTTAAAAACAGTTTCTTCAGATATTTGGTACCTTGAAACTTTAGAATTTTGTTAAGTTAAACAATATGTTTATTGACTAATTTACAAGTTTGCCAGTCTACAGAGTGTTAATGTAAAAGACAATTCATAATTGCTTATTTCTTAGTTTTCACTAGAAATTTTTTTTAAGAGTTGAGAATTCTAATATATGAAATTAAAACTAAAATTTAATAAAGAAAACATCTTTGTATGCAAGGAAAAGAAGATATAAGAAATGAAAAGGCTTTTTTCTTTTTAAGAGGAAGAAGGAAATTTAGTCCTAAAGTTGATTATTTCTAAATGGGAAAGAAAATAAGGGGCAGATTAATATGGGTATAGAAAGTTGTGGAAGCTTTGCAAGAGGGAAAAGTTCTTAAAAATAATCTATGTGTAGTCAAGATTAACTAAGATTAGAATTAGTCTAAATGAGGCAGGAGAAGGCAATGGCACCCCACTCCAGTACTCTTGCCTGGAAAATCCCATGGATGGAGGAGCCTGGTAGGCTGCAGTCCATGGGGTCGCTGAGGGTCAGACACGACTGAGCGACTTCACTTTGACTTTTCACTTTCATGCATTGGAGAAGGACATGGCAACCCACTCTAGTGTTCTTGGCTGGAGAATCCCAGGGATGGGGGAGCCTGGTGGGCTGCCATCTATGGGGTCACACAGAGTCAGACACGACTGATGCAGCTTAGCTTAGCTTAGCTTAATTGAGTCAATGAATTTTAACATTAAAGGCAAGATGGTGCAAAACCTCAGTTTGGTTTCTCTATTAAGAGAACAGTTTTTTGTTTTTTGTTTTTTGACTGTTGAGCTGCTGTTGATAACAGATTGTAAGTTTCTTTCCAAGCTTTTAAGTTATTAAATTTTTTTATCTGCTTTTGAAATCTTTCATTGTCACTTCGGTTAAATGATTAAGTATTGTTTCAGTGACCTGTAATCCTATTTAACCAAGTGTGGTACCTCCTGAGCGTGGTGCAGCGCCCCCTGGGGTCCAAGGCTAGTGTGGTAATGGGCTTCGAGTTGGGACACAAACAAAAAAGCAAAAACCTCAATCTGCACTTGGCGTCTGTCCTTCTCAATATGTGTAGATGAGAAGCCCAAACAGGATTGAGAATGACACAGGACTTCCTGGGAACAGGTCCTCACAGGTGCAAGAAGTCAGAGGTCCCTGTTGATTACCTGGGTCCAGATCATCCAAGGTCTCAACCAACTGGCAGCTGGAGGGAGCCTGGGCAGTGTTCCAGGCTATGAGATGAGACCTTGGTATCTCTTATAGGAGAAAAATCCGACTAGGTGCTTCCCTTGCGTTGTTAATCTGCGTGCGTGCTCAGTCGCTCAGCTGTATCTGACTCTTTGTGACCCTATGGACTGCAGGCTGCCAGGCTCCTCTGCTATTGCCTTCTCCAGGGGCTCTTCCCCACCTGCGTCTCCTGCATCGGCAGGTGGATTCTTTACCACTGAGTCACCTGGGAAGCCCTGTGTTACTAACAGTGACCTGCGAGAGGGGATCAGACCCCAGCTCAGCTCCTGGTTTAGCTCCTGGAACGCCTCCCTCGGCAGCTCCCTCTGCTGCTCTCGCCTCACGTCACAGCGGCTGGGCCTCTGCCCCTGAGTCAGTCTGCAGGCCCTCCGGCTTGTTTCGGAGTAGATATCATGGCAGATACATTTCTCCAGACCCTGTCCCTTTTCTCAGAGGTGAAGTCTCCATTTCAACCTAACAGATCTGTCAAAAAGCTATGTTTAACTGCACCCGCTGTTCTTATAAAGGAAGGCCTTCTTGTGGGACTGCAGAGTCTGGGCTTCTATTGCCAGAACTTTGTGATGCCCCCAATGGATACAAAGGTGGAAACATAGACCGAGTCACTGCCAGATTATAGATAAGGAAATTCTGTGCTACTGATGTTGGTCAGGGGTGAAGAGGGTATGCCCGAGTGGTCGCTGAGGAATTCCTGTTGAGCACCTACTGGATATCGGGCCCAAAGTGGTGAACAAGCCTAGGCTCACCTTCTGATTAGAGAAGACAGACCTACATCTAAATAAACAAGCACTAGTCATCCACGTGCTGTGTGAGGTGAGGCTGGGGGTGGGGACACAGGTCTCCAGAACAAGAGCACAGGCTTGCACAGCTCCAGGGGGATCAGGCTGGTCGTGGAACATGATATAACTTTTGGCCCCTGGGACTCTGCAATGTGGCGGCCTTATTCTTGGAGCTGAAGACTGAAGGCCTGGGCTTAAGAGATGAGTGGAAATTCTGCAGGTAAGAAAGAAGGTAGCGATGAGCTAGGGCTTCCTAGTTAAAGGGACCAGCAATTGAAAGAAACATAGGTGTGAACGAGTATTCACTCCTCAAGCACGCCAGCTGCCACTTGGGCCTTCAGTGAGGGTACCTTGGGTGCAAAAGGCAGAGGTAAAGAATGAGAGTCTGATCCAGGACACTGAGAATTTTCATTCTAAAATAGTTTCCAGGCTTAATGTCTCCCCACAGTTGCTCTGCTAAGAGAGTTAGTCTCTCTCTCTCTTTTTAACGATGTTTGAAAAATTGAAAGAACTTTCCAGGCCAGAGGCAGAATTGCAGGGCAGTTAAAATTGTGGGAGCCTGAGCACCATTTTAACCAAGCAATCTGATGGATGAAATAAAAATTCACACTTAAAAAAACAAGTGAAATAAAAAATTCTAAAAATTCACACTTTAAAAGCAAGACAAGAAAAATTTAAACAAAGTTTCCTCTGCTCTTTGGTTTCCTCTCTTCCCTCTAGCACACTCTGTATATCTGCATTGCATGGTAACTAGACCTTGAGAGTGGCAGAAACCAGAAAGATACATTTTTGTCCTTGTGACACCAGTCATGTAACTCCTTAAAAGGCATCTTTCTTTTCTCAATCCTGTAAAGGGTCACGGGGATCCACCACTCGCTTTGTATGTGCGGATATCTTTGGTGAACTTGTTATTAAAATGTCAATATATCATTTCCTTTAAAGATGTTGACTGGTGCAGCACAGACTGGTCGGAAGACCATAAACTCAGATTCTTGCATCTTCCCATACTTAGCAAAGCACTAAAGCCATTAACTAAGATCTCTGTTCCTCCAAACAAAAGTAACCTTCTATCACAGCGTGGGCTTGGTTGCCGTGTACTCCCCTTGCTATGCTGGCCTCCCCAGAGAGTCCCAAAGAGTTCCAAACAGTTCTCAGAGCTCTTAGAAAGACTGTCTCCCAGATTATAATTCTCAGGTTGGCTCAAATAAAATTTTCCATGTCTTTCTCAGATTGACTGCTGATTAATTCTTTTCATCAGCATTGACACAGGCTGAGGTCACTAATAATGGGACCCACCGACATCATGTGTCTCCTGATATGATGGACGGGACAGAAGGACAACGTGTACAGTGTTCCTGCCCCCAAACCACACACATCACTCGAGTCTCATCGTGAGGAAATGGCAAACAAATCTGGACTGAGAGACATTTGCAAAAAACAATTAGCCTGTAATATTTAAAATGTCAGTGACGTGAAAGATAAAAGAAAAGGCTGGGAAACCATTCCAGCGTGGCTTCTAAGCCAGCAGGCCGGCTTCTAAGACGGTCTCCGGTTATAACCCCGCCTTTGTGTCTTATGCATCATCACCTCGCCTTGAATGTGCCTGGTGACTTGCTTCTTTTTTTCTTTTTTTATTGAAATATAGTTGATTTACAATATTGTGTTAGTTTCAGGTATACAGCAAAGTGATTCAGTTTTTTTTTTTCCCAGATTCTTTTCCATTATAGGTTGTTATAAGACACTGAATATAGTTCCCTGAACTATACAGTAAATCCTTGTTGTTTATCTATTTTACATATAGTGGGGTCTATCTGTTAATCCCTAAGTTATCCATCCCCACCCCACCCCCCCCACCATCTTTCCCCTTTGGTAACCATAAATTTGTTTTCTGTGCCTGTGAGTTTGTTTCTGCTTGTCAATAATTTCTTTTTTTAGATGTTTTTTTTTTTAGATTCCACATATAAATGATATAATACCATACTTGTCTTTCTGACTTCACTTAGTGTGATGCTCTGTAGGTTCATCCATGTTTCTGCAAATGGCAATATTTCATTCTTTCTATGGCTAATATTACATTGTATAAATACATCGTATCTTCTTTATCTGTTCATCTGTTTTATTTCTTTTAATCTTATTTATTTTTGGCTGTGCTGGGTCTTTCTTGCTGAATGCAGGCTCCCTATGGTTGTGACAGGCTGGAGCAACCCTCTAGTGTGCAGGCTTCTCGTTGCAGCGACTTTTCTTGTAGAGCATGGGCTCCAGGGTGCACGGGTTTCAGTAGCTGGGGCTCAGTAGTTGTGGCGCACAGGCTTAGTTGCCCCATGGCTTGTGGAATCTTCCCAGACCCGGGATGGAACCCATGTCCCCTGCACTGGCAGGTGGATTCTTAACCGCTGGACCACCTGGGAAGTCCTGTCCATTCATCTGTTGATGGACACTTAGGTTGCTTACATGTTGATGACTTGCTTCTAATGAATAGAGTACAGCAGAGGTGATGGAATGTCACTGCTGAGAATCCGGAAGAATGTGTTTAGATTACAAAAGACTGTGACTTCTCTCTTGCTAGCATTCTTTCTCTCGTTCTTCTCAGCTTCCTTGGTCTGATGAAGCAAACTGCCAAACTGTGAGATTACCCAGTGGAGAGGCCAGTGTTTTAAAAAACTGAGGCCCTCGGGCCAGTAGACTGAATCCTGCCAGCAATCCCTGAGTGAGCCTGGAAGCAGATCCTGTCCCAGTTGTATCTTAGGATCACTGCAGCCTTGGATGACACCTCAGCTGAAGCCTGAGCCAAAGAGCCCAGTGAGGCCACATCCAGATTCTTGACCCACAGAAACGGTGCAATGTGAAGTTTTGGGGTGACTTGTTATGCACCTACTTACAGGTAATACAGTTAATAAATGTAATGTCTAATCTTGAACTGGATTCTGGAACTGAAAAAAAAAAATCAACAGGAAAGACATTATTTTGATCATTGACCCAATATGAATGGGGACTGAATGAATAATAATATTGTGTCAATATCTGATAACTGTACTGTTTTGTAAAATGATACTTGATTCATTAGAGATACACATAGACATATTTAAGGCCATTCTACCACTTCCTCTCAAAGGTTCAGGTGTAATAATAAAAATGTGCATTATATATAATTATATATAGCGTGTATATTATATAGAGACAGTTTCATTTATTTATTAATTTATCTGTTGTGTAACAAACCACCTCAAAACTTAATGACTTAAAACAACAGAAACGTTCTCCCCATCTTGTGGGAAGCCGGGCTCCTCGCTCCACCTGGCATCGGCCGAGGCCACCCACTCTGCTGTGTTCAGCTGACAGGTGAGCTGCGCTGGGCTGGAAAGTCCAAGAGGCTTCACTCCTGCATGTGGCACCTTCATGCTCCTCGGTGTGGCCTTTCTCTCCCCACGTGGCTGGCCTGGCTTCCTCCCAGCATGGTGCTTTCAGAGTAGTCAGGCCTCTTATGTAGCAGCTGCCGTCCAAGAGAGAGGAAGTGTAGGCTTCTCAGCCTCTTAAGGGAGCCCAGCGGCATGCTGCCAAGGAATTGCCAAGCCACTCTTGGGATCTGGGACATCGCCTCTTCTCTGGGCCAGGAAGAGGTGATTGGCAGTGACTCAGGGGAGAACCCTGCGGGCAAAGGAAGAGAGGAAGGGGAAGGATAAGAAGAGGCTTCCCCCACTGGAGTTAAAGGGCCCAAGGCCCATGAGCCTAGAGTAAGCTTTTCCCTCTCCCCACTGAGCTCCCTGGGCCCCCATCATTTCACCTTAAGAGCTCATTTAAAGATGTCAAGGAGTGAAGAAGGAGGAAGAAAAATGGCACTTATTGGGCAAAAAGTGCCAGGAGCTGTACCTAGCCTCTCCTCAAGTTCTCCCTGTTACCGACTGAACCCTGTGCCCCTGCAATCCACATGTTGAAGCTCTCACCCCCAAAGCGACTGTACTTGGAGATAGGGCCTTAAGGTACATAATTAAGGTTCAATGAGTTCATACGGGGCCTAACCCAGCAGGACTGGTGTCTTTAGAAGAGGAGGAGACGCGAGAGCTCACTCTCGGTCTCTCCATGTGCTCGCAGGAGAGGCCATGTGAAGGCAGAGAGAAGAGGTGGCTGTCTGTAAGCCAGGAGGAAAGGTCTCACAGAAACCAGCCCTGACAGCACCTGCATCTTGTACTTCTAGCCTCCAAAACTGTGAGAAAATACATTTCTGTTGGTGGAACCACCCAGCCTGTGGTATTTTGTTACAACTCATATGCCACCCTTCCTGTCCCCCACCTGCAGAAAAGCAACTAGAATAAAGAAGTCAGAAGAGTCACAGACAACTTCTACAGCAAAGCTAGGTGACATAACCCATAAGCTGAAAATACTGATTGGGTGGGGACAAACCACCGTTACTAGACTTACATGATACTGGTTTCTGTGAAGGACAAAGCAGAAGGAAGACACCTGGGCTTCTGATGGTCCTGAGAACAGTTGGATTCTCACATCACCAGCTTGTACTTAATCGCAGGCCATTCAAAAGCAGCTGAAACTAGAAAATACTTCTGCAGGATCCAGTTTGCATATGAGTGCCAGGGGACTGCTGTGCAGTGATGTCTGATGATGCTGAGAACCATCTGGGTCCCTTAAACACATTTTTGCTTCCCCTATACACTCTTAAAACTAATAGGCTGAAGCCCTCTTTAATGACAAAGTCCCATACTGGGGCTTGGAGGGTAGAATCCAAACTAATCAGAACAGGAACACTAGGGACAAAGAAAGAAAAACTCCAGGCAAAAATGGGGTTGGGGGATGGAGGATCAGGGGATCTCAAGAAGTACAAACGTGTGTGTATGTGTGCATGTGTGTGTGTTATATAATATACACACATTTATATATGTGATTACTGAGGCAGATTTTATTTTCCAAAGATGACTGCAAAAATCATCTCCTCATCCCACATGCCCTTCTTACAACGTGGCCTTGACTTTTGTCCCTTTAAGTGATGGGACCTATGTACCTGACTGGAACTTTGTGACTGATTTGACCAATATAATACTGAGAAGGCAGAGACCATGTGGCTTCCAAGGCTGCTCAAATGCCATGCACGTCCACTTCTTTCTTAAAAATGTTCACTCTTGGGAATCAGCCGCCATGTTGTGAGGAAGCTCAGCGAGCCACATGAAGAGATCACAGGTAGGTATTCTAGCAGACAGCTGGCATCCAGCACCAAGTGGGTGAACGGAAGAGATGTCAGCTGGCATCCAGCACCAGGTAGGTGAACGGAGGAGATGTCAGATGGCCCAGTGCTCTCAAGTCACCTCCAGCCGGTGTTCCAGCCGGGACCCCAGGCATCATGATGTCAGACGTGCCATCTTCACTGTACTCTTTGTGAATGTCTGACCCACAGAATCCATGAACACAGTGAAGTGGTTGTTTTATACACTAAATTTGGGGCGATTTGTTTTGCAGCAGTAGTAACGAGAACAGCCACTTTGTAAACTCAACAGAATGAGGAGCTAAAGATCCATGAAGCTAGTAAAATAACCTTACTCACCTGATGTCTCCTAAAAGTACTGGAAAATTCCTTTTACCTTAAAAAGGAGCATCAGGAAGGCATCAAGGTTGGATCCTGAGTAAAATTATGAGAAAAAGAACAATGAGTTGTAAAATAACATATTCCACAATTAGTAAAGGCACGTGTCAGAAAAACATGTCCACAAAGGAGGGGAAAACTTCATATTTCTAAAAAATTAGATAAAAAATTTAAATGATAGAAATTATGAAATTAAAACATAAAGTAAAAATAGCTCAGAAGTCAGGTGATCAGGGAAAAATGTTTTGAAAAGGATGATGATAAAGTCAGAAAATAAATGTAAAAGAACAAGAATACATTTCAGAAATGAAGATGAAAAGCAATAAAAGAGAAAATAACCATAATAGAGAATATTTTTCAAAGAAAACTAAGATAGGGCATTTTAAAAGAGATAAAGAGATAAAAAAAGATTTGCAAGTGATAGAGAAAATACAGAAAAGGAAGAGTCAGCATTCATGTAATAGGAATTCATGAAGAACCCTGAAGTAAAGCAAAGCAATGGGGCAGAGCAAATACAGAAAACTGTAACTCAAGGAAATGTTCCTTACAGAGAGCCTGGCCTGAAATTTCATACAGAAGAAGCATACCATATACCTGGGCACATCAACTCTGAGACTTATATGGCTTTAAAGGAAAAAAAAAAATTAGAATACAAGCAAAAAGACCAAATCACTTATAAAGGAAAGAAAAACAAGGTGTCATCTGACTTCTCAACAGCAATGCTTTATGTTCCAGGACAACATAATGACATATTTTAGGAAATGTGAACAAAAGATTTTTATACTGAGTGAAATGGAGCTTCAATATAAAAGCTGAACTGTTATGAAAATGGAAGAACCCAAGAAATTTTGTTCCCTTGAGCTCTTTCTGGATAATCCAGGCTTCAAAAAACCAAAAGCACTAGTGAATCATTGATATTGTCTTGCCAGTTAATAATCAAATAAGGAATCCTGGAGTTAAATATCACCGTTTTGCATCCCTAATGAGTTAATGGGCTTCCCTGGTAGCTCAGCTGGTAAAAAATGGTTGCTCACCTGGATGCCTGCAATGCAGGAGGCCCCATTTTGATCCCTGGGTTGGGAGGATCCCCTGGAGAAGGGATAGGCTACCCACTCCAGTATTCTTAGGCTTCCCTGTGGCTCAGACAGTAAAGAATCCACCTGCAATGAGGGAGACCTGGGTTCAATCCCTGGGTTGGGAAGATCCCTTGGAGAATGGAACGGCAACCCACTCTAGTATTCTTGCCTGGAGAATCCCCACGAACAGAGGCGCCTGGCGGGTTATGGTCCATGGCGTTGCAAAGAGTTGGACACGTCTGAGTGACTTTCATTTTCACTTTCAATGAGTTAATGGATCCAGGCTTTGATCATCTGTGACTGGTAATAACACAAAAGGAAATATCATCAGATATTGTGCATGCCCTGATAGAAGAATGAAATATCAAATATTAGATAGAATTGCCCAGAAAAAGAAGCAGAAGAAGAGGGAGCAAGAGGAGAGGGAGGGGAAGGAGAAATGAACTTGGATCTGATCAAGCCGATACTCTAACTACCAATTCAAGGAAATACAGTGTCAAAGGAACAGGATTAGAATGATGCTACCCTCAAGACCGACGCAATCCAGATTGTGGAAAATTCTGCAGGTAAAAGACACAAGGTTTCCAACAACAACTAAGTGAAAATTGCAAAGAGAAAAATAAGAGATGGATAGGAAACTTATAAATTAAAATAAATTGAAGGGAAAAAAGCATCCTAAATCCATATGAATCAAACACAGTGTATGGGATTCATTTGGATCCTGATTCAAACAGTCTTCCTAAGAAATGTATAAAATAATTGGTAAAATGTAAACTCTGACGGCATCTTTGATGATTTAAGGAACTACTGTTAAATTGTGAAGATGGGATAGTAGTATTGTGGTACTATTTTTGTAAGAAAGAGTTCTTATAGAGTTACATAGTGAAATAGTAACAGATGAAATTTCCTCCCAAATACCAAATATCTGGGGCTTCCCTGGTGGCTCAGAGGTTAAAGCGTCTGCCCGCAATACGGGAGACCTGGGTTCGATCCCTGGGTTGGGAAGATCCCCTGGAGAAGGAAATGGCAGCCCACTCCAGTATTCTTGCCTGGAGAATCCCATGGACGGAGGAGGTTGGTGGGCTACAGTCCACGGGTCACAAAGAGTCGAATATCTGAAGAGGAGGAAGGAGTGGGTGGGAGCAGAGATGAAACACGATTGGCCATGTGTTGATAAGTGTTGAAGCTGTTTCCTTACAATAGTCGCTTTATTTTATATGTGTTTGAAAACTTCTTCAATAAAACGTTCAGCAGGAGTCTCCTGTGTCTGCTGGTACTTGATGTGAGGCAGATGAGGAGGGGAACGGAACACAGTCTTCCAGGCAGAGAGACCAAGAGAGGGAAGAGCTGAGAGGGGAAGGGAGAGTGGCCAGGAGCCCAGATGGGGAGGGCACGGTCAGTGGGGAGCCTGGAGAGTCTCGAGTCTCCCCGCACAGCGGAGTTTGCACCTTCTTTTTTTTTTTTGTATTGAAGTATAGTTGATTAACAACGTTGTGTTAGAGTCTGGTGTACAGCCAAGTGATTCAGTGTTATATATATATACACACATATTCTTTTTCATATCCTTTTCCATTATAGTTCACTACAAGATATCAATAAAGTCCTGCCCCCCACAAGACAAGTTACCCATTCATGAGTCTTGACTTAGGAATGCATGTCCTGTTTCCAAACATACACTGTCATACCTTAGGTTAACTATGAAACTGTCTGAATGGGCCTTTGGCGGCGCAGAGGGCAGTACGGGCTGCGGTAGGGTCAGTGGAAGGACAAGAGGAACATCTTGTCCTTACAACTTACCTGTTTTATTTATAGTAGTGTCTGTTAATTCCAGACTACTACCTTATCCCTCTCGCCAACCCTTGCTTTCCCCTTTGGAAACTGTAAGTTTGTCTTCCAGGTCCGTGAGTCTGTTTCTGCTCTGTAAATAAGTTCACTTGTATCATATTTTGGATTCTACAGGGAAGTGATAGCATATGGTATTTGTCTTTCTCTGTCTGATTTACTTCTTAGCACGATCATCTCTGGGTCCATCCCTGTTGCTGCCAGTGGCATTATTTCATTGTCTTGTATGGCCGAGTAGTACCCCCTTGTATATCTGCTCCGCACTTCTTTATCCATTCCCCTGTCGATGGAGGCTGTTTCCACGTCTTGGCTATTGTGAATAGTGCTGCTGTGAGCGTGGGACTGCACGTTCTCTTTTTGAATTAGAGTTTGGAGCTTGCATCTTCTTTAAGGAGTAATGGGGAGAAATGGCAAGCTTTCAAGTAGAACAGTGGCACAGCCAGATTTGTTCCTTGGGAAGGTCACCATGGCTGCAGTAGCAGGAGTTTGGCAGGGGGAAAGCCACTCGGCATCCAGGCAAGGAGCAGGCGGTGGCCTGGACAGCTAGTGGCAGTGGGGATGGGGCTGGTGGACCTAGTCAGGATTTGATGAGGAGATGGAGTGGGAGGGCCTCCTGCCTGATTGGATGTGGAGGAAGAGGGAGAAGGAGGGTGGTGATAAGACAGAAGCCCCCTGGTGCCGGACCCTGGTCTAAGCACCTGACTTAATGAGCTTATTTCACCTTCGCACAGACCGTCTGTAAGGCTGTTAGCGTAACTGACGCCGTCTTGGGCCTGTTGAGTTCCTCTTGTCCTTCCACTGACCCTACCCCAGCCCGTACTGCCCAGTAAATCACTTCTCTGTCCGCAAGGGCTTGGTAGTTAATAAATACTGTTTAATAATCATTTGGACCAGGTGACCGCTATGCCTTGTTAGTCCCCAAACAATGATAAAGTCCTGTCCCCACGAGACAAGTTACCCATTCATGAATCTTGACTTAGGAATGCATGTCCTGTTTCCAAACATATACTGTCATACCTTAGGTTAACTATGAAACTGTCTGAATGGCCCTTCGGCGGCTAAGAGGGCAGCTGTGAATGCCCGCAGGTCATTGTCTGCCGGATCCCACCCTGAGAGTAAGTTATCCTGTGATAACAGATCCGTTGACGAGATGGAGCTGCCTGCCTCGTTCTTCTGCCTCAAGACGCCTTTCTTCTCAGTTCAGTGGCCGTTGTTCCCTCCATCCTCTAACACCCTTTGAAGAAGATGACTGTTGTCGTGTCTGGGTTCCTAGAAAGCAAAGCCTGAGGCCAAGAGCTGATGCCCATTGCTATGTTAGGAAGAGTGACCCCAGGGAGCAGGAGGGAGGAAGGGATGGAGGTGAAGCAGGGAAGGAGGCAGAATTGAAGCCAAGGTGTGTGATCCACCTGGCTGCCTCTGGGTGCACTTGAACGATTGCCCTATCCCCAGGGGTATCCTTTAAGATGGCATATAAAATGCCTCAGGACAGCTGGACCAGGAGGCATAGGAGGGAGAATTTATCCACAAGCTCCTGTTTCTTATTGGCCAGTGTCCACCCCAAAGGGCTGTACACACACACACACACACACACACACACACACACAAGCAGAGCCATAGGCATCCCACGCTTTGATGGCCTCAGAGAAGCCACAGGACAAGAGGCCAGATGCGTGCAGCGTGGTCACGAGGCCAGGCACTGTCAGGTTCCACCCTGTAGGCGCTGATCACGGTGCATGCAGAGCTCATTGCCACCTCAGTGCTTAGAGTAACATAGAGGCCAGGAGCCTCTCAGGTGTGTCCGAGAGCACACTCCAGCATCCTTCACGGCACACACCATCATCATCCCCATTTTAAAGGTGAGAAAACTGAGGTCACCCAACTAGTCAGTAGCCCAGCCAAGATTCAACCCCCTGTAGTTCGGCTGTAAAGATTGCATGCCTGTTTTTGAAGGGGTGGGGGCGCGCTATATCAGGTCTCAGCTGTGGCTGAGGGAGCTTCCTTGCATTGTATGAGATCTCTTCTTTATGGCGCACAGACTCTCTAGTTGTGGTGTGCAAGCTCAGCAGTTGCGTCACACGGGCTCCAGAGTGTGTGGGCTTTAGTAGTTGTGGTGTGGGAGCTTAGTTGCTCTGAGGCAGGTGAGATATTAGTTCCCTGACCAGGGATCCATCAAACCCGAGTCCTCTGCATTGCAAGGCGGATTCTTAACCATTGGACCACCGGGGAAGTCCCCAAAGATTGCATTCTTATCCATTATATTAAGCTGAATCTCAGAGGCAGCGGCCCCACACCTCCAGTGTTAGCAGGCCTACGGATTCCACAGCCTTCTGGGGGTGTGAAGGGAAATAGAGCCACCAAGATAGACTTAATTACTGGGGAAGAAGGGCTGTAATGTGATAAATATAATTAACACTGCTGGGTATGATATATGAACATTGTTAAAAAGAGTAAATCCTGAGGTCCAGCATAAGAAAACAATTTTTTTTCCTTTAATTTTGTATCTATATGCGATGATGGATGTTCACCAAACTGGTGGTAATCACTTCATGATGCTGGTAAATCAAATCATTGTGCTGTACACACTAAATTTATATGGTGCTGTGTGTCAGCTACATCCCGATAAAACCAGAAGGAAAAAAATGTTAAAATGATTAGGGGGGATTTTCTAGTGGCCCAGTGGTTAGGACTCCATGCTTTTACTGCCGAGGGCCTGTGTTCAAATCCTGCTCGGGGAATGAAAATCCTACAAGCTGCCCTGCATGGTCAAAAAAACTTTTTAATTAAAAAAAGAGAAGTCAAGAGTAAGGGGAAAAGGTGAGCAAAGAAATGTATATTGGAAAATAGCTTTGCAATTTATAATTAACCACTAGTTTATTTAACAAATATTTACCATTGCACGTCCAGCCCTATGCTGGATGCTGGGGAGGCAGAGGTAAACCAGTGCACTCTCTCTGCTGGGGAGCTTGCATACTGGTGATAAGACAGACATGCAGTAAGCATTCCACAGCAAGGAAGTCAGTTCTGCTACCTGCTGGCCATGAGACCTTTCTGAGCCTCAGTTTCCTCATCTTTAAAATGGGCCAGTAGCAAACTCTGCAGCATAGGTGCTCAGCATGGTGGCTGGCACAGAGTGTGGTATGTGGGAGATACAGAGGGAACATCCCTTCATCATCAGGCCCCTTGTGTTCCAGATCAGCAGCTCCTGTATCCTCCGTTTCCCAGCCTTGAGCACAGTGTTCCAGCTACCCCACCTCCCTGCCAAACAATCGGATGCCTGGCATTCTCTCTTTTTTGTGATCTTGATCAGAAACCTGGTCAGCAGATCAACCCTGAAGCCCTGGAGGCCTCAACCCACTTGGAGTCTCTCTCCAGGGCTGGCTTAGGCAGTGAGGGCTTGTGGGCCAGTGGGATGCTGTTCAGAGATGCCTACAGAAGGGAAGACAAGAGGCCAGTTTCCCACGTGATGAGAATGCTCATGGGGGTGGGGAGTCAGTTGAAGAGCACAAAGGACTGTGGGACTCTTATTACAGGCCTGGCAATGGGATACCCACCTTGGGTCCAGGCTGGCCAAGTGTATGCCTCCTTAGCTGTGGTGGGAGGAGTGTTTTATACAGGGATTGGCCAGCTTAGTAACTCCCACCCTGTGGGAGCACTTTGAATGGGCTCTGCTGCCAGACTCAGAAATACTGAAGTTTCCCGCCATCCACTCAGATCCCTTTGATTGAAACCTCCCAGGTCGGAGGTGAGAGGGAGCAGCAGAGGTGGTTAGCAGACCCTTTTGTAGCTCCTGGGACTGGAGGCATGCTCCGTCTCTCAGTCACGTCTGACTGCGACCTCATTGTCTGGTCTGTAGCCCACCAGTCTCCTCTGTCCATGGGGTTTTTCAGGCAAGAATACTGGAGCAGTTTGCCATTTCCTCCTCCAGGGGGTATTCCTGATCCAGGGATCGAACCTACGTTTTTGCCGTCCTGCATTGGCAGGCAGATGCTTTACCACTGTGCCACCTGGGAATCCCGGGAGTGGAGGACCTGGGTTCAGATCCTGAGCTCAGCCTCTAGCTGGCTTCATCTGTCACATAACCTCGCTGAGCCTGTTTCTTTGGCAGGATAGCAGGATGGAAAAAGCACCTGTTTTGGAATCAGGCAGATCTGGGTCTGACTGTAGACTTTACCCTAGAATTTATTCAACAAAGCTTGTTGATTTTCCTGAGTGGGCCCTTCCTGTTCTAGGTTCGGGGATTTGGCTGTGATTGAAGCCACCCAGATCCCTGTTTTCATGGGGCTTACAGTATGCAGGCCAGGGACTACCAAACAATGTAATGGAACAAAGTAGAGTGTGGTGTGATGTGCCATTTAGGCATAGCACATAGAGGTGAGTGCTATGAAGAACTATAACTCAGGGCAAGGGACAGAGAAGGATTCTCCCGGGGGAGGGTACTTTAGGTAATGTGCTCAGAGAGAAGGAGCTCTGGCCCTGGTAAAGCTCCTGGCCCAAATCTGAGCCTCAGTTTCCTCATCTGTGACCTGGAATGAAGCATGCCCACCTCCCGAGGGTCAAATATCATCACAAAAACCTTTGCCACCCAGAGTAAATGATGCCAGAAAAAAATGGCATATTTTTAAGCCAAAGACTCACTACCAGTGACATGTGTCGGGGAAAGACAGTGAGGCAGATGAACTCATCCATTTTCTGGTTTTATTTCCTTTCTTTTTCATTAAGGTTTCTGTGTACGTTGATGTATTAATACTCATTAAATGAATGAAAATATGCCCCTGTGAAACCCCAAATGAAACAACCTCAACCATTTTGGGTTCTCTGTAAGTCCTCAATAGCATCTGGATTCCTTCTTCTGAGCAGTTAGAGGAGGCACACGCTGGAAGTGGAATTTCATTGTAGTGAAATAACGTGACAAGCACACAGAGGGTTCCTGGAGTCATCTTCGAGGCAGAAGAGCAGCCACGTCAGGAATGCCAGGCCAGGTCAGTGGGGAGCCAAAGGCTACCCTACGTCTGAGCTGGATATGGGGCTGCTCCTGCCAGCCCACACTCAGCTCCAGTCCTTCCCCTGTGAGAAGAGATGTCACACGCAAGATGGCCAAGCCCAGTTTAAGGGTGCAGAAGAGGCAGATGCAGAAACTCCAGAGGCCCAGCCTCCTCCTGCCCCAGTTTTGACACCACAGCACCAAGTCCTCACAGAGGAGGCTCTGGCCACAGAGCATCACCAGAGTATGCGTCGAGGGGCCATTGTAAGGTCCAAGTTGTCTGCTGGGAAATTATAGTGCAGAGGTGGCTAGGCTCCCAAATGACGGGGCTGCCAGGCTAACTGGTAATTGGGACGGATAAAAATAATCTATGGCCAAGGGCAGGAGGTGAGGAGTGGGATCTCCCCCTTGGAGAACCGGGGCAACAACAGGCGTGGCCTCTCAGGCACTGGTGGAAGGGCCCCGACCCCTTCTGCACGTAGCTTTGCTGCCGCACTGGCTGCCAGGAAGCCACTCCTTTGCCCTGAGTCCGTGCCAGAGGGCCTGCCCCCAGGGTAGCCTCGGTTACCCAGCCTTACAGCAGCTGACCGTCACTTATTCACACATAATCTTGGTAAGAAACAGAATTGAAAATTATAATTCTGGGTTATTTTGCTTTTGTCCAATCTTAGGGGTCTGATATTTAAAAAAAATACTTGAGATATTTTAAGTCCAGTTTATACAACTTGCAGTGACTTTTGTTTTATTTTACTTAGGAATGACTAGGAAGGAAAGGGGCCTCCCAGGTGGTGCTAGTGATAAATAACCCACCTGCCAATGCAGGAGACATGAGGTGTGGGTTCGATCTCTGGGTCGGGAAGATCCCCTGGAGAAGGAAATGGCAACCCACTCCAGTATTCTTGCCTAGAGAATCCCATGGACAGAGGAGCCTGGTGGGGTCGCAAAGAGTTGGACACGACTGAAGCGCCTTAGCACGCAGGCAGGAAGGAAAAGTTTATATGCATTAAATTCCCTGGGAGTCAGGTGCAGTGGTGATCCAGTAACGTGTTACTGGTGCCCAGTTCTAACTCCTGCTCAGCTCTATGTGAGTTTTGGGCTCTGGGGTGCCCCTTCCTAGGGCTTCAGTGGAAGCCAGAGGAGATGGCTAGGCTGTTAATGAAGGCAGTTTGGACATCATTACTGTGGACAGTTGTATAAAGCTCTTCATCATCACCTATTCCAGCCCCTTGTGAATCTGTTAGGGCATACGGCTTCAGAACGCTGGGGCCAGCTTCCCAGGCTTGAGTGCGGTAAATGTTGCCTGGTGCTGCCGCCTGGTGGCCATTTCTAGGAGAGCAAAGAGTCGTACACGACTGAGCGACTGAACTGAACTGACTATCGGTTTCCTTGACTCTTGGGTGCTATGCTAGAATTGGCCACCAGAGGGCAGGATTCTCCACACTAGGCATCTGGCTGAGGTTCCCCAGCTTCATAAAAGTCGATTTAAAAAAAAGCATTGAACTGTAATTCTTTTTTTAAATTGAAGTACAATTTACTTTATAAGAGTTTCAGGTGTATAATTCAGTGATTTCATACATTGCAGTACAATCACCAGGATAAGACTATTTGCCCTCTGTCACCATTCAAAGTCATTACAATGTTTTGAATGTATTTTCTGTTGTACATGATATTCTGTGACATAAGTGGAAGTTTGTATTTTTTAGTCCCGCTTAAGGTATTCCCCTCATTGCCCCTGTCAGACCACCACCAGTTTTTCTCTGTATTTCTGAGCCTTTTTCCATTTTGTTACGTTCACTTTTTAAAAAAATTCCACATATGAGTAAAATCAGAGTGTTTTTATCTTTCTCTGTCAGGTTACTTCACAAAGCATAATACCGTCTAGATGCATCCATGTAGTTGCAAATAACAAGATTTCTTGCTTTCTACATTAAGTAATGTTTGAATGTCTCTGTGGACTTCCCAGGTGGTACTTTAGTAAAGATCTGCCTGCCAATGGCAGGATGCAGAAGACAGAAGCGAGGCATGTTCAATCCCTGGGTCAGAAAGGTCCCCTGGAGGAGGAAATGGCAACGCACTCCAGTATTCTTGGCTGGAAAATTCCATAATCCGAGGAGCCAGGCTGGCTGCACTCATGGAGTCAAAAAGAATAGGACACGAGTGAGCATCTGAGTGCGCACACGCGTGTATGTGTGTGCTGAGTTCACTTGCTCAGTCGTGTCCGACTCTTTGAGACCCCACGGACTGCAGCACACCAGGCTTCCCTGTCCTTCACCACCTCCTGGAGCTTGCTCAGACTCATGTCCATTGAGTCGATCATGCCATCCAGCCACCTCATCCTCTGTCGTCCCCTTCTCCTCCTGCTCTCAGTCTTTCCCAGCATCAGGGTCTTTTCCAGTGAGCTGGCTCTTTGCATCAGGTGGCCAAAGTATTGGAGCTTCAGCTTCAACATCAGTCCTTCCAATGAATATTCAAGATTGGTTTCCTTTAGGACTGACTGCTTTGATTTCCTTACTGTCAAGAGACTCTCAAGTATCTTTTCCAACACCACTGTTCAAAAGCATCAGTTCTTCGGTGCTTGACTTTCTTTATGGTCCAATTCTCACTTTCATACATGACTACTGGAAAAACCATAGGTTTGACTGTACAGACATTTGTTGGTAAAGTGATGTCTCTGCTTTTTAATACACTGTCTAGGTTTGTCATGGGTTTTCTTCCAAGGAGCAGGTGTCTTTTAATTTCATTTAATTTCATGGCTGCAGTCACTGTCGTCAGTGATTTAGGAGCCCAATCTCCATTTTCTGTGCCTGTATGGATGACACACAGGTGGCTTCCATATCTTGGCTATTGTGAATAGTGCTGCCAAGAACACGGGAGTGCATTTATCTTTTCAAATTAGTGGGAGTTTGTGTGTGTGTGTGGAGAAATACACAGGATTGTGTCACACGGTAATTCTACTTTTAATTTTTGTTGTAATTCCCACGCTGTTCCCTCAGTGACTGCAGGAATTTGCATTCCTACCAACAGTCCAGGACGGTTTCCTTTGCTCCATGTAATCACACGCTTGTTACTCCTCGTGTCTCCTAGTCTTTCCTGTCCTGCCGCAGCCCTGGGCCACCAACTCTACCTAGACTCTTTTATTTACTGCTTCCTCTTTTATTTCCTCGCCCAGTTGTCAGTGCGGTCACCGTGAGCATGTCCCAATTCAGTGTTCCGTGCTTCAGGATCCCTAAAGACAAAGGCCAGCTCCTCCCGGATTTCCCAGGCAGGTGAAGCCTGCCAGTGCCCCCGAACCCTGCGCTTCCCTGCCTGCCTCCCCCTCCCTCAGTGAACCACATACACTGGGCTGTGGCTCTTCTGGAGCTGACTTTCCAGGGAGAGCAGATCATTCTTGTTCAGAGCATTTGCTTCGTTCAGCATTTTATGCCCTGTCACGTCTAGATTGTTCCAGAACATTGTCATCACGCCGAAAGGAAAGCCTGCACCCTGACGCAGTCACTCCCCATCCCGCTCTCCAAGCCCCTGACAGGTCCCCTCTGCTCTCCCTCCCTGTGGGTTTGCTATTCCTGGGTAGTTTTTAGAAACGGAAACGGTGGCTCTGGGACCCAGCTTCCTTGCACTTCTCAGAGCGTTTTGGAGGTTCATGCACACTGGGGCCCCTCTGAGAGCTTCGTGCTGCTCCGTGGCTGTTATCATTGCAGCCTAACTGGCCTCCTGGAGGGCCCCAGCCTTTTTTGCCTCCAGGATCCCCCACTTCCGGCTCCTCCCTCAGCCTGAAGCTCCCCTTCCCTGAGCAGCACGTGAGAAGCTCCGATGCCTTCTCCAGTTTCTGTCTTGCCTTTGAAGATGAACAAGATGTCCCCTCAGGTGCTCTTAGAGCACCTGCCCTCCTTCAGAGCCTCTGAGTATTTGTTTATTTTTATTTTATTTTTTTGGCCACTCCACGGGCCAATGGAATCTTAATTCCCTGACCAGAAGTCAAGCCCTCGGCCCTGCAGTGGAAGTGGAGATTCTGGACCGTCGGGAACTTTCCGTGAGTGAGCTTTGATTTGGGTGCCTGTGAAGTCTTTCTGCAGGCTTGCCTCCTCCAGTAGATGCCGCGTCTCGGCAGGCCCTGGGCCCCTCTTGCTCACCCCTGTGTCCTCCGTGGCTGCTGGGCAGTCCCTGACTGGCACTCTGGAGGTGCTCCAGTGTCTTTTCAGGATGGAATGAACAGTGAATGGTGTTTTAAATCCCTTATAGGGATGCACTGTTTTATATGTGTCCAGTTCTCTGCACTTCAGATGCCGTGGCGATCAGAATTGGCATTGGCATCCAAGAACTTATGGGTCTCTGGTGCCCACTTCTGTATCCTCCTCAGCCCTGTATGAGTTATGGGGTCGGGGGTACCCCTCACTAGGGCTGTAGTGGGAGCCAGAGGAGATAGGCTGCTAATGGGGGCACTTTGGGCTTCATTACTGTGGACAGTTGTATCAGGTCACTCGTGCCCTGGCTCTTCCTTGTCACCTGTTTCAATCCCTTGGGCATCTGGCTGGGTGTGGGGCTTCCAAAGACTGGGAACCTTTTCCCAAGAGGGAATGCAGCTAATGTTGCCTTTTGCTGCCCTCTTGTGGTCATTTCTAGGCTAGCAAGTGCCAGTTTCTTTGTCTCTCGGATGCTATTCTAGAATTGGCCACAAGACGGAAGGATTCCTCACATTCAGTTCAGTTCAGTTCAGTTCAGTTCAGTTCAGTTCAGTTCAGTCGCTCAGTCGTGTCTGACTCTTTCCGACCCCATGAATCGCAGCACGCCAGGCCTCCCTGTCTATCACTAACTTCCGGAGTTCACCCAAACTCACGTCCATCGAGTCGGTGATGCCATCCAGCCATCTCATCCTCTGTCGTTCCCATCTCCTCCTGTCCCCAGTCCCTCCCAGCATCAGAGTCTTTTCCAGTGAGTCAACTCTTCACATGAGGTGGCCAAAGTACTGGAGTTTCATCCTCAGCATCAGTCCTTCCAAGAACACCCAGGACTGATCTCCTTTAGGATGGACTGGTTGGATCTCCTTGCAGTCCAAGGGACTCTCAAGAGTCTTCTCCAGCACCACAGTTCAAAAGCATCAATTCTTCGGTGCTCAGCTTTCTTCACAGTCCAATTCTCACATCCATACATAACCACAGGAAAAACCATAGCCTTGACTAGACGGACATTAGTCCTCTGGCTAAGATTCTCTGTGGAACCCCAGCTTTGTGAAAGTTTTGAAAACAACATTGAACTGCAGTTCTTTATTTTTTTAACTGAAGCACAAGAGACTTGCTGTAAGAGTTTCAAGTGTTTATTTTTACAGTGATTTGATACACCGCATAATGATCACCAGGAGAAACCTTGTTGCTTTCTCTCACCACACAAAGTTGTTGCAAGATTTTGAGTGTGTTCCCTACTCTGTACATTATATCCCATGACATAATTGTTTTGTAGTTGGAAACATATATTTTTTTAGTCTCCATCAGTAATTCTGTGCATCTCCCCAGCCACTGCCCCTAAGGAAACCAAGGTTTTTCTCTGTATCTCTGAACCTGTTTCCATTTTCTTATGTTCATTTGTTTTTGTTTTTTTGATTCCACATATGAGAGAAATCAGAGATTATTTTATCTTTCTCTATCAGACTGACTTCATTTAGCATAATAACCTCCTCAGTGTATCCAGGTGGTTGCAAATGGCAAGATATCTTGCTTCTTACAGCTGAATAATATTAAATGTGTGGTAATAATACATGTGTATGTTTATTATAAGTATGTATATACATACATTTATTAGTATGTGTACATGTTTAGAAATATGTGCATCACGTCTCCATCCTCTATTCCTGTGTGGATGAACACACAGATAACTTCTGTGTTTTGGCTGTTGTGAATAATGCTGAATTGAACATAGGAGTGCATTTATAGGCATGTATTAAAATTACTAGTTTACTGTTTTTTTTCTCCTATGGATAAATCCATAGGATTGAAATTGCTGGGTCACATAGTAGCTCTAGTCTTAATTTTTTCATAACTTCGACACTGTTTCCCACAGTGGCTGCACTAGTTTGCACTTTCACCAACAGTCCACGACGGCTCTGCAACACTGGTTCCTCCTCGTGTTTCCTCGTCTTGCCTGTCCTGCCACGACCGTGGGTTATTAGGTCTGGCTTATCCTCTCTCTCTCCTTTTGTCTGCTTTTGCCCACTGGTCAGCGTGGTCACTGGGAGCCTCTCCCCACTCAGCGCTCCTTGCTTCAGGATCCCTAAACACGGAGGCCAGACCCCTCCCTGCCTTCCCGCCAGTGCCCCGCCCTGGGCTTCCCTGCCTGCCTCCTCCCTCACTGAACTCCACACACTGGGCTGTGGCTCTTTTGGAGGTGAAGTCACAGGACATCAGCTCAGTCTGTGCACAGCGCTTAGTCCATTCAGCATGTTGTGCCGGTCACCTCTGCCTCATTCCAGAGCGTTGTCGTCACCCCAAATGGAAGCTGCACCCCTGGCGCAGTCATTCCCCAGCCCCGACAACCTCTCGATGCTTTCCCTCCCTGTGGATTGCCGGAGTGTGAATCCTCCACAGACACAGTCATGCAGGAGGTGACTCTGGGGCCCGGGCTCCCTTCACTTCTCAGAGTGTTTCGGAGGTTCATGCACACGTGGCCTGTCTGAGAGCTTCCCTCTGCCCCGTGGTTGATGCCGTTGCAGCCTAACTGGCCTCCCGCTGCTCCTGGAGGGTTTTCTTGCTGCCAGGCTTTTGCACTTCGGGCTCTTCCCTCAGCCTGAAACTCCCCTTCCCCAGCATCATCTCAGAAACTCCTACACCTTCTCCAGTATCTTTTTCTTGCCTTTGAGGATCAACAAACCCCTCCCCCAGATGCCCGTAAAGCACCTGACCCCCTCAGAGTCCCCGAGGGAGCTTATTTTTGTTTTTGCCACTCCAGAAGTCCTGTGGGGTCTCGGTTCCCCACCTGGGATCAGACTCGTGCCCCTGCAATGGAAGCTTGAATTCTGAATCACGGGACTGCCGGTTAAGTCCCCTTTAGTGAGCTTTTGTGTGCTGGTGAATTTGTCTTCAAATCTGTCTCCCCCACTAGATGCCAAGACCCGACTAGGCAGGACCTAGGCTTTCTTGCTCATCCGTGTGTCCTCGGTGACTTCTGTCCAGTCCCTGGCACTCTGGAGGTGCGCCAGCATCTTTTCTAGATGAAATGGACTAGTGAAGGGTTCCTTATAGGAAGGAGCTGATTTACACGTGCCCAGTTCTCTCCGAATCAGGTGCAGTGGTGTGAAGATGGGTCAGGCTGCTGTTGGGGGCATCTGGGTATCGTTACTGTGGACAGTTGTATAAGGTCACTCCTGCCCTGGCCTGGCTCTCGCTCTTCACCGGCTTCAGTCCCTGAAACATCTGACTGGATGTGGGGCTTCCAAAGATTGGCAGCAGTTTCCCAGCGGCGAGGCAGCTATTGTTGCCTTGTGGTGCCCTCCTGTGGCCATTTCTAGAATAGCAGCTGCCAGTTTCCTTTCCTCGGGGAGGCTGTCCTAGGATCAGTCACCAGAGGGCAGGATTCTCCACGTTAGCCCTGTGGCTAAGGTTCCCGGATGCAATCCCAGTTTCAGAAAAGTCAATTTTGAAAACAACAACAACATCATTGAACTGTAGTTCTTTTTTTTTTTTTCCTTTTAATGTAAGTACAGTGGACATACTATGCTAAGTCACTTCAGTCGTGTCCAACTCTGTGCGACCCCATAGACGGCAGCCCATCAGGATCCCCCGTCCCTGGGATTCTCCAGGCAAGAACACTGGAGTGGGTTGCCATTTCCTTCTCCACACTATAAGAGTGTGTAATACACTGATGTTTCAATACATTGCAAATTGATCACCACTATAGGTTAGTTGCTTTATTGTTGTTCTTCAGGCATTCAGTCGTATCCGGCTCTTTGTGACCCCATGGACTGCAGCATGCCAGGCTTCCCTGTCCTTCACCATCTCCCAGAGCTTGCTCACACTCACGTGCATTGAGTCGGTGATGCCATCCAGCCACCTCATCCTCTGTCGTCCCCTTCTCCTGTCCTCAATCTTTCCCAGAATCAGATCTTTGCATCAGGTGGCTCAAGTATTGGAGCTTAAGCATCAGTCCTTCCAATGAATATTCAGGGTCGGTTTCCTTTCGAATTGACTGGTTTGATCTCTTGCAGTCCAAGGGACTTTCAACAGTCTTTTCCAACACCGCAGTTGAAAAGCTTCAATTCTTCGGTGCTCAGCTTTCTTTATGGTCCAACTCTCACATCCATACATGACTGCTAGAAAAACCATAGCTTTGACTATTCAGGCCTTTGTTGGCAAAGTAATGTCTCTGCTTTTTAATATACTGTCTAGTACTCTTGCCTGGAAAATCCCACGGATGGAGGAGCCTGGTAGGCTGCAGTCCATGGGATTGCGAAGAGTCGGACACGACTGAGTGACTTCCTTTCACTTTTCACTTTCATGCACTGGAGAAGGAAATGGCAACCCACTCCAGTGTTCTTGCCTGGAGAATCCCAGGGACAGCAGAGCCTGGTGGGCTGCCGTCTATGGAGTCGCACAGAGTCGGACACGACTGAAGCAACTTAGCAGCAGCAGCTGCGGGTATGTCATAGCTTTTCTTCCAAGGAGCAAGCGTCTTTTAATATTATGGCTACAGTCACCATCTGCAGTGATTTTTGGAGCCCAAGAGAATAAAGTCTGTCACCGCTTCCATTGCTTCCCCAGATATCTATTTGCCATGGAGTGATGGGACTGGATGCCATGTTCTTAGTTTTCTGAATGTTGAGCTTTAAGCCAACTTTTTCACTCTCCTCTTTCACTTTCATCAAGAGGCTCTTTAGTTCCTCTTCACTTTCTGCAATGAGGGTGGTATCATCTGCATATCTGAGGCTGTTAATATTTCTCCTGGCAATCTCAATTCTAGCTTGTGCTTAATCCAGCCCAGCATTTTGCATGATGTACTCTGCATATAAATTAAATAAGCAGGGTGACAATATACAGCCTTGACGCACTCCTTTTCCTATTTGGAACCAGTCCATATTTCCAGGTCTGGTTCTAACTGTTGCTCCTTGACCTGCATACAGGTTTCGCAGGAGGCAGGTCAGGTGGTCTGGTATTCCCATCTCTTTAAGAATTTTCCGCAGTTTGTTGTGATCCAGGTAGTCAGTGGCTTTAGCGTAGTCAGTGAAGCAGAAATAGATGTTTTTCTGAAATTTTCTTGCTCTTCCTATGATGTTGGCAATTTGATCTCTGGTTCCTCTGCCTTTTCTAAATCCAGCTTGTACATATGGAAGTTCTTGGTTCATGTGCTACTGAAGCCTGGTTTGGAGAATTTTGAGCATTACATTGCTAGGGCATGAAATGTGTGCAGTTGTGCAGTAGTTTGAATTTTTTTTTGCCATTACCCTTCTTTGGGATTGTCTTCCCTGGTGGCTCAGAGGTTAAAGCGTCTGCCTCCAATGCGGGAGACCTGGGTTTGATCCCTGGGTCGGGAAGATCCCCTGGAGAAGGAAATGGCAACCCACTCCAGTATTCTTGCCTGGAGAGTCCCGTGGATGGAGGAGCCTGGTAGGCTACAGTCCACGGGGTCACAAAGAGTCGGACACGACTGAGCGACTTTACCTCACCTTCTTTGGGATTGGAACGAAAACTGACCTTTTCCAGTCCTGTGGCCATTGCTGAGTTTTCCAAATTTCCTGACATACTGAGTGTAGCACCTTAGCAGCATCATCTTTTAAGATTTGAAATAGCTCAGCTGGAATTCTATCCCCTCCTCTAGCTTTGTCATAGTGATGCTTCCTAAGGCCTACTTGACTTCACACTCCAGGATGTCTGGATGCTCTAGGTGAGTGATCACACCATTGTGGTTATCTGGGTCATTAAGATCTTTTTTGTATAGTTTTTCTGTGTATTCTTGCCACCTCTTCTTTATGTCTTCTGCTTCTTTTAGGTCCAAACCGCTTCTGTCCTTTATTGAGCCCATCTTTGCATGAAATGTTCCCTTGGTATCTCTAATTTTTTTGAAGAGATAGTTAGTCTTTCCCATTCTATTGTTTTCCTCTTTTTCTTTGCATTGATTACTTAGGAAGGCTTTCTTCTCTCTCCTTGCTATTCTTTGGAACTCTGCATTCAAATGGGTATATTGTTCCTTTTCTCCTTTGCCTTTAGCTTTTCTTCTTTTCATAGCGATTTGTAAGGCCTCCTCAGACAACCATGTTGCTTTTTTGCATTTCTTCTTTTGGGGGATGATTTTGATCACCACGTCCTGTACAGTGTTACAAACCTCTGTCCGTAGTTCTTCAGGCGCTCTGTCTATTAGATCTAATCCCTTGAATCTATTTGTCACTTCCAGTGTATAATTGTAAGGGATTTGATTTAGGTCTGGGGCTTCTCTGGTGGCTCAGAGGTTAAAGCGTCTGCCTCCAGTGCAGCAGACCTGGGTTCGATCGCTGGGTCGGGAAGGTGCCCTGGAGAAGGAAATGGTAACCCACTCCAGTATTCTTGCCTGTAGAATTCTATGGACAGAGGAGCCTGGTAGGCTACAGTCCGTGGGGTCGCAAAGAATCGGACATGACTGAGCGACTTCACTTTCCCTTTTTTGATTTAGGTCATACCTGAATGGCTTAGTGGTTTTCCTTACTTTCTTCAATTTAAGTCTGAATTTGGCAATAAGGAGTTCATGATCTGAACCACAGTCAGCTCCTGGTCTTGTTTTTGTTGACTGTATAGAGCTTCTCCATCTTTGGCTGCAAAGAATATAATCAGTCTGATTTGGGTGTTGACCATCTGGTGATGTCCATGTGTAGAGTTGCCTTATGTCACCATACAGAATTGTTGTAATATTTTGAATGTATTCCCTATGCTGTACACTATATCCTGTGATGTAATTATTTTATTGGTGTAAGTTTTTATTTTTTAGTTTCCATCATTTATTCTCCTTACCCTTTTACCCACCTCATTTCTGGCAAAACCACCAGAGTTTTCTCTGTATCCCTGAGCCTGTTTCTGCTTTCTTCTGTTTATTTATTTTTGTTTTTTTAGATTCCGCATATTAGTCATTGCAGAGGATGTTTATGTTTTTCTTTCTTACTTACTTCACTTTTTCTCAGTATATGTGAGTTGGTTTTATTTCCGTATGTTCAGTTGTGTTTTTTTTGTTAGTTTTTTTTTTCCAGATTTCATACCTGGCTTCAATCGGATGTTTTGTTTCTTTGTCTTATTTTAGTTAGATTATACCTTCTATGTTTATTCATGTGTTGCAAATGACAATATAGCCTTCTTTATATTAGATGAGCTATATTCTACAGTGCATATACATCCCATCTTGTTTACCTGTACACCTATTGCTTGACACTTAGGTTTCTTGCATACTTGGACTATTTTGAATAATGCAGCAGTGAATATAAGGATGCATGTATGTTTGAAGTTACAAGTTTTGCCAATTTGGTAGGTGGCGCTTTCCACTAGGCCAGTGCCTGCAAGGCCCTTGTATTGAGGCCCTTCTTTGAGGTGGGGATTCTTCACTTTTTGGCTCATCATATGGCTGGGGTTCAGGATCTGTTGCTCACCTCCCTGTCTTTGTGGGTATGTTCCTGGAATTACTAGGATGGGGGAGTATCTCTAAATGGCACTTGCCAGTACAGTGTCCTTGAGACAAAAGGAGTGGCCGAAAAGTTTTTTCAGTCTCACTGACCCCAGTGTGAGTCTCTGTTGCCCCCTTCCTCTCTGGGAGGTTTGCCGAGATTAGCAAGTGACCTGATCCAGCCTCCTTTAAAATTACTGTCTCTGGGCTGACACCAGAGCCCGTGAGATTTTGTTGCTCCCCCATTTTCCCCTGGCCAGATGAGGAGTCTCAGTTCCCTGGCCTGGGACCAGGGCTTGAACCCATGCTCCTGCAGTGCGCAGTGTGAGCACAGTCTTAACCACTGGATCACCAGGGAGTCCCTTGCACGTGCCTTGTAAGAGGAGAGTCTATGTCCTACCACCCTCTGGCTCTTCAGTACCCACACTCCTGATGGCCTTCAAAGCCAGACATCCTGGGGGCTTTTCCTCCAAGTGCAGGGTCCCAGGTCTTGAGGAGCCTGATGCGGGCTCAGACTCCTTGCTCGTTGGGCAGAACATCTGCAATCGTGATTATGCTCCTGTTTGTGGTCACCTACCCAGGGTGTGGGTCTTGCCTACACTGTGTCTCTGCCCTTGCTGCCTATCTCATTGTGTTTCCGTGTGCCTATCTCTAGTTGTGGAAAATCTTTTCTGCTCCTCTGCAGGTCTTTTTCTGAGGAAGTTGCTCTGTAATAAGTTGTAATTTTGGTGTACCCGTTGAAGGAATTGAGCTCCGGGTCTTCCTACTACACCATCTTGGTTGGCCACTCCTTGAACTATAATTCTTATATTGTACACTTCACCCACTCAGAGTGTACCATTCAGTATTTTTTAGTGTATTCATAAGAGTTGTGCAACCATCACCACAATCTAATTTTAGAACATTTCGTAACTGCAAAAAGAAAGTACCCTCCAGTAACTATTACCCCCCAGCCCTGGGAAACCACTAATGTGCTTTCCATCACTATAGATTTGTTTGTTCTGGACATTTTGCAGCAGTGGGGTCAAACAGTGTATGGTCTTCCGTGACTGGCTTCCTGGTGGCTCAGACGGTAAAGCATCTGTCTGCAATGCAGGAGACCTGGGTTTGATCCCTGGGTTGGGAAGATCCCCTGGAGAAGGAAATGGCAGCCCCCTCCAGTATTCTTGCCTGGAAAATCCCATGGACGGCGGAGCCTGGTAGGCTACTGTCCGTGGGGTCGCAAAGAGTCTGACACGACTTCACGTTCACTTTTACTTTCTGTTATTACAGTGTTTTCAAGGTTCATCCAGGCTGTCATATGAACTGGTACTTTATTTCTTTTTATTACAAAATCATATTATATAGATTTATCTCATTTTGTTTATGCATTCATGAGCTGATGGATAGTTGGGCAGATTCTATGTTTGTCTGTTGTGAATAGTACGGCTGTGAACATTTGTGTACATATTTTGTGTTAGATGTCTATCTTCATTGCTCCTGGGTGTGTACACTTAAGAATGGAATTGCTTAACTCTTACGTTTAACAGTTCAAGAACTTCCAGATTTTCCCCCATTGCTGCTGCACCATCTTATACTCACTCATTTGTTTTATTTTCTAGATTCTACATATAAATGATGACATATTATTTCTTTTTCCCTGCCTGACTTATTTTACTAAACATAGTGCTCTCCAAGTCCATCTGTGTTGTCGAAATGGCAAACTTTCATTCTCTTTTTTTGACGGGGTAGTATTGGATTGTCTATCTCATCTTCTCCATTCACTGATCTCTTGGTGGCTACTGAGCTTGCTTTCGTGACTCGGCTGTTATAAATAGTGCTGCTATGAACATGAAAGGCATGTATGTTTGTAAGTTAGTGTTTTAATTTTCTGTGAGTCTATACCCAGGAATGGAATTTCTGGATCGTGCGGTAGTCCTGTTTTTAGCTTTTTGCGACCCTCCAGCCTGTTTTCGGCCGTGGCTGGACCAATTTACATTCTCACTGATCGTGTGTAAGCATTCCTTTTCTTCACGTCTTTACCAGTGTTTGTTATTTGCGGTCTTTTTGATGATAGCCGTTCTGACAGGTGTGGGATGCGAAACATTTTGACTGAAGAAAATCTAGCTTCACACAGTATATAGTTTGAAAAGAGAGGAGGGTTTTAATAGCCTTTGCAGGGAATTGTGGGTTTTCTTCCTTGTTGCTTCACAGAAATCAACAAGTGGTAGTTTCTTAAAGGTTAGTACAGTGTGGAATCTGAAACCGCATCAGGGAGCATTTCATCCTCGTTTACTTTAAAATGTTTGGGTCTCTCTTGTGCTCTGTTGTTCAGTCACTCAGTTGTGTCCGACTCTTTCGCGACCCCACGGACTGTGGCCCGCCAGGCTCCTCTGTCCATGGGATTTCCCAGGCAAGAATACTGGAGTGAGTTGCCATTTCCTTCTCCGATCTTGTACCCTAGGTGGATCTTTTACTCAGGTCTGGTTTTTATTGTGCGCCCACATTGGCCATTTGGAAAGTTTTGTTAACCCAGTGGTTCAGATCTTCCAAAAGACAACACACATCGTTAAACAGTGGCGAAAATAGCAGGCGTGGATTTCCCTGGTGGCACAGTAGATAAGAATTCACCTGCCGGTGCGGGGCACATGGGTTCTGTTCCTGATCTGGGAAGATTTCACATGCTGTGGAGCAACTAAGTCTGCGTGCCGCAGCCACTGAGCCTGCGCTCTGCAATGAGGGAAGCCACTGCAACGAGAAGCCCAGGCCCTGTGATAAGGAGTAGCCCTGCCCAGCTCGCTGCAACCAGAGAAAGCCTGTGTGCAGCGGGAAAGACCCAGCACAGCCCAAAATATATAAATTAATTTTAAGAAATAGCATTCATTAACACTGCCACTCATCTCCATAAAGTCTTTAAATATTGGGAAGCTGTCAAGCTCATAGTGGTGGATACAAGTTTTCCAAAATTTTGATTTCTACTCGAAAGCTTAAACTTCATCATTGATAACAAACATGGGCAACTATTTTTCCTTGAAAGGACAGGCTCATTTTGCTCATTTTATAAAGACTGCCAAATAGCCAAGTCTGAATACCCACAGTGTCTGTTGGCTGTTCTTTCCAGTAAAAACAGTGTTCCGGGGACAAAGAGGAGAATCAGCGCCAACTCTAATGAGCTCTCTAGTGCTTTTCCTCCACAGTCGTCCACCCAGGCTTCCAGCCAAAGTGCTTTATGCATCTTGCCAACCTCATGACACAGAGTATTAAAGGTCGTATACTCAAGGGCTAAGAGTCAGTGGAATTTATTATTTTTACTGCTTCATCAAGGGTCCTCTTCAGTAATACTGACCCATTTTGTCGTTGTGAGCGTGTGTCTGTATAGGACACAGCCCAGTTTAGGCTACTTCCTTGCTTCCTGCTGGAGTGACAGCAGTTTCACCCACTGTGGCTTTTTAATCATCAGATGTTATCATAGTGATATCAGCACTGCCCTGAGAGAGGCTCAGGGACTCGGGGGTGGGGGGGTGGGGCGGTCCATGGACCTCACTAAAGATCATCAACAGATAATAAAACTTACCATACATATAATTTTTAAGAAGCTATAATGAGGCTTCCCTGGTAAAGAAGCCGCCTGCCAATGCAGGAGACACGGGTTCAATTCCTGGTCTGGGAAGATCCCCCTCCCCGCAGGCCGCAGAGCAATTAAACCCATGAGCCACAACTGTTGAGTCTGTGCTCTAGAGCCTGGAAACCACATGCTGCAACCTCAGAAGCCTGTGTGCCCTAGAGCCCCTCCGCCTCAACAGGAGAAGCTACCGCAGTGAAAAGCCCGCATGAGACAACTGGGGACGCGCCCAGGCAGCAACGAAGAGGCAGAACAGCCAAAAATAAATAAATAACAAAAATTGAAAAACAGCATGATGTCCCAACTGATATATAAAGGAGAAAGAAGGTCATAATAGCCTGTGTGCATCTCAGTTGGTACATGCCCACCAACTCTGCCAGCAGGCCCAAGGGGACACAAGGTGACAGGCTGATGGCATATTAGGACATCAGACGTGCCTGTCTGCAAACGCAGGGGGTCTTAAGGATTCTCTTTTGGGGACTTGAATTCCAGGAGAGATGTGGCTGCTCCCCCTGTGATTGTCTGAAATGAGTAAAACTCTTGGTAGAATTTCATACAAAACAAACTATAGTTTTCCATTAATTTGCCTCCTCAGAGTGTGTGTTAAAATCTGTAAACCCTCTTGTGCTAAAGTGTGACTTGCAGTCTGGTGTTTTCCACTGACATGAGCATCTGAAGGCACATATGAGAATCAGGAGAGGGCATGGATGATAGTGCTGTCCTGAGAGGCAGCCTCGAGCACTGCAGAATCGGCATCCTCAGCCTCTGCCACAGGTACCACGGGTTCCCCTCCCTCATCACTGCAGTAAGCCAGGGTGCCTCCAAGGGTACTGTCAACAGGGAAAGTAATCAGTAGTCAGTCTAAAAAAGGAATGGAAAATTGTCTTCAGGACAACCTGAGGATTATAACCCAGCAGACAGTCTCTCAGAGAGCTCTGAGAACTGTTCTGAGATGAGGGGAGAGGCCAGTATATGTGATTTTTAAAAAGTTTTGCATGTCTTTTTTTATAATTAATGAATGCATTTATGGCTGCACCTTGCCTCTCTTGGGCTTTCTCTGGTGGAGGTGAGCAGGGGCTACTCTTCGTTGTGGTGCAGGGGCTTCTCATTGCGGTGGCTTCTCTTGTTGCAGAGCGCAGGCTCCAGGAACGCGGGCCTCAGGAGTTGTGGCAAGCCGGCTCAGAAGTCGTGGCTCCTGGGCTCTGGAGTGTGGCCTCCAGTAATCGTGGCACACGGCTTGGTTGCTCCACAGCATGTGGAATCTTCGCAGACCAGGGATTGAACGAGTGTCCCCTGCTCTGCTTATCCACTGTACCACCAGGGAAGTCCAGTGCACATGTGACTCTGATGGAGGGGTGTGTACGATCCAGCATACCCCTTGGTAGAAGGTTCCTGCTGTTCATAAGCAGCAGCCATCATAGTTAATGTTTTCAGTGCTTCTCTAAATATGAGAAGATGTAATTAACTGAGTTCAAACTTTTCTCTTGAAAATATATAATTATCTGAAGATCAGTTCTGTCGGGATGAGCACAAAGTGTCTGAAGAAGTACACTCCCATCGGGGTTACCACAGGTCAGCAGCTGCTGCGGACAGTGGCTGGCGGGGCAGCTGTCGGAACTCAGGCCCCCTCCCAGGGAGGGACGCGGCCCAGCGTTCCCACGCCCGGCTCCCGGCTCAGGTGCAGAAAGAGGAGCAGCAACCTCCAAGCAAGGACGGGACAAGAAATGGTCACACAGGAAGTGCACAGGCCCTGAAATGTCTAACATGCTGGGTCCACGGGGATGTTTAAACTTGCCTGCTCCGCCATAGTGCGGATGGAAAACAGAGGCCTGGAGCCCAGTGTGCTGCTTCCTGGTGGCACAGTCAGCCTCTGGAATTTCTCACCTGTAGAAGATGAGAGTTCCTAACTCCAAAACCCTTCCTCCGTCGTGTTCTGCCGTGGAACCACTGCCGTGCGCTTCCTTAGCTTCAAGTGGAAATCTTGGTTTCCAAGGCCCAGAGGAGCTTAGTGGGGCTGGATGTGGATGCATCAAAGGGCTCAGCTGAGTGACTGGGACCCTGCAGGAAACCAAACATGATTCCTTCAAGACTGCAGCTCAAACACATCCAGGGGATGGACTCAGGGGTCACCGGTGTGCTTTCTCCTTGACTGGAAATCCCGTGATGAGGATGACTGGACCCCAGGGACTGTGCTCAGGGGCTGGGTCTGGGGAGCAAGTCTGCTTCCTTCAGATTGGCCAGAGCAGCCGCACAGGCTTCCTCATTGTCCGTCACCTCACAGCATGCAGTCCCGGAGCTCCTCCAGCTCCATTTTAGAACTCAGGAGGCGAGAGCTTCCGAAGGGATAGACCAACAGCAAGCTGGTGGCAGGGCCTGGGCCAGGGGAACGTGGGTGGAGGTGGAGCTCAGGCCTCCAGGCTCTTTCCTCCCCCAGGTGGAGGGTGATGCCAGTATGTTCTCAGCACTTCAGCACTGCCCACTCACGACCACTCAGTCCCCGCTGGACAGGCCAGGAGGCTCCGGGTGCAGGGACAGGGAGCACTTTCCCAAAATTCTGACTCTTCCTAGTTGGACTGCCACCTCTACCCTCAAGGGCCCACTCACAATGTTTCCTCCAGGACCGGTTTGCCCCGCTCTGTGAATGGATGAATGGGTGGATGCCCACAGGCAGGTTCTGAGATACTTCCAGGCCGCCCGCTCACTGCTGTGCCCTGGCTTGGCCAGCACCTACCTGCTGCGCCTGGCGCCCGCTGGGTCTGCACCAACTACCCTGCCAGCCCGGCGCTGCCCCTTTGGCATGGGTGCATCCTCGCCTCCTTCCTGATGGACCACCTTGAACTTGAAATCACTCGGAGTGGTTTCTCATCCTCTTTCGCTTCCCTTTCTCCGTAGACCAGAAGCTCAATCCACTAGGGTTGCTTAAAATTGTGGTTTGAAAGCGGATGAAGATTGCAGAGCCCACACCATGGGTCCGCGGGGTCAGGTGGGTCTTGCACAAGTTTGGGGAGGAGAAGGGTATCTGCAGAGGGAACAGCACCTCGGCAGCCCCAGGAGCTTTAAAACCCCCACCCGGCCCCGCTCCCTGAGGGCTGGGTTGCAGTCACTGTACTGGAAAAAAATCAGGATAAAGATTACTGCTTCTGGAGGAGGTGGAGCAGTGCTTGGGGACCAGCTCGTGGAGGGGGTTGCGGGAGGCTGGCCAGGTTCTTTTTCTTAGTCTCAGTGGCATTCACCTTGTAGTTATTATTAGTTAAGCCATACATTGGGACCGTAGGAGTTTCTGTATCTGTGTTTTATTTTCCAGTGACAACATTTAAAAGATATTCAGCCAATTAAAAACAGACACATCACTTTGCCAACAAAGGTCCATATAGTCAAAGCTATGGTTTTTCCAGTAGCCATGCATGGATGTGAGAGTTGGACCATAAAGAATGCTGGGTGTCAAAAAAATCAACCCTGAAAATTCATTGGAAGGACTGATGCTGAAGCTAAAGCTCCAAAACTTGGGCCACCTGATGGGAACAGCCGCCTCATTGGAAAAGCCCCTGATGCTGGGAGATAAAGCTTTAATAACGCAGGAGAAGAAGGAGGTGACAGAAGACGAGATGGTTAGATGGCATCACGGACTCAGTGGACATGAAACTGAGCAAACTCTGGGAGATAGTGGAGGAACAGAGGAGCCTGGTGTGCTGCAGTCCATGGAGTTGCAAAGAGTCGAACATGACCTAGGGATTGAACAATAACAACCAGTTAAAGCTGTAAAATTCCAATTCTGATTTTCTCCTCCCTCCTTCTCTCTCTCTCCATCTCTTTCTCCCCCCTCTTTCTCCTTGCCTCCCTGTCTTTTCTCTTTCTTTTTCTTCCCTTCTTCCTTTCTTTGAACAAGTATTTCTTTTTTCTTTCACTCCTTTTTTCCTTTCTTTATCTTTCTCTGTCTACCTTTAACAAATACTTCCTGAGGACCCACCATGTTCCAGGGAATGATCTGGACTCTAGAGCTCCACTGGTGAGCAGATATGGTTCCTGTCTCCTAAGAGCTTACTGTCTAGTGAAGGGAGGTTGACAGATTAATGGGAAAACATTTACTGCATCACTGCACATTGTGATAAAGATTCTGTAGGAATGGCACATATCAGGTTTTTTATATGCATGCTCAAGCATACAGAAAATTTTGTGTAATGCATATATGTAGACTTTTAAAAATGTAAGGATCATATATAATACCTACTGTTCAGTAAATTGTCTTTCTCACTATAAAACAAGGAGTGTTGCCCACCATCCAGTTTTACGAGGATTAAGTCATTAACCACTGCAATCACTGAGGGACAGTACCCTGTAAAGAATTCAGGGTGAAAAACAGGATTAGGAGCTATGTGCTTTGGAAAAGCAGGCCGCTTAGATAGTTGGTGATCTCAGAAAAAAATCGAATGGACCTAGATTCTTTGCATCTTCCCTGGTGGCTCAATCAGTAAAGCGTCTGCCTACAACGCAGGAGACCCTGGTTCAATCTCTGGGTCAGGAAGATCTCCTGGAGAAGGAAATGGCAACCCACTCCAGTACTCTTGCCTAGAAAATTCCATGGATGGAGGAGCCTGGTGGGCTACAGTCCATGGGGTCGCAAAGAGTCGGACACGACTGAGCGACTTCACTTTCTACATAGAAGAGCACTAAACTCAATGGAGACATCTGAGCTATCACTAGTAATAATCTTCAGGCTTGACTGCATTTATTCTCTCCCTGAAATCTCATATATACTGACTTCTCCCCTTCCCTCTTCAGAGCAGTCCCCCCAGAGCTTCTGAGAGGCTGTTTCCTGAGCTATAGTCTCCAGCAGGGTCCCCGAGTAAAACTGAAACCCACAGGGACTTCCCTGGCTGGCCGGTAGTTAAGACTCTGAGCTTCCAACTCAAGGAGCGTGGGTTCGATCCCTGGTTGGGGAACTAAGAGCCCACATGCCATCTGAAACTGAAACTCACAGTGTTACACTGTGAGTTTTTCTTTCGGTCCACGTCACTTAAAAATGCATCGTGGGAAATTTCCCCTTGGCACGCGCAGGCTGCCTTGTTGCTTTTGATGGCAGCCTAGTGTTCCGTCCTACAGTTGTGCAGTTGCTGAATCAGGTTACTGGAGCCGGCCTGGTCCCGGGAGCAGCCTCCCGGATGGCTGAGAAGGGGATTTTGTGAGGTTTGTGACTCTGCCTCTTTTTAGCCAGAGCAGCTCTGCGTCCATGTGGGTCTTCCACTATGGCTGCGCAAGGAGCCGCCTGAAGCTTTTTACAACATTGAATTAGGGTCTCTAGGAATATACATTCTTTTCCATTATGGTTTATCTAAGAATATTGAACATCATTGCCTGTGCTATACAGTAGACCCTTGCTGTTTATCCTTCTGTATGTAATAGTCTGAGTGTCTGTTTCTGCTCCGTAGATTGCTTCGTTAGTGTCTTTTATTAGATTCCACGTGTAAGTGAGATCATACGATATTCATCTCGATGACTTCCCTTGGTATGATAGTCTCTAGCTGCATCCTGCTGCAAATGGCCTTATTTCGTTCATTTTTCATGACCGAGTAGTATTCTACTGTGTATACGTACCACTTCTTCTTTATCTGTTCGTCTGTCAGGGGACATTTAGGTTGCTTCCATGTATTGGAGATTATAAAGAGTGCTTCTGTGAATGTCGCGGCGCGTGTATCTTTTTGAATTACAGCTTTCTCTGGGTATGTGCCCAGGAGTGGGATTGCTGTATCATATGGTAATGCTATTTTTAGTTTCCTGAGGAACCTCCATACTGTTTTCCATGGTGTAGAGCCAGAAGTTTTGCTGCACCCCACAGTGGCGCATTAAGCAGTCACTGGGGGTAAAAATAATGAGGCTAATCTGTGTACATGCACATGAAGAAATGAATGCATTATATTGCATGAAAAAAAGCAAGTTCCAAAACAGGGTTTATATATTGTCCCTTTTTTTGTGTTAAAGGAAATAATATGTATGCGTATTTGTGTATGTATCAGATGTTCAAGCTGGTTTTAGAAAAGGCAGAGGAACCAGAGATCAAATTGCCAACATCCGCTGGATCATGGAAAAAGCAAGAGAGTTCCAGAAAAACATCTATTTCTGCTTTATTGACTATGCCAAAGCCTTCAACTGTGTGGATCACAATAAACTGTGGAAAATTCTGAAAGAGATGGGAATACCAGACCACCTGACCTGCCTCTTGAGAAACCTGTATGCAGGTCAGGAAGCAACAGTCAGAACTGGACATGGAACAACAGACTGGTTCCAAATAGGAAAAAGAGTACGTCAAGGCTGTATATTGTCACCCTGCTTATTTAACTTCTATGCAGAGTACATCATGAGAAATGCTGGGCTGAATGAAGCACAAGCTGGAATCAAGATTGCTGGGAGAAATATCAATAACCTCAGATATGCAGATGATACCACCCTTATGGCAGAAAGTGAAGAGGAACTAAAGAGCCTCTTGATGAAAGTGAAAGAGGAGAGTGAAAAAGTTGGCTTAAAGCTCAACATTCAGAAAACTAAGATCATGGCATCTGGTCCCATCACTTCATGGGAAATAGGTGGGGAAACAGTGGAACAATGGCTGACTTTATTTTTCCTGGCTCCAAAATCACTGCAGATAGTGATTGCAGCCATAAAATTAAAAGACGCTTACTCCTTGGAAGGAAAGTTATGACCAACCTAGACATCATATGAAAAAGCAGAGACATTATTTTGCCAACAAAGGTCTGCCGGGAGCCAGTGTGAGGAATCCCGTCCATGACAAGGTCATGAGGAAGGAAGCTGACATACGCAAGGCGTGCTCAGACTTCAGGGACCCCTCTGGAAATTCCTAAGCATGTACCCCAACAAAAATCGGCCGGTTTTTGTGCTCTGCTTTTCCACTCTTCTGACATTCTCTGGAAAAAGTCAATTCAGGGCTTTAGTCTTCTGCATTTGAAAGAGTGTTTCAATCCAAAAGCCCCTCTGATGGCTTTCTAGCCTGCCTGCAGGACTTGTACAGCTGCGCGTGTGATTGTTTGAGGCCTCCTGACTGCAGGAGGCGCAGGAAGCTTAAAACATCCTAGGAATGTAGGGGCTTCTGAGGAGTCAAAATCTTTAGAATAGGACTGATTAAAGGTTTCATTTGTTGAGCCAGTGCTTGCTGCCAAATTTTCATATCCTTTATTTTTAGATAGAGTTGGTATATAGAAAAACAAGTAGTAGGCCTGGTATTAGCAACATTAGATCTTTGAGTTAAGTACCTTCTTTGTTATAACCCACTGCGCCTTTGTTCTATAGAGATGTAACTTTAGCGCTTTAAGGAGATGTAGATTAAAGAAAAACACTTCAGGGGAAACGAAATTATCATTCATTGAGGAAGAGAGCCAAAAAGTGTTCACAAGCCTCTTGGCCAGAAGATAATGTAAATCACCTGAGACCTTTTGTATACAAAAAGATGTACAGAAAGAGTCTGGGCTGAGAAGGCTACATAATTTTGTATTACCCATTGATCTCCATGTTTTGTCAAAAGTATAAAAGGCCTTGAAGGACAATAGAAGGAGAGCCAGTCGCTGGACTGGTTTTCCCCGTGTCTCTTCTTTACTCTAATTTCAAGCTGATCCCTTGGAACGTGGAGGCTCACTATGCCTACTTACTTGCCCCAGCTTTTAAGATCCGTAAGAGAGAGAGCCCAAGGCAGGGCACCCTTCGATATTCAAACGGGCGCCGGTGGCCTAACGTAGATGGTGCAAGCTCCTTGTCTGGAAGTTTATTGGCTTTCCACGTAACCCAAGTGAATCAACCTCTCCTCTCCACTTAATTTTCTTACTACACTATTTCTTCCTAATCTAATCTTATATTAATAAATAAATGAGTTTTCCTTGTGGACTCCGTCCACCCTTCGAATTCCCTGGATCCACCGGGGCTAGACCCCGGCAAAGCTCCATCTAGTCAAGGCTATGGTTTTTCCAGTGGTTATGTATGGATGTGAGAGTTGGACTATAAAGAAAGCTGAGCGCCAAAGAATTGATGCTTTTGAACTGTGGTGTTGGAGAAGACTCTTGAGAGTCCCTTGGACTGCAAGGAGATCCAACCAGTCCATCCTAAAGAAAAACAGTCCTGAATATTCATTGGAAGTACGGATGTTGAAGCTGAAACTCCAATACTTTGGCCACCTGAGGCGAAGAGCTGACTCATTTGAAAAGACCCTGATGCTGGGAAAGATTGAGGGCAGGAGGAGAAGGGGATGACAGAGGATGAGATGGCTGGATGGCATCACCGACTCGATGGACATGAGTCTGAGTGAACTCCGGGAGTTGGTGATGGACAGGGAGGCCTGGTGTGCTACGGTTCATGGGGTCGCAAAGAATCAGACACGACTGAGCGACTGAACGGAACTGAACACATGCACCTGAGTATGTCTGTAGATAAGTGTGTATGTGTGTGTGACTAAGAGGATAGTAACTAATTTTTTACATATTTAATTAGTTGGCAGTGCCAGGTCTTAGTTGTGGCATGCAGGATCTTTAGCTGTGGCGCGTGAACTCAGTTGCGGCATATGGACTCTAGTTGCCTGACCAGGGATTGAACCCGGGGGGCCCCTTGCACTTGGAGCTTGGACTCTCAGCCAGATATAATGTATCCTGTGAAATTACAAAGGTTCTTTCACTTTTTACTTTCTTTCTTTCTTTTTTTTTGACCATACTGTGTAGCTTGCTGTATCTTAGTTGCTTCAACAGGGAGTGAACCCAGGCCCTTGGCAGTGAAAGCACGGAATCCTAACCACTGGAATGCCAGGAAATTGCCCACTTTTTACTTTCACACACATCTATATTAAATTTTTTCTTTTTTTTTTTACCAACAGAAGGTATTAATTTATAATCAGGAAAATGTTTAAAATATTTTCCATTTTTTTAAAGAAGAGAGATACAACAAGCAGAGTAAACAACCCAGGTTCCCTTGGTCTTGTCCCACCAAGTCCGCTGCAGTACTGCTTTGGCCTGTTTGCTTCCCATTTTTCTCCTGTGCCTCGTTTAGATATCAGTTGTCATTCGGCATACATAATTTCACATCCTCTTTTTTCTTCGCCTACACGTTAGTGTTAGCGTTGCCCCCTAACCATGAGAAAGCCCTCTCAAAGAACACTGTAACTGGCTGTGTAATAGTCTATGACTGCCTCGGTTTTCTTCATAATTTTCTTATCGTCAGCTATTTGGATCGTGTCCAGCCTCCTGCTCTTATGACTAATGCTGTGTAAACATCTTTGTCCGTAATGCTTTCCTGCACTGGGGGTTTAGAATCCATTCCCAGTAGTTGCATTCCTGGGCCAAGTGGAAAGAATGCCTTTAAGTCCCTGGCACTTCCTGCTGAATTGCCCATGAAGGAGAGGAGACTGTACCCACTGCCCTGCACCTCTCGGAGCCTGCCCTCAGGAGGTAGCTTTCTACTTCATTTTCTAAGAAGGCCAGTTTCTTGTCTGAATCTTCTCCCTGCAAACAGACTCCGTTTCCCCTACTTCTGTCCCCCTCTCCCCATAGTTTCATTGGCAGAACAGGCGACTGTGGGTTTTGAAATCGTGTCTGGCCCCGTGACCGACTATGACTTAATGAAATCACTTGACCTCCCTGGACTTTTATTTTCCTCTTTTAGTTCCTCCCTTCCTTCCCACTTGGCTTGAAAGATAATGCACCTGCCCTTGCCTTCCAGTGATCAGGTGGGGCTGGAGAGTATTCTCTGGAACTGCTCACACCTTCTCCCCAGGTGTCCTCCGGGGATCTGGCGGGGACAGCTCTCTTGCTTGTAAGGGGCGCGTTCCGGTGTCTTTTGGGCACCCCAGCAATGACCTCATACTGAGAGGAAGGTGCCCTGTCTCCCTTTTCTAGATCCTTCTGCCCAAGGCCATCCTCTCCCAGGTGGGAGAGCAGGGGCTTGTTGGCTCACAGTTCTGTTTTTCCCTTTCTTGCAAACCAATATAGAGACACTGTAAGACGACCGAGGATGAGATGGCTGGATGGCATCACTGACTCGATGGACACGAGTCTGGGCGAACTCTGGGAGTTGGTGATGGACAGGGAGGCCTGGAATGCTGCGATTCGTGGGGTCGAAAAGAGTCGGACACGACTGAGCGACTGAACTGATCTGAACTGAACTGGCATGAAATATGATGGGCCCAGCTAAAGACCTGGGACCAAATCAGCCTGGAGATCTGGGTTCAGATCCTGTTGCTGCCACTTCCTAATGGGGCAAAAGGTGCTGAGCACCTCGTCATGCCGGACACTTCTGAGCCCTGGGAATCCAGTGACCATCACAGTGGACCCAGGCCCTGTTCTCACAGATTCTTCCTAGTTTTCACAGCAATGGAGTCTGCAGTGAAGACTATGCCATGAATACGGATTATGACTCAAAATTCTCTTACCTGATGTTTGCTTTTTTCTTAAAAAAAGGTGGCTTGAAAAAGGATGAATTAAATTTTGTTTTAAAAAGTGATTTAAAAGATGTAGGCTGTATGGTCTTTGTCAAGACCATCAGAAGGGATGGCCTATGTAAAGTTGTTTGTGGTGGTGTTGGAGGGGACGATGAAGATGACAGTGATGTCTGAGATTTAGGAGGTCCCAGAGATGGGCACTTGGGGAGGTAGGACATCTCTTGGTGTGCATGGAGCCTCGATGGCCCCCTTCAGAATCTCTTGAGGACAGGGCTCCACTGTACCCTCCTCTTTGTCTATGCCCAGCACCCAGCCAGCCTGCCACGTGTATCAGGGTGAGCCAGGTGGAGGAAAGGACTATCTAATCCCATCAACCCACAGCTGATTCCTTTTCCAGGGAGAAGACCTGTCTTTAAAAAAACTTGGCTGTGCTGGGTCTTAGTTGAAGCATGTGGGATCTAGTTCCGTGACCAGGGATTGACCCTAACCCTAACCCTGCATTGGGAGGAAGAAGTCTCAGCCACTGGACCACCAGGGCAGTCCCAAGAAGACCTGTCTAGTCTCCCAGTGAGTCCTGTGTCTCTAAGCCCAGATAAAGCGGCCTTGAGATAGTGAGAGAACAGTGAGGGCTGTTGCAGGCCGAAGCACAGCCTTGGGCAGGGGTTGGCCTCTTTCTGGCCTCCTGTCCCACGCCTGAGGCCCCTTCCAGAACATCAGTGGACTGAGGCCTCTGGTTTTCTATGGGAGTCAGCCACCCCAAGGCCTCTCAGGAACTGATAACACTTATCTGCTGCTGCCCAGGCTGACAATGCTGTGTCATCAGGGAACCCATTGAGGTCAGTCCACACATCTTGGGATGCGCTCCCCCGTGGAACTGAAGAAGACTGCAACAAATCGGATAACGCTGGAGCTGGCTCAGAAGGACGTATTAGGCGTTTGTCAGACTGGGCAGAGTGTGGGATTCCAGGCACTCACATCCGAATTCCTCTGCTCCTTCATTTATTCACTCAGTCATTTCTCAGTGCAGTCATCCCTCGGTAGCCACAGGGTTTGGTTCCAGGACCTCCACGGACACCAGCATCTGAGGGTGCACACCTCCCTTATGTAGGATGGAGTAGTGCACTTGAGCCCAGAGCAGCGCAGGTTACAGCTGCGTGAGTCCACTTATACTCAGATTTTTTTTTTCAATAATAAATACTGTAAGACTACATGACCCAGGGTTGCTTGAATCTTCGGATGCAGAGACACAAGTATGGAGGAGCTGCACACGTGGAGGGCTGACTAAAAGTTGTATGCAGATTTTCACCTGTGCAGAGGTCAACTGTATTTGCATATAACCATATGCATATCCTGCCCTATGCTTCATATCATCTCTGCTTATAAAACCTAATGTTAATGCAATACAATGCTATAGGTATAGTTGCCGGTGTGCAGAAAATTCAGGTTTTGCTTTTTGGAACTTTCTAGAATCCCCCCCCCCCCTTTCAGAAAACATTTGATCCTCAGTTCAATTGGTTGCATCTGTGGATTTGAAAATTGCAGATGTGAAGGGCCAACTACAGTGATTATCTGTGGCCCAGACTGGATCTAAACTGTGCCCACTTCATCTAGAGAACGTCTGGAGCATGTTTCCAGAGCACTTAGTGTGTGCCAGGCCCTGACCTAGAGGCGGGAGATGCAGCAGGATTGAAAGGGGCCTCCCCCATCACCATGCTTGCCCCCTGTTGTCGTTTTCTCTTGCCACCACCCGTGGCTTTCCAGCAGTGCGCTTACTTTGCAGCGTACTTGAATGTAAGCGCCTTCCTTACACTTAGGACAGCAGGGCGACAGGTATGGTGAGTGTGGAGGCTCTGTTGGTTGGGCTGGTCAGGGAGCGGACATGAGAGCGAAGGTCTAGGGGAGAGACGTTCTAGGGAAGGGAAGTACAAAGGGTCACAACCCCCACTCTGTGGGAAGGAGCTGGGTGCATTTGAGGAGGAACAGCCGCAAAACGCCACAGGGGACATCTCTGAGCAGGTAAAAATGATGGGCATTGGAAAAGACAGGGGTCTTCACAGTTTTTCTTCACAAGCACGCTTTAAAACACGTTTGAGGTCTTTTTAATCGTACATTTAAACTTGCAAAATGATGCTTTTTGTGGCTTGCTGTATGCTGTCAACGTTTTAAAAATATTTTTTTTCACCCAAACTTGGGGCTGCAGCTTCAGTTCCTTTGATTAAAGAAGTTTATCTGTCTCATCAAACTATGTCATCGAAGTCAGCCAAGCAGACTTGCCTTGGTGTCAGAAAACATCTGACTTCAGTTTTTAAGTTCAAATAAGTTTGCATCCCCATGGCAACCTTTTTGCTTCAGAGTTCTAACTGCTGGGGGGTGGCAGGAAGTAGAGCCTTGTTGGGACCTGCCCTCATTGCTGTGCTCTGGGGCCTGGGCCTGCCTCACGGCTGTCTGTCTCAAACTGCCCCTTCCCTGGGTGCCAGGAGGTGGTCATGGGGCGGTGCTCCCCAGAGGACTGGGGTTGGAGTTGGAGAAGGACACTCAGGAATGGGTACATGGGAAAGCTGGATGGGTGGCCTTGTCCGTGCTGATGTCTTTGTGTATCCCAGGAGCCTCCGTGGGCATGGATGGCTTTTAGGGAGGGTTCTGGCAAGGGCTTTCCTGGTGGCTCGGATGGTAAAGAATCTTCCTGCAATGCAGGGGACCCGGCTTTGATTCCTGGGTCAGGAAGACGCCCTGGAGAAGGAAATGGCTGCCCACCCCAGAATTCTTGCCTGGAGAATCCCATGGACAGAGGAGCCTGGTGGGCTGCAGTCCACGGGGTCACCAGAGTTGGACTTGACTGAGCGACTAACACCTTCACGCTTTCACTTTTGCCGTCTCTGCACTGACTCACCACACCCACATTCCTGGCATGCGTGCTGGAGAACAGGCGGTCAAGCGGGGAAACAGGAGACCCCCAGAGGCCTCTGAGGCCACGCTGGGAGGGTGGGATGTGGTCTGGACTAGGGCGACGGTGCTGAGAGGTGTTTTCATTCAGGAGATATCTGGCTGCCCCCGTGCCGTGTTCTGGAGCCCGACACACCTCTCTGGAGGGGCGACTGATCCTGGGCTTTGTATAAACAAAGGGACTCAAAGCCTAATCCTGCCACTAAGCAGCTGTGTGACCTTGATGAGGCCATTTCTCTGGGGCTTATTTGTCACTTAGGAAAGGTTTATCTGACCTTGCCTAACTCTCAGGGAGTGGTAATGGTGAGCTGGTGAGGGGGCGGGCTTTGGGAGGGCTCACCCCACTTTGTGCCTCCAGGGGTTAGGGTCCCAGAGACCCAAGGTTTCCAGGACCAGCACCAAGGAACCCAGCTTGGCTCTTCCTCCTGGCACTGTCTTGAGCTTTCTCGGCCCAAGCTCACCCCTCAAGGGCATTTCCCTAGTGAGTAACCTTGCTGGTTGTGATCTGAATGGCCCAATTCATAGGTCAGAGGAGAGGCAGAAAGGAAGGGTTTACCAGCAGGCCCCAGGATCCCTGGCCCAGCCTGGTTCCACCTGTCCCCTCTTCATGGTGGCACCTCTGGCGTCAGTTTCCCCTCTCGAGGCCCTGCTGTGTGCTGGGCTGACCTCTGAAGACACAGCATGGAGGTTCTAATGGGGAGAGTTCAGACCTGTGCTGGATGCTAAGTCGCTTCAGTCATGTCTGACTCTTTCCGACCCTATGGACCGAGCCTGCCCAGGCTCCTCTTACCATGGAATTCTCCAGGCAAGAATACTGGAGTGGGTTGCCAAGATGCTAAACATCTATTTAGGTACCTAAACGTCTATTTCTGCTTTATTGACTCTGCCAAAGCCTTTGGCTATGTGGATCACAATAAACTGTGGAAAATTCTGAAAGAGATGGGAATACAGACCACCTGACCTGCCTCTTGAGAAACCTATATGCAGGTCAGGAAGCAACAGTTAGAACTGGACATGGAACAACAGACTGGTTCCAAATAGGAAAAGGAGTACATCAAGGCTGTATATTGTCACCTTGCAATATTTAACTTCTATGCAGAGTACCTCATGAGAAATGCTGGGCTGGAAGAAGCACAAACTGGAATCAAGATTGCCGGGAGAAATATCAATAACCTCAGATATGCAGATGACACCACCCTTATGGCAGAAAGTGAAGAGGAACTAAAATTCCTCTTGATGAAAGTGAAAGAGGAGAGTGAAAAAGTTGGCTTAAAGCTCAACATTCAGAAAACTAAGATCATGGAATCTGGTCTCATCACTTCATGGGAAATAGATGGGAAACAGTGTCAGACTTTATTTTTTGGGGCTCCAAATCACTGCAGATGGTGACTGCAGCCATGAAATTAAAAGATGCTTACTCCTTGGAAGGAAAGTTATGACCAACCTAGATAGCATATTCAAAAGCAGAGGCATTACTTTGCCAACAAAGGTCCATCTAGTCAAGGCTATGGTTTTTCCAGTGGTCATGTATGGATGTGAGAGTTGGACTATAAAGAAAGCTGAGCACCAAAGAATTGATGCTTTTGAACTGTGGTGTTGGAGAAGACCCTTGAGAGTCCCTTGGACTGCAAGGAGATCCAACCAGCCCATCCTAAAGGAGATCAGTCCTGGGTGTTCATTGGAAGGACTGATGTTGAAGCTGAAACTCCAATACTTTGGCCACCTGATGCAAAGAGTTGACTCATTGGAAAAGACTCTGATGCTGGGAGAGATTGACGGCGGGAGGAGAAGGGGACGACAGAGGATGAGATGGCTGGATGGCATCACTGACTCGATGGGCATGAGTCTGAGTGAACTCTGGAAGTTGGTGATGGACAGGGAGGCCTGGTGTTCTGCGATTCATAGGGTCGCAAAGAGTTGGGCATGACTGAGCAACTGAACTGAACTGAACTGAAAGCCCTCCTGTGTTCAGAACCTGCCTGCCTATGAAGACTGCAGGTCTGGGAGGCCACACACACAAAGGCACAGAGCAACCCAGGGTAAGAAACAGATTGCGAAACCCAGTGCCAGTCAGTGTCCAGGCCGTGCTGGGGGTGGAGTTCAGGTATCAGAGCTCTGACCAGCGCAGCGCGCTTTGGGCTGGAGCTGGATATTTGAATTTGAATTCTCCTGATCTCCTGGGGACAGATCTCGAGCCAGGTGCTTGGCCTCATCAAGCTGCTGGTGTCCCAGTCCTGCATTACAGGGATACCCCAGACGGGCCTAGAGCTCTCAGGGGGGCTTTTAGCTCTGAATGATTTCAGTCCACTGTCCTAGGCCATGCGCTACTGTCCCCTGGGACTGAGGCTTGGCAGGACAGGAGCTTCAGTTTCTATTTCCCACTGGGTGCACTTCCCTATGCCCAGGGGATCCTTAGCCCCTGTGTCAATTGACGCTCTAACCCACTGCGAAGCTCAGGACACTAGGTGGGTGGCGTGATCAATGACTGATCACTCACAAAAGTGTCCTAGTCAGGATGCGAACCTCAGTGGTGCTTCGACTGTGGGCTGTGGGATCCACCCATACCTCATCTTTGAAGCCTCCCAGAAGTCCTAAATGGGGAAGGGAGATTGAAGGAGCAGCATCAGATCCCCTGACTCATGGGGCACCACAGCGCCCAGCAAGCCTGTGGGCCCTGCCCTCCTGCAGAGAAAGCCTTTTCCATAAATACCAGCTGCTCCTGGCCAAGGGGCAAGGGTGGCTCATGTCCTTCTCAACCCTGTCACTTCCAGAATCATGTTTGATAATTAGTCCTCTTCTTTCCTTACACAGGCTTCCTTATGCCTTAGACATTAAGTGAACTTGCAGGTTGGTGTTTTTAGCAGAGTGTTTGCAGGACAAAAAGGCCAAAACTGCAGAGAAAGTGCCGTCCAGGGTGTCTGGAGACTTGGGGTTAGCCTCAGCTCTTGCTTTTCTTTGCGTGGTCTTGGAGGAATTCCCCATTTCTGGGTTTCAGTTTCTCTTTCTGTAGAATGAAGATCTTGACCTCAGGGGCTCTTGGGGGTACTGAAAATTCTGTCTTAACTGGTGTTGGTGTCTCAGGGTCAGGGTCTCTGCCGAGCAGAGGAGAGCCTTGCCGCATGGGTCCCAGCCAGGGCTCCACTGCAGGCTTCACTCAGGGCCCAAGGGAGGAACCAAGGAGGAAGGGAGTACAGGTTGTCTGAAAGTGGTGACATTTGGTTTGGAGACTTTGGTCCCATATCTGTGGCTCTGCACGTGACCCCAGGCCTTCTCAGCCACCCAGTAGGTCCAGAAGGGGTGAGCCTGTGGCCGGGCTTCCTACCAGAGCATGTGACCCGGTGGCCGCGGGGTGTGACTAATAGTGAACTTCCTCAAGGCTGTGATTCCAGGCCGGGGTGGAAGAGGGCCTCTGAGGGTGGGGGCTGGTCACAGCTCCTTCTGGGCCCCTCTAAGTGAGGCCTTGCTCCAGGTGAACAAAGCTCCTCTCCCTTTTTACAGTCCTCAGGAGGTATGGTTGGGAAATGACATTTACCTCCCTCCTTGTGCTTTCCAGAACTTTCTTAATTATAGGCAGTGAACATACCTGCTTTGATAATCAGGGGAGAAGCCTGTTATTATTTTAAATCCCAGTCCTCAAGCTGTCAGCAGACATTCCCCTAATTCCTCCCAAGGTCAGAGAGGGCAGGTGTAAATGCCCAGTGATGTCAGGGACACACACACCCCCGAGACCCCTGGGCTTCTGGGTCACCGGGGACATGAGAACAGAATGGGGCCTGACAGCCTGTTCCTGGCCTCTCCCGGCCCATCAGTGACAGGGACAGCACACCCGGGGATGCATATGTGTCTCCCAAGGTCCTGCAGCTCTTACGATGAGCGGGAAACAGGAACCACGTCTCCCGGCTCCTCAGGGCCCCTTCTGTGGGCGACAAGCCCCTGGACCAGGAGAAGCTCTTTGGGGTGGCAGAAGGCAGGCTCCTACGTTCCTGAGTCCAAATGTTGTCAGACATTCTCCAAGCACCTGCTGGGTGGGCTGGGGTTGGGGTGTGGGGGGGCCTGCAGGAGCACCTGAGGGTTGTGGGCAGACCAGAGGAAGCAAGGGCCCCTGCCCACAGCCAGCAAGCAAGCTCACAGGCAGCTGGGCTGGGCAGGGTTGGTGGCGGGCGGCCAGGGATCTCTCTCCTTCCCCAGCATTGACGTCACCACCCCTCCAGTTCCTGCAGGCCCCCAGGGTGAGACGCCCATGGTGATGTGGCTGTAGGGTGCTCGGGCTTGGGGGGACTTAAGTCCTGGGATGACACAGGACTGTGGAGCAGAAACAGGGCCACAGCAGGGGTGTGGAACGGAGAACAACTGCCCCCTGGGATGCACAGGCTTTGGGGCAGTTCCCTACTTTCTTTGTCCACCTGAGGAGACCTTCTCCTCCTGCTCTTAAGTAGGAGAGAAGCAACCCCCCTCCCCCAGCGCCTATACCATCTTTTTGCTTAGGGTTCCCTTATGCAGTGCTGACAAACTGTCATTCGCCAGGCCTGCGCTGGGCTCTTTGAATACCTTGATCTCATCCAGTCCGTGGTGCAGCGTTCTCCCCATTTTCTGGATGGGGACACTGAGGCTTGGTAACTTGCCCAGGATTTCACAGTTGGCACAGCAGGCGATTGAGTTAATCAGTTAGTAGTTTTAACCTTCTTCATCTTTTTTGAAAATGGGTAGTGCCTTTTACATGATTTCTAAATGAATTCTAAAGGAAGTTCCGTAAAAAGGTTCCTTTCCACCTCCCCTAAGTATTTCAGAGATACTCTATGCAAATATGATAAAATATGTACTGTCCCTTTTCAAACACAGATGGAGCACAGTAGACAGCTTTCCTGCGCTTTGACTTTCCACTCGCTGTCATTACACAGCTCAGCATTGCTTTCATGCCATAGGAGTCACTGGGGGGTCCCAGTGTGACTGCAGGGTCATGACCCTTTAATATGTCTCAGGAGAGGCAGGATCGGTCAGAATCTGGGAAGGCCGTAGGTCTGGTTTCTGTGACAGGCAGGGTGTTTTTGTTTGTCTGCTGTGTGTGTGTGTCTTGTAGTTAGTAGACTTTATTTTTTTTAAGTAGTTGTCAGTTAGTCAGTCAGTTCAGTGGCTCAGTCGTGTCCAACTCTTTGCGACCCCATGAATCGCAGCACGCCAGGCCTCCCTGTCCATCACCAACTCCCGGAGTTCACCCAGACTCACGTCCATCGAGTCCGTGATGCCATCCAGCCATCTCATCCTCAGTCGTCCCCTCCTCCTCCTGCCCCCAGTCCCTCCCAGCATCAGAGTCTTTTCCCAATGAGTCAGCCCTTTGCATGAGGTGGCCAAAGCACTGGAGCTTCAGCTTTAGCAAGTAGTTGTAGGTCTGCAGAAAATTGAGCAATTAAGAGAGTTTTCATATGCCCTTCTCTCCCCTCCCCTGTTTCCCCTATTACAACCATATTGCATTTGTGTTGTGTGTTGGTTACAATTAGTGAACCATTTGATGCGTTATTATTATTTTTTTAAAATTTCGTTTCTTTGGCTGCGCCGGGTCTTAGCTGCGGCGTGTGGGATCTAGTTCCCTGACCAGTGATCGAACCGGGCCTACGGCACTGGGAGTGCAGAGTCTCAGCGACTGGTCCACCAGGGAAGTCCCTTGATGCACTATTGTTACCTAAAGTCCATACTTTACATCGGCTCCCTCTTTGTGTTGTAGTTTTGACAATCACATAACGTCATGTACCCACCATTTCAGGATCACACAGAACAGTTTCAAATCCACCTACTCACATCCCTCCCGCTTTCCCCACCCCAGGCCACCACTTATCTTTTTACTGATTCTCTAGTTTTGTGTGCCAGGGTTTTTGAAGGGCATGCCTGCCCTCTTCATGGATGATGCTCCCAGCTCCAGGGAAGGACTGGAGGTCACTCAAGGGCTCAGATCAGGGGGTCTGTTGAAAGCTGTCAAATGATAAACCTAAAACAGTTTAGTCATGTTTGAAGTCCTTTATTCAAGGCAGCCCACAGCTTAGGGGGACACAGTGCCCCACAAGCAGAGGTGCACTCTTGCTGAGGAATTTGAGGCAGGGGCACATTTTCAGAGCATTAGCAGAGGCAGTTTGGAAACAGGACAGGATTGGCTAAAGCTGATGGGTTCTGTTTTCTAGGTCCGGTGAGCTGGCTAAGCTGCCGGCTGGAGGATCGGATGGTGTACGGCAACTTTCCTAGCCAGGGGTTTCCCATCAGTAAATTAAGTAAGGCTGACCTCAGTGTAGGTTTGTGACTTGGCAAGGGCAGTCCCCATTTTGTGAGTCCTGATACACACGTGAACTTTCTCAGAACTGCCCTTGCTGTACCCCAGAGGAGCCCACGAAGGAGTCAGGTGCTGCATGGGTCTCCTGGGGAAAGGATCTGGATCACGAAGGGCATACCTTCCTAATCCTCCATGGAGAGAGGGGAGAAGAGTTACTCAGAAATTGTCTCCTCTCAGACAGGGTGGGTGTTCATTTATCCATCTGCATTCCCACCTGGACTGCCACCTCCTGAGGACAGGAAGACATCTCCTGGCCAGGACTACACATTAGTTGAGCTCGTGGCTGAATGGGCAGATCTGAACTTGAAACAGACATATGCCTCCCAGGGTTACAGTGATCCCTTCCGTGGGCTCTGCTTTCTTCAGCTGAGTTCATAGGGTGTAACAACTGTGATGAAATGACTGTGGTCCAAGGACCTGAGTCTACCTGGCCCAGTGAGAACTTTAATGTCTTCAGAGCCCAGAGTTAATGAGCTCACACACCAACTGGCAAGTTCAGTATGAGAGCCAGATGAGCAGTCTTTACTCAAGGAATAGCCCTGTCTCCTGAACGGAATTATCTGCCCAGGCAAGCAGCAGTCTCCCCACTGTGATCAGGCTGGCCAGGCAAGTTACAGAGTCTGCTCTGGGCACGTGGAACCTGAAAAGGGAAAGGTGTTGTCTGATGGCATCAGGCGCTGCTGGCCCCTGTGCCTTGAGCATTAAGATGAGTGTCTCAGCTCTGTCACTCCTAGGCAATTCTGGGCATTCTCTTTCCTTTTTAAAAAAATATTTCTTTGGCTCTGCCAGTCTTGGTCGTGGCACACTGGTTCTTTACTTATGGCCTGTGGGATCTAGTTCCCTGACCAGGGATTCAACCTGGGGACCCTGCATTGGGAGCATGGAGTCTTAGCCACTGGGCCACCAGTGGCCGAAGTCCCTGGGCTTTCTCAGTGAAGGCTGTGTGGCATTGGCCTCCGCCCCAGATTGTCTTGGGCTTGAATCTTGGTTTTGCCAGGATCAGGGATATCCTAGGTAAATCAGCCTCATGAGACTCAGTTTCTCTGTCTGTAAAATGGGCATGATCCTTGATTTAAAAATTTGAGCCCATGTATGTAGAGCAATCAGGAGGGAGCCTAGCAGGTAACAGCCTGTTGGTTAATGCCAGTTGTGGTTGTGGTTGCTGTTGGATAATGCCAGATTGCCTTTTTGATTCTTCTCTCCTGCCTCCTCTAAAATCCAAGTTCATTAGGAAGCTTTACTTGTTAAAGATATGCTAATGTACTCAATATGATTATTGAACAGTTCTTGCTTTCCTTTCAGGCTCAGGATCTAACTCTTAAGTCTAATCTTATCTTTGTTATTGTTCACCCTCCAAAACTGACCTGGAGCAAGGGCTTGTGGGTATTCTAGATGTCGGAGGAAGAGAATGATGCCCGAGGCTGGAGGGAACTGGGACACTTTCCAGGAGGTGAAAGGCAGGTGCTTGGGACTGAGATTAAAGTGTTCAACCAGGAGGACTGGAATGGTCTGGTCCCGGCTCCGTTCCCTGCTGGCCTTGTGACTTGTCCTGTCACTTCCCTCTTTGGGTTTACTATAGTTCTCATTCTGACATTCACAGATGGACAGTGGAGGTCTGAGAATCTCCTGAAACGAGTGCAAAATGTTGTGTCTCAACATTTTTTTTTTTTGGCAGAGTGCTCCCAGCTTTCAGCAGATTCTCAAAAGGGTTCCAACCTCTTGGGCTGGCAGACTTTATCGTGGTGACTCAGCTGTCTCTCATGGGCTCCGATGCCCACAGCTGACTCACCAATGTGAGCTCTTAGCAGCCCCCAGGCCAACTCCCCACAGAGCACCCAACTGGCTCAGCCAGGCACGGTCCACTAGACTATACCTGGGAGCAGAGCTCTGGGGCCAGGCTGCATCCTGGGGGCGGCCAGCCTCCAGAGCAGATTGGCTGCCTGGAACTGGGCTCATCTCCAGTCCAGAAGGTGGCAGAGCCCCAAGGTGCCAAATGGGACCTGTGCACCAGGAACCTTGAGAGAGCCATGCACCCAATGGGGCACTCTGGCTTTCCTGGAGAGCGTGAGATAACATCAGGCCCTAAGTGTGGCTTTTCCATTCAGTCTGTATCTTTCAGTTCAGCATCCACAGCCTCTGGTATATACTAGATGCTCAGTAAAAGTACTGCTGAAAATAACAAGACAGCTGCTTGAGGAGTGGATCAAGTACCGAAGGGGCAGGAGGGAGCCTTGACCACCTCCTACAGCATAGAAAAGGCTTTCCTTTAGGAGTATCATTTTAACTGAGTTTTGAAGGTTAAATAAAAGTTCCCCAGGGAAAGAAGTAGAATAGGGAATTTGAGGTGAGGAAGTAGGTGTTACTGGGCACAAAGATGTGAAACCACACGGGTTATTCAGGCAACCCTCGGGGTGTGGGGCAGAGTGGCTGGGACCATGCGAGGGAGGGGCAAGGCTGGGATTTCAAGGGAGCAGATTGCAGAGCTGGGTTAGGGCCAAGGCTTGTGTTCTGAGAAGAAATGTCAGAAGGAAGAGGACACCCAGAGCAGGGGTGTGAGAGTGGCGCTGTGCACCCCTAGATCTCCCGTCAGGACCGAGGAACTGTTAAGCAGGCCCTGAATGGAGTCACTTGTGTTAATCCTGGTGGCTCCAGACTGAGACTTTATTACAGTATTGGATTTTCCAGAAACGGAATCTTTAACCAGTCATTCGGGAATCACCTAGTGAGCAATCAGCATTAGGTCAGGTCATCTGGCTGATAGACTCCTGACATCCCGTAAAGGAAAGTGACCTTGCCATAGCCAAGCTGCTTGTCTTCACTTAGGCAGACTTGACCTAGTATAACTTCTTTGTTCCTACTCCCTTCTGTTCATTAAAAGTGTTTCATTTTGTACAGCTCCTCCAAGCTCCTTCTCATCTGCCAGATTGGATGCTGCAACAATTCATGAATTGTTGAATAAAGCCAATAAGATCTTAAAAATCTACTCAATTGAATTTTGCTTTTTAACAGAACTCAGTTCCCTTTTGCCTGGAGTGCAGCCTGCTAAGGACTCACATCTGCAAACTGCTCCTCATCAGCTTGGGCTGCCACAGTGAAATACCACAGAGCAGGGGGCTTAAACAACAGACATTTATTTTCTCACAGTTGTGGAGGCCAGAAGTCTAAGAACAAGGTTTCTGCTGATTTGGTTTCTGGTGGAGACTCTCTTTCTGGCTTGCAGATGACTGCCTTCTTGGTACATGTTCACATGGCCTTTCCTAAGTGTGTGCAGTTGGGGTTGGGGGTATGAGGTACAGGGGGAGAGCAAGATCTCTGGTGTATTTTCTGATAAGGATGTTAATCCTGTGAGATCAGAGGCCCACCCTTATGATCTTATTGAACCTTCATTACTTCCTTAGGGGCCTCATCTCCAAATATAGTCACTGCATGGGGACTGAGCTTCAATGTATGAATTTTGGAGCAGGATACAAACATTCAGTCCATACTGACAGATGAAGTGAAAGTCGCTAAGTCGTGTCCAACTCTTTGCAACCCCCCAGGCCAGAACACTGGAGTGGGTTCAGTTCAGTTCAGTTCAGTCGCTCAGTCGTGTCCGACTCTTTGCGACCCCATGAATCGCAGCACGCCAGGCCTCCCTGTCCATCACCAACTCCCGGAGTTCACTCAGACTCGCGTCCATCGAGTCCGTGATGCCATCCAGCCATCTCATCCTCTGTCGTCCCCTTCTCCTCCTGCCCCCAATCCCTCCCAGCATCAAAGTCTTTTCCAATGAGTCAACTCTTCGCATGAGGTAGCCAAAGTACTGGAGTTTCAGCTTTAGCATCATTCCTTCCAAAGAAATCCCAGGGTTGATCTCCTTCAGAATGGACTGGTTGGATCTCCTTGCAGTCCAAGGGACTCTCAAGAGTCTTCTCCAACACCACAGTTCAAAAGCATTAATTCTTCGGCGCTCAGCCTTCTTCACAGTCCAACTCTCACATCCATACATGACTACTGGAAAAACCATAGCCTTGACTAGATGGACCTTAGTTGGCAAAGTAATGTCTCTGCTTTTTAATATACTATCTAGGCTGGTCATAACTTTTCTTCCAAGGAGTAAGCGTCTTTTAATTTCATGGCTGCAGTCACCATCTGCAGTGATTTTGGAGCTCCAAAAAATAAAGTCTGACACTGTTTCCACTGTTTCTCCATCTATTTCCCATGGAGTGATGGGACCGGATGCCATGATCTTCGTTTTCTGAGTGTTGAGCTTTAAGCCAACTTTTTCACTCTCCTCTTTCACTTTCATCAAGAGGCTTTTTCCTTCCTCTTCTCTTTCTGCCATAAGGGTGGTGTCATCTGCATATCTGAGGTTATTGATATTTCTCCCGGCAGTCTTGATTCTAGCTTGTATTTCTTCCAGTCCAGTGTTTCTCATGATGTACTCTGCATATAAGTTAAATAAGCAGGGTGACAATATGCAGCCTTGATGTACTCCTTTTCCTATTTGGAACCAGTCTGTTGTTCCATGTCCAGTTCTAACTGTTGCTTCCTGGCCTGCATACAGATTTCTCAAGAGGCAGGTTAGGTGGTCTGGTATTCCCATCTCTTTCAGAATTTTCCATAGTTTATTGTGATCCACACAGTCAATAAAGCAGAAATAGATGTTTTTCTGGAACTCTCTTGCTTTTTCGATGATCCATCGGATGTTGGCAATTTGATCTCTGGTTCCTTTGCCTTTTCTAAAACCAGCTTGAACATCAGGGAATTCACGGTTCACGTATTGCTGAAGCCTGGCTTGGAGAATTTTGAGCATTACTTTACTAGCATGTGAGATGAGTGCAATTGTGTGGTAGTTTGAGCATTCTTTGGCATTTTTCCAGGGGATCTTCCCAACCCAGGTCTCCTGCATTGCAGGTGGATTCTTTACCAGTTGAGTTACAAGGGAAGCCCATACCGATGGATAGACCCTGTTCAGGAATTGCCCTCAGCCGAAGGGAGCCCCTGGCCCAAAGTTCTGCCCCTCCCCGGGATACTGTTATGCTGAGGTGCAAGGGCCATCCCTCTTGCCTCAATTGAGGACAATTCTGCAGGGCCATCCCGACAACACGGGGGTGGGCTGAGGCCTCAGTGGCACCTTCACTGGAGTGTAGTTTCCCCCTCTGCCCTGTCTTGCTGCCCTCATTGCCTCACAGGTGTGATTCTGGGAGCATGTGCTGAAAATTCCTGCCCACACATCTCAGTCTCAGAGCCTGTTTCCCAGACATGTGAAGGATGGCAAGTACATGTCAATCCACAATCCAACTTTGATCAGCTGGTCCTAGCAGCTGGAGTACTGAGTTGAAGAGGCTTCAAAGTCAAGTTCTTCTAGTGATGTCTGTCTTGGGTGAGGAAGCAGGCATGGGGACTTGTGTGCTGGATGTCCAGCATTCCGCGGAGAGCTGTGGTGTTACGGATGCCGAGTTGGGAGAGCTGTAGGAAGGAGGAACAGACCGACAGAGTCAGAGGCTAAAGGGAATGAGAAGGTGCTGTTGGACTTTGCATGTAGAGATTTACCATTTTACTTTCAAAAAGCCATTCCATGGAGCAGTGGGCAGGGTTATGGTCAGTCTGGAGGGCCAGTAGTAAACGATGTAGGTGACTTTCAAGGAGCAAGGAAGTGAAGGGAAGGTACGAGGAAGTAGCTGAAGTGAAAGTCAGGGGTGATATTTCTTTTAGGCTAGGAGAGCCTTGTGTATATTTATAGGCTGAGGGAGAAGAGTCAGTGGTGAGGGGGAAGACTGAAGATATTAAAAAGAACAGGACAGTTGATGGAGCAGAGCACTCAAGGGTTGAATAAGAAAAATATTCGACAACTGGTAAAGTATGAGGAACAAAGAGAATGAACACACCTAAAACTAATGTAATATTGTAAATCAACTATACTTTTAATTTTTAGAAAGGAAAAAATATATTAAATATAAAAAAGAATGGACAGGGTATCAGTTCTGCCTCATAGGGATCAGTCATAGGAGCTGATCAGCAAACACACAGGAGGGTTTAGCAGCTACAGTCTGGCCTCACAAAAAGAAGAAAGGGCATTTCCTTTTCAGAGATGGAGGGAAAGAGGTAAAAATAGGAATTGAGCATGAAGAAGACAAAGGTGCGGTTGGGACTTGAGCATTGTTGAAAAGATCAGGAAGATAATAAAAACTTGAGATAATGAAAACTTAAATGAGATATGGATGTGTTTACATAAGTAGTAAAGGTGGATAGTACTTTAGTGGAGGTGGTAAATAGTGGGGGATAGTAAATAGTGGAGGTGGATAATATAGAACAAATATAATTACCAGGGATCCAGGTTCTTGTTGTTTTGTCATCCATAGCAAGGCTTCTACTTCATGGCCCAGAATGGATGCTTGAGCTCCTGCCATTGTGTCTGCAATCCAACATAAGAAAGGAATTTGCAGCCACAGCTGACATTTAGCTGGTACAAATCAACAGCATTGTTTAGGAGTAAAATTACTGAAATACTTCTGTTGTTGTTTAGTCACTAAGTCATGTCAGACTCTCTTGTGACCCCATGGACTGTAGCCCACCAGGCTCCTCTGTCCGTGGGATTTCTTAGGCAAAAATACCAGAGTGGGTTGCCATTTCCTTCTCCAGGGGATCCTCCCAACCCAAGGATCAAACCTGCCTCCTGCATTGGTGGGTGGATTCTTTACCACTGAGCACTAGGGAAGCCCCAAATACTTCTGTTTTGTTGTTGTTCAGTTGCTAAGTCGTGTCTGACTCTGCGACCCCATGAACAGCAGCATGCCAGGCTTCCCCGTCCTTCACTATCTCCCAGAGTTTGCTCAAATTCATGTCCACTGAGTTGGTGATGCTATCTAACCATCTCATCCTTTGTTGCCCCCTTCTCCTTTTACCATCAATCTTTCCCAGCATCAAGGTCTTTTCCAATGATTTGGCTCTTCATATCAGATGGCCAAAATATTGGAGCTTTAGCTTCAGCATCAGTTCTTCCAATGAATATTCAGGGTTGATTTCCTTTAGGATTGACTGGTTTGGTCTCCTTGCTGCCCAAGGGACTCTCAAGAGTTCCCCAGCAACAAAATTTGAAAGCATCAGTTCTTCGGCGCTCAGTGTTTTTTTATGGTCCAACTCTCACCAACTTCTGTACCATCTGGTAAATAACTGCTGACTCCCTGATGCCCATTACTCTGCTTACTCACCCTCTGAGACCACCCACCCCTCCAGGACAACACCTTGGCTCAGCTGGGATCTTCCAAGACATTCCCCCAACAAAATGGTCAGTGTCCTGGCAGTGAAGGTGAAAGTTGTAGTCACTCAGATTTGTCAAATATTTGCACTGGCTGTTTCTCTTCCTTTTAAGAACAGGACCTTAAAGTCACAAAATTGGCACGCGTTCTTTTATTTCATTGGCCAGAATGAAGTCCTTTGGCTGCAAGGGAGGTTATGAAATCTCTTTTTTCTGGGTGGCCATATGTGCAGACAGAGGTAGGGAGTTTGATTACTAATTATCAAGATCAAGGGAAAAAGAGGTGAAGGATATTAGGAGACAGTAGTAGACTCGGCCACATGGGAGGGCCAAAAAGGTGCCAAGTATTAATAGCACAGAGGAATTTGTGAGCCTCGCTGACACAGTTGATTTCTCCAGCAGTCCAGGGTTGGCGGGAAGAGAGGAGAAAGATATCAGAGGCTAGGAATTGGTCGGGGGGAGGTAGGGTGCTTTCAGGATGACGGGGACCCAGGGTGGAGCTTTGGTGCCAGACAGCTGAGCTGGGCCTTCCCAGTGGATGCCTCTGTTCTGTCAGCTGGCTTGGCCAAGGGCTGTTTCCATTGTAGAAACAGTGACAGATGGATGCTGTCCAGGGCCGGAAGGGGAATTATTCATCTTATAGCTGGGAGTCTCACAGATCTTAGGCCCTAGAAGTGAGGCCTCATGAGGAACTGGGACCCAGAACTGGAAAGCCGTTAAGAGCCCCACCAGGATCTCCAGCATGGCTCACATTTCTGATGAAAAATATCTTTACAGTTTCTAAAAACTTGAGCTCATAGTAGGGAGGGAAAGAAGGGGATTTTCTTTAACCTTTTAAAATTTTCCCATACTGTTTAAAAAAAAGTATAAAATAAAATACGGACATGGCAATGAGTGAAATAATGTAATGATGGGTACAACCCAAAGTCAAGGCTCTTTCCACCTCTGATTCTCTGTTCCTCTCCTGAAAATGCTGCCACTTCTGAGAGAGAAGGGCATGCTCCTGCTCCTGCCTCATGCTTCAAAGCTGCTTCAAGTAACATTGTTTTGTCCAGGCCTATTTCCTTAGCTAGCCCATCATCTTTCAGCATTTGAAATCTTTCCAGTTTCCACTGTTACAAAGGGCCCTTCTGTGAACACTTTGGATAAAATACTTCTTAGCTCTGGATTATTTCTTTGAGAGGGGTACAAAGCTAGGAATGGTATTATAGGGTCAAGGGGTCCAAATAGCTTCATAGCTCTTGTTGCCTACGCACAGATGGTTAGGAAGGTATTTTAAGAGGATTTAAACATCTACTGATTTGGTAAAAAATGATCATAACCCACTTACTGCTTTTATATTCTTTATTAAAATCCTATCCTTACAGGGAAGAGGGTGGATTAAGGAACATATTACTCTTGTGTTCCAGGTGTGCAAATAAAAGGCATGAAAAGTTCATCGCAGAAACACTGACATATCCCTGTGGTTATCAGGGAGGTGGGGTATTAAAAAAGAGTTATGGTTGGTTCTGCTGCTGCTAAGTCGCTTCAGTTGTGTCTGACTCTGTGTGACCCCAGAGACGGCAGCCCACCAGGCTCCCCCATCCCTGGGATTCTCCAGGCAAGAACACTGGAGTGGGTGCCATTTCCTTCTCCAATGCATGAAAGTGACAAGTGAAAGTGAAGTCGCTCTGTCGTGTCTGACTCTTCGAGATCCCATGGTCTGCAGCCTACCAGGCTCTTCCATCCATGGGATTTGCCAGGCAAGAGTACTGGAGTGGGGTGCCATGGTTGGTTCGGGCTCTGTGAGCGCAGTAACTCCAGCAAAGTGGGAGGCTGTGACCGGTCTCCAGGTTTCCTCTTGGCTTGGGGTCTTGTAACCTCTGCATGGAATGCTTTTCCTCCTTCACTGATGAGGAGCTGGGGACCAGGCTGTGTCCTGGGACCCCACATCCCTTGCCCTTATCTGGCTGTTTGGGTGATGTGCCCCATGCTGTGCCTGGACTTAGGAAGCCTGTGGATGGGGGCAGCCGTGCAACCTCCATCTTGCCACTGAGGCCAGTCAATGAGGCATCCAGTTTAGACCAAATCTCGTCCCAACTTTACTCAGCTCTTTCACATCACCCACTGCAGCGCTCACTTCCCCATCCCGCTCCCCAGTGGGAAGTAAGAGCCGAGGTGTGGGGGTGGCGGTGGAGGTGAGGCGGAGGAGGTGGGCCAAAGGCACCGAGACCTCTGTCTGTGGCCTGTTCCTAAGATTGTCACAGATGGATGGGACCCTGGGTCTGCCCCTCCCTGGTCAAGTGTAACTTTGGATAAATGCCCTTCCCATTCCAGGTCTGAATTTCTCATTCGGTACGATGATGGAATGAGACTGAAAGATCTTTAAGGGTCTGCCCTAAAATTAGGCTGCGATTTCCTTCCCTTCCTTCCTTTGAACTTTCAGGTACTTGTCCTTTGGGGGATGGTGAGGTGAGGACCATCATCTCTGTGCTCAGAACCAGAGGGTCAAGCATGGGTAGAAGGCGAGGGGCTTTGTGGGCCACCCAGGCCTTTCTCATTCTGGAGTAAGATGACAGTCGAGCACTAGACAGGGGGGCGGGGGCTGCTTCCTTCTCCCACAAGGCCACTGGCTGATTTTTAGCCTGGTTCTCAATTCCCGCTTCACTTCTAGTTCCCTTCTCCAATGACTCATGCGTTTCCTATCCTCCCCCATCTCGCTCCTCAGTCCCTTTGCTCCACTCCCTCCAACTCCGGGACAGACCTTAGTAGGGCCTTGGGATGGAGTGTGTTTGTTGGGAAGGGGAAATTTTCCCTTCCCTTCTTTGGTTCGTTTTGATTGGTCAGATAATTAAAATGATGTAAGGCAGATTAACAGAAAGTAAAATTTAATTTCATATGTTCAGGAATCCCACAAACAGGAGCAGGTCAGAGACAAGTAAAATGAGATATATACCCCATCTTGAGATAAGAAACAGAGTAGGGACCTGGGGCTTCCAAGGACAGGAGGGTCACCCACAGGCAGATAAGAGTAGATTTTTTGGTAATTAGGGATCTGCCCTGCCATATAGATGGAGGTCATGTAGATAAAATGTGTCCCTGGTAATAACTCTCTGGGAAAATATTCCCAATTCATTTTATTTTTTAAATTTCCGATTTAAATTCTTCTAGGTAGTTAAGCAAGAAGCAGTAATTTCTCTCAAGTCCGCAGGGTCTCCATTGCCTTTAATTCGAAAGACAACTGTGTTTGTGCTCAGTTGTCTGACTCTTTGCGACCTCGTGGACTGTAGCCCGCCAGGCTCCTCTGTCCATGGAATTCTCCTGGCCAGAATACTGGAGTCGGTTGCCATTTCCTACTCCAGGGGATCTTCCCAACCCAGGGACAGAACCTGCATCTTCTGTGTCTCCTGCATTGGCAGGCAGATTCTTCGCCACTGCGCCACCTGGGAAGCCCCTTATTACCCATTGTATGTGCGTGTGCTAAATCGCTTCAGTCCAGTCGGACTCTGTGCCACCCCATGGACTGTAGCCCGGCAGACTCCTCTGTCCATGGAATTCTCCAGGCCAGAATACTAGAGTCACTTGTCATGCCCTCCTCCAGGGGATCTTCCACCCAATATCAGTTCTCATTCAGCCAACCATGTTTTACTTTGTTGACATGGTGACAGTCGCTAGTCAAAAATAGTTTAAGACCTAAGAGGGGAAAAATGAAATAGAAAACCACTGTATGGCATTTCTTAAACTAACACGTTGGGTGGGCAAAAGACTCACATGCCAAAGTGGCACATCTGAGACCTGCCGTGAAACCCTACAGATCTACTATCGTGAGTCACAGCGAGAAGGGATGGTGGATGGGAGATGTGAAGAGGGAAAATCAGGGACCAGAATGAAGCTACGCGCTAGCCCAGCCACTTAAAGACCATGAATGTCAATTCAGGAGACAGCTTTGGGTCAGGGGGTGAGTTTGAGTTCTGACTGTGAGAGCTTAGAAAAAAAAGTAAGAATTGAAACCTTTTCAATTTTCGGCTGAAAAATGGCCCTAATAACAGAAAATGGCACGTCAGAGAAAAAAGGTGAGGCTCGAAAGATATTTTATATAAATAATCCCTCCCGTCTTCAATGATGTATTCTTTTTCGATGACCCCTCCCTCCTTCCGCCCCGCCTCCCCTCCCCTCCGCGCAGGCGCCCTGTGTGGCGCTGAGTCAGGCTGCGGGGGGGGGGAGGCGGGAATTCGGACCCGCCCGGCGGGGATTGATCTTGCGCTTGCGCAGTGGGCGGCTCTGGGGCGGAGCAGGTTTATATTCGCCGAGAATCAGCTGACGCTCTGCATTGCAGACTGCGGAGTCCGGTGGCGCCATGTACTCGTTCTTCGTCCTGGCCAGCCTCCTCGGCGGGGGTAAGCCCTGGGAGCCCCACCCCCTCAGCCTGGGGTAGGGGTCCCCCGCAGAACGCGGCCCGCTGGTCCTGGAGCGGGCTGTACCGGGCCTCGCCCCTCCGCGCTCCGTAGGGATTGGCTCGGGGCGCGCACCGCGCAGGCGCGTGCGCAGCGCCTGGTAGCTGCTGAGCGGCGGAGGGGCTGCGGGAGGCCGTTGGAAACCTGGTTGCTAAGGGTCTGGGGTCCGGCGGGTGGGGCAGGGGAAGTAGCGTCTCCCTCAGGGCTTAAGTGGGCGTGGCTAGGGCTCACTGGGGCCGTCCCTTAAACTCCGTCCTGCTCTCGGGGTGGGCTTGTAGGGTGACCCCCCTCCAGCAGCTGTGTTCTGCTTCTGCTGGGCGCACGTGATCGAGATGGACTGGAGCCTCAACTTCTGGACAGACTTCGGCCCTGGGCCTTTCTTGCCCCAGTTTTTAAAAGTATTGAAGTTGCAGGAAGCACAGTTTTATGAATCTTCTGTGTTGATGCTTATCTTTGTATCCGTGTTTACTCTTCACCCTACATCTCGAAGATGGTATGAGGGTTTTGTTGGTCGCAATGGAGCCCTCCTTTCATCTTGCGTGGCCATTGGCCGGCTTTGGCAGTGGCCTTTATTTTGGTGAAAATGTAGGTACCTGAGAAGTTGGCGCTACACAGCAGTATTCTTAAACCCACTAATTGTCCTGAAGTGGTACTAATGGTTGTTAAAATCTCTACAGGGCCAAGCTTGAGAACTAGCTGCACTGCCTTCCTGGAATTAGAAAGAGCCCTATGCCTTCCCCACACCCTCAGCCTTTGTCTTCACATCTTAACCTCATTTAAATCATCGTGGCAAAGGGCACGGAGTGAGAGAAATAGAGATTTTAATTTAAATACAGAGAGGTGCTTTCACAAATCCGGGTGTTTTCAGATAATAGCCCACTGAGGGAAATAAATCGGATCTTTACAGCCATTCCCAGTTTCTGTTTCTGGCGAACTGTAATTTAAGGGCTCGCTTCCATTTTAACTCATGCAGCAATCCAAGTTTAAATTAAACCATAGCAGAATGGATGACAGTTGATGGAAAAATCAAAGAAGTAAGTTACTTATAGGTGAGATAAATTTAAGGTGTATTTCTTCATGTTAGCTTTCAGCAACTTCCAGAAATGTGTCTTAACCTTAAACCAAGCTCCTAACCTTGTTTTACTTGTTGATTATGAAAGGCGATCAGTTTATAAAGATTTTTGGTTTATAATCACTGAAGAAACTTTTTCTTGCTGAGGTTGATACTGCTTGTTATTCCATGGTGTAGTCTCTAATTTATCTATACTGATTGAGAACAATTATTTCGTTTTTCAGTGTCCAATTTTTCTTAATGGCAGTGAGTCACTCCTCACAAGACCCTTAGGGGTTCTGAATCACACCACACAAAGAGGAAATGTAAAGTCCTCCTCTGGTACAGTATATATGGGAGTGTGGCTAGCCAGACAGTTAACCTAGACACCTTCTTCCCAGAGCAATTGGGAGATAGGAGTGTGTAATAATGTGCTCTAACCTTGCTGCCCAGCCTTCAGGATTACGGCAAGGTCATGCTCTGAACTGGAGAAGGAAATGGCAACCCATTCCAGTAGTCTTGCCTGGAAAATTCCATGGATGGAGGAGCCTGGTAGGCTACAGTCCATGGGGTCACAAAGAGTCAGACACGACTGAGCAACTTCACTGGTTCATACTCTGAACACAATGTGTGAATGCCTGCTTGCTTTGACAGTTCTGGCCTCAGTGTAGGTTTTTGAAAAGATAAAAAATGTTTAGGATTGATGTTGAGCTTGTTAATGTAGGTGCCTGGTGACGGCAGCCATCATCTGCTCCCTGAGAGCGTGTCATCTGGATCTGCAGAGGCTTTCTACTTTGTGTTTCAATGATGTCCTGGTGGTAGAGATGTTTGCTTTTGAGTTACTTTTCCAATCATCCTGTTGCCTGTCCTTTTTCTCCACCTGGAAAATAAATGGCAGTGATGGTATACTGAGAGAAATGGAGAGTGCCTCCTCTGACTGCTCAGAAATGAAGATATCGAGGCCCCCAGAAATGACTCCCCCAAACCGTAGGCCATTTACTGGGGAAGTCAGAATCAGAACCCAGGACTCCTGACAGTGCTTGCCCTTTGTCTGTCCTTCCATCAATGTGAACTGCTTAATTCTTTACAAATTTACTGGGCTGTAATTTACACCCAGAAAACATGCACATTTTAAGTGTACAAATTGAGGTATTGCTGCCCGTGAGCAAGCCCACTCCAGAAGCCCCTGTGCCTCCCATCTCTAACTTATCCCAAAGGAAACCACTCACTTAGCTTCTAGCACTTTGATGTAACAACCCAACTGCTGTTTTTGAGCTTTTTATACATGGGATCATAGAGTGAGGACATACTATTGGGTGATTCTTCTAGTGGAGAAAGGCAGGCCCAGCGTTAATGAGGTGAAAAGTATAAGACCTGTGGCTTGGCGTCTGGGAGGTGGTACATATTCCCTACAGCTTAGCTGCCTATTACTGTCACTTGTGTGCAGGCTAGCCACCTGAACAGTTTGCCCAGCACTGAGGCAGGTAGCTCTCTAGGGATGCTTATGTATTATGTACAAACTTATATTCGTTTGATAGCTGCTCTAAAAATCTTTTTTCTTTATCGTTGGCCTTGCTGGGTCATCGTTGCTGTGCTCGCTTTCTCTAGTTACAGTGTGGGGGCTTCTCACTGTAGTGGAGCATGGGCTTTGGGTGTGGGAGGGCTCAGGAGCTGTGGCTCATGGGCTTAGTTTCCCCACGGCAGGTGGGATCTTAGTCCCCAGGCCAGGGATTGAACCCATGTCACCTGCATTGGCAGGTGGATTCTTAACCACTGGACCACCAGGGAAGTCCCGTGACAGCTTATTTTTATTAAGATGTTGTGTGCGCGCATGCTCAGTCAAATCTGACTCTTTGTGACCCCACAGACTATAGCCCACCAGGCTCCTCTGACCATGGGATTTTCCCAGCATGGATACTGGAGTGGGTTGCCATTTCCTCCTCCAGGGGATCTTCCCGACCCAGGGATTGAACTCGCATCTCCTGCATTTTAGCAGGCAGATTGCCACTGAGCCACCTGGGAATCCACTCACTAAGATGCAAACGTGATTATGGGATGCCTGCTGAATATCATCAGTTCCAGTTTTCACCTGTCAGAAGGTGAAAGTGTTAGTCGCTCAGCTGTGTCCAACTCTTTGGGACCTTGCTGCCGGTTTCTTCTGCCTATGGGATTCTCCAGGCAAGAATACTGGATTGGGTAGCTATTCTCTTCTCCAGGGGATCTTCCTGGCCCAGGGATTGAACCTGGGTCTCCTGCATTGTAGGCAGATTCTTTACTGTCTGAGCCACCAGGGAAGTCAGTTCCAGTTCTCACCTGTCAGGAATTTGGGCAGTTTCCCTGTTTATCAGTTTTTAGTCAGAATCAACATTCATAGTAATATGAATATAATTTGTGAAGGGGTTATTTGTATTAGCCAATCAAGGATTTAGTAATGCTATATTTAGTTGCATTTGACAAGGTGTATCCAGTACCACCAGTGATAGCCGAAGTGTATTGGATCAGGTCGTCTGAGTTTTCCTAAATGAGGAAGGGGAACTTGGTCCTACATTTTCTTGAGATGTGAAACCGTGGAATGGCTGGCCTGTGGCTTGACTGGATTGGGAAGAGGAAGGGCAAACAGGGAACTGCTGGCTGGGGAAAACACCTAGTAAGGCATGGGACATTCTCAAGACCAAGACCTTGCCTCGTTGGACCGGTGTGCGCTGCAGCTTCTGGAGGCAAGTCTTCTAGCATGCGCATTCTAAACCTAAGCCTTGGTCCTGACACCCATGATTTGGGTCTTCCTCCTGGATGGAGGGTCTGGATTTTTCTTGCGCTTTTTTTTTTTTTAATCCTTTAAAAACTGATGGTTAATACTGTAGTGATTGGGATGAAGAGTGTGTGATGGTGAATACTGTAGTGATTGGGATGAAGCGTGCGTGATGGTGAATACTGTAGTGATTGGGATGAAGCGTGCGTGATGGTGAATACTGTAGTGATTGGGATGAAGCGTGTGTGATGGTGAATACTGTAGTGATTGGGATGAAGAGTGTGTTGACAAAAGCACTCATTTCTTTACTTCTGTTTATTGAAGTTTCAGCAAATAACCCCTGAATTGTGACCTTGGGTAATGGCCTGTGCACTGAAGAATAATCTCTCCAAATTTCATGTTTTCTTGTGGAATGTGTAGTTCTTTAATATGGGAGTGAGGTGATACTGTGGAATTGAAGTTTTAACCAAGCACACCACTGCCTGTATGACCCTGGGCAGTTTTCTTAAACTGCCTCCTCATCTGTAAAGTAGGACTGGTAGTCATTCCTACCTAACTGGGCTGGAGTGACGCTTTCCTAGCTTGCTGAGGGACGGGGCCCAGGCACGGGGCGCTGTGAGCTTTGTTGTCACGCCATGTACGGAAGCAGTGCGTGTTTGGTAATGTCCTTGTTCTGCCGGCGCAGCGAACCCTCTCATCTCAGCCCTTGATTTTGTGATGTCTCGTGCCTCCTTTCATTTCAGAAGATGTTGTAAATTTAACAACAAACAAAATTACATTGACTTGTAAATGTGTGTGTTGGTCATAATGACTGGGTCAGAAAACAAACCAGGGTAGGTAGTCAGCCATTAGGAAGGAGGGGGGAAAGAGTTTGGCTCGGCAGCCAGACTCTCAGTTTATGGATCAGTCTTTAACAGAGCAGCCCAGCAGATCAGGTTGGCTCCTGGCAACCTGACTGCTCAGATTCTAGGCCCATCGTCACTAACCATGGTCCCCGGAGCCTGTTCCACACCCCCTCTGCGACCTCTCACCCCCAAGTCTGGTTCCCTGTCCATCAGTGGAGGTGAACTAATTAGGTAATAACTGCATATCACAGACAAAGGGCAGAGAGAAAAGTCTGTCTCCCTCCTACCACCTTTCCCCCCACCCCCACCCTCGGGCCTTTCCCTGAGGCACCCTGGTACCAGCTTCTTTAGGAACCTCCCTGGTTACCTACAGGTGACTGGGTGTATAATTTCCCTTCTGTTTTTCTTTTTAACACAAATACATATTACACTGACTGTTTGCTCCTTGCTCTTTTTTTTTTTTTTCTTTTCCATCATGGAGCATCCTAGACATCCAGAAAAGTAGAAGAGTAATTATAATGAAGACCCGTGTATATTTGTTGTTGTTGAGTCACTAAGCTGTGTCCGACTATTTTTGTGACCCATGGACTTCTGCACTCCTGTCCTTCACCATCTCCCAGAGTTTGCTCAAACTCATGTCTGTTGAGTCAGTGATGCCATCCAACCATCTCATCCTCTGTCATCCCTTTCTCCTCCTGCCTTCAGTCTTCCCTGGCATCAGGATCTTTTCCAGTGAGTCAGCTTTTTGTATCAGGTGGCCCAAGTACTGGAGCTTCAGCTTCAGCATCAGTCCTTCCAATGGATATTCGGGGTTGATTTCCTTTAGGATTGACTGGTTTGATCTCCTTGCAGTCCAAGGGACTCTCAAGAGTCTTCTCCAACACCACAGTTCTAATCCCCTAGTTAAGATACAGAACAACCCACCTCCTTCCATAGATAACTGCCTTCCTGAGCTTGGTGTTTATCATCCCCCTGAAGGTCTATCTTTATACTTTCATGCATTTTTGTAAGTGTGATTTTCAGCAGGTATGATTAGTATTGTTCTGGATATTTTAAACATTTTATAAATAATACGTATTCTTGGGGTTGGTTTTTTTTTTTTTTTTTTGCTAGTGAGGTTCATTTTGAAAATTTAGGTCTGTTTCATTCATTTTCACTAAAGTATTCCATTTATATGATACTTATTCTCCATTCTGTTGCTAGACATTCAGATTATTCCAGTTTTATTTTTATGCTGTAAATAACTGCTGTGCACATGAATAGACACTTCCTTACAGGATATACCTAGGAACATAATTGCTGAGTTGTAGAGTATATCTGGGCTTCCCTGATGGCTCAGATTGTAAAGAATCTGCCTGCAGTGCAAGAAAATGGGACTTGATGCCTGGGTCAGAAGAATCCCCTGGAGAAGGGAATGGGAATCCACTCCAGTATTTTTGCCTGGAGAATTTCATGGACGGGGCGCCTGGCAGGCCAGAGTCTATGGGGTCATAAAGAGTTGGACAGTATCTATTTCCATCTTAATTAGAAATTGCTGAATTAATTTCTAAAATGATTTTAGGAATTTCTTTTCCCACAGAATATGCAGTTTTTAGTTACGTTATTAACATTTGATGTCAAACTTGAAATTTTGCCATGATAAGAGTAAAAAAATGAGGTGGTTTTGCATTTCTCTCTATTTATATCTTTATATAATATCTTTATATTTATATCTTTGTATCTTTATATCTTTATATCTTTAGAATATACATATCTATACTACTTACCTTTCTAAATTTTTTTTTAAATTTTGGAATAATCTTAGATTTACAGAAAAGTTGCAAAGCTAGTACAGTGAGTTTCTGTACAGCCTTCACCCTGTGTGCCCTGCTGTTACCATCTTGTGTAATCACTGTACACTTGTTAGAAGTAAGAAATTAAACTGTTAACTGGACTGCATGGGCGTCCCAGGTGGCTCAGTGGTAAAGAATCTGCCTGCCAATGCCGGAGACTCAGGTTCAATCCCTGGGTCAGGAAGAGCCCCTGGGGGAGGAAATGGCAGCCCCCTCTAGTCTTGTCTGGAAAAGCTCATGGACAGAGGAGCCTGGTGGGCTACGGTCCATGCGGTCGCAGCATCGGAGACAACTGAGCGCTCATGCAGATTGCACACTTTATGTGGATTTTACCACTTTTCCCACTAAGCTCGTGTTTTTGTTCCAAGAGTGGATCCAGAGTACCACATTGCACTTCAGTTGTCCTGTCTTCTTAATCACTTTCTGCTTCCCAGCTGTTTAAAAAAGTAGCTGCAGCGTATTTTATTGTATAGATGGTTTGATTTGGTTAAACCTGTTGATGGACATCTGTGTCCCAGAAAAAGTGAGATGGGTTCTAAATTTTAAATTTAAATTCTAAATTTTAAAGTTGAATTCTGGTCATATTTGGATAGATACTGCTTTTGAAAGGTAAGTCTTTACATGACAGGAGATGTTATAGAAAGTTCTTTCGGCCAGTCTTTGTGATGTCACTTATTACAGTAAAAAAAAAAAAAAAAAAAAGATAAAAGCCAAAACGAAACTCCTGTAACAGCCATGCTGGGCTGCTGTCCCGCGTGTGCAGGCGCTGACGCCAGAGGGCCGTGTAGGGGGAAAACCTGCAGTTTATCGTGCGCGGTCACGTCTTCTGGTCCCCGGATACTCTGAAGGGTTCTTCTCCCTCTCCTGTCAGGTCAGGGCTGCTGAGTTACTGTTGCTCAAAATTTGTGCGTTTGTGTTCTACCGGTCTGGGACATCTTCCTTTTCAGATAATCGTGTGGTTGCTCTCTGCTGAGCTGTTGTCCACTGCTCTGTCTGAAGTGGCTGTGCCACCTGCCCTCGTCTTGCTTTTCCTTAGCTTCATTTCTCTTCGTAACGCTCAGCTCTGCCTGGCATCGTGTGATGTGTGTTTGTTTGTTGTCTTGGTCACTTATGGATCTGCAGCATGTATAACGGTGTTCAGCACCTCGTAGGTGCTCAGCACTGCTGGACTGTGGTGTGAGGCAGCGAAAGTAGATGTCAGCTCCGCAAACCTAAATGCTGGTAGCACCAGGTCTTTGTCATGATTAAGCAAAGCATTTTCTTTTATTAACTGAAACTAATTTTGAGACATTGTGTTTAGGAGTTGCCAAATCAGGAGTGACTTTGGATTCAAGTGATACTAGTTTGTGTCCAGACTAGAAACTGCCCGTCCCTTGTCCCCCAAGCTTGCTGGAGAGGATTTTGTGTAGGGAGTAGGGACACCAGAGCCGAACATGACTTACATACCCCTGGTGGCCCTGATAATTTCTGGAAGTTATTTCCCCTCCTTTTGGTTCCAGAACTTGATTGTTTATAACTGTTTTAATGCAGTGGTTCTCCAACTTGTTGGTCTCAGGATCCGTGTGTATTCAGGAGACACTGAGAGACCCCCAAAGAACTTTTCTTAATGTGGATTATATCTGTTGATGTTTACCATCTTATAAATGACACAATTTTAAAAATAATGCTTAAAAAAATAAATCCATTACATGTTAAAATACTGTGATTTTAATGAAAAATAGCTCTTTTCCTAAACATAAACATACTTAGGGAAGGGAACAGTTTCTTTTACATTTTTGCAATCTTTTTAACATCTGGCTGGACTTTCAGTTGTTTCTGCATTCATTCTTTGCACTGTCACATGTCACATTTCTGGAAAAATTCCGCTGCTCCTTTGTGGGTGAATGAGTGAACAAGGCAACTAGCATCTTCATATTACTCTTATTATGAGGATTTTGACCTCACAGACCCTCTGAAAGAATCTTTGAGACCCTCAGGGTTCCATAGACCATGCTTGGAGTGTGAACCACTGGTGTAGCTGATTTGCAGGAACTGCAGGTGTCAGAGTAGGTGACCCTTCCCGAGAGTTCACTGTGTGCCCAGCTCTCTTCAAGGAGCTTTTTACTTAAAGTCGATTTTATCCTCCCAAGAGCCCTCACAGGTGAGAGCAAGTAAGTCAGAATACTGGGGGCATTCTAGTGTCCTGCCCTCATCCATGCTGTGGTCTGAATTTTAGATTTCCGCATTTTCAGTGAAGGTGGTATTCTTCTTAAGTGTTAAGTAAGTGAAACTTGTAGACACACACGTGTCTGACACTTCTGTTTTATTTACATTTAATTTATTTGGCTGCGCCAGGCCTTAGTTGCAGCCCGCAGGATCTTTAGTGGAGGCATGCGAACTCTCAGTTGCAGCGTGTGGAATCTGGTTCCCCACCCAGGAATCAAACCCAGGCCCCCTGTGTTGGTAGCGTGGAGTCTTAGCCACTGGAACACCAGGGAAGACCCTGGAACTTTCTAGTTAATAAACAATCAATGTGGGATAAGCCCGGAACACTCCTTTTTAGTGGAGTTTGCATGAAAATCTTTTTTTTTTTCTTTTAAAGAATATTTTCTTCTTTGGGGAGCCGAGACCACCTAGCTGATCAGTAGGGATGGGGTAGAGCCTGGACTGACTGCTGGCTGAATTGACTCCTGGGCCGTACCCTGGGCCACGAGGATGTGCATTTTTGACCCCTGCTTACACCCATCCACCTGGCTGGGTGTTAGGCAGTCCTGTCTGGCCCTGCGGCATAATCTTACCTAAGGTGATTTAAGTTCATCTTTGATCATTAACCTGATAGGTTGACATGTTGGAAGAGCTTTTGCTGACAGTTTATATTGCACTAGAGTGCTCTTGTTTTTTTTTAAATCTCTTTATTGGAGTATAGTTGATTTGCAGTGTTGTGTTAGGACTGGAATGGTCTTGAATGAAGGAGATAGGAATTTCTCTTCCCCAAATTAAGTATGCCAAGTTGAATCATTCTTGTACAATCTTAAGATCACCTTGCCCCTCAGTGTGTGTTGCCACACAGGGCCGTGTGCCCGAGCATCCTGTCGCTTTCTTCACGAGGATTAATTTCTTCCTAGAATGATCTGGCTTATGAGGAAAATTGAGAAACATGGCGGCAGCGCGAGAGGAGAAAGAAGGAAGAAAGAACCTTTGTCTTAAGAATCAGAAATAATAGCTTATCTGGGCCAGAGGTAATGGCATGTCAGCCTAGGGAGCTTGAAGGCTTTATTGCCGCAGATTGCTTTTGTGATAAGAGGAATATTTGGACCTTACTTCCTCCAGATCAAGGCAGGCTGCCTCTAAGCTAATGCCATTCTGAATGATTAAATGGGCAGTGTTTTTATTCAGCTCTGTGGAATGTTCTCCAAAAGCAAGATCCTATAAAGAAGAGACAAATGTTCTTTGCCATCGAAGTTATTTGTGACACCAGCTGTTTCATCGAGTAGTCAGTGTTGACTGCGTTGTATTATCTCCTTGCTCTTAGGGAATCTAAGTGCACAAACCTGAGGTAGATGCTGCCCCTCCTGGGGTTCATCTCTCGGTTTCCTAGCAACCTGCTTGTTGCCATGGCAGTGCATTACCCAGGCATCAGATCCACTGCCCTGTGGAATGTGTGCTGAGTGTTCTGATTATTGATACAGGGAGGCTGCTTGCATTTTCTGTAACACCCTCCCCCCCTTTTTTTTAAATAATCTCACTCGAACAGTATTTAGCATATGTTATCGGAAATATTTAAAAAGAAAAGATTTTATATGGCTAAAAAGACTGATTGTTGTAACCAATAGGGCATAAAATACACATTCTAGGAATAATTATCCCCTTCATTCTCAGGTTGTTTTTGAAAATCTTTGTCAATTATGTTGTGTACATGGATATTTAAATATCCTTAATGAAGTTAAGCCTTAGTAAAGACTTATCATTTGGAGACTATTTTGGTGAGTTAGGTAGATGATTAAGCTGCTATTAAAGTTAGCTGTCAGTTAACTGCAGGCAACAGAGACCTAGAATAATGATGGCTTAAATATTATTGAACTGTTCTTACCTATCATAGTAAGTTCAGGAGCCAGGCAGTCTAGGGCTGGTATAGTGTTTCTACTTCCAAAAGAATTCAGAGACCCACATTCTTCTAGGTTAATGTTCAGCATCCTTGAAGTTTAGCCCCTTTCTTTATGGCTCATCCTGGCTGCCAGAGTTCCTGCCATCACATTTGTCTGTAAAAGTTCAGTAACCTCTCCTCACATCCACCCCATCAGCCACAATATGGTTTCATGGCCAGATCTTGCTAAAAGGGGAACTGGGAAATGTGGCTTTTAATTTTGGCAGCCTTATATGTAGCTAAGAATTTGTAGTTCTGTCCCTTTGAAACAGGTGGAGAATAGATACAGGGAGCAACTTGTGGTCTTTGCCACACTGGGCGATAATTGTTCCCTATAACAGGTTGTAAGATTTAAGTTTTTTTCTGATTTTTAAAGGTAACATGAAAAAAGGTTAATTTATGCCAAAACATAAAAATTAGAATGTGACCGCCTCCCTTTGTCGTCTCCCCCTGGTTCACCATGAATAACAAGCTGGTTTATAATCAGCTGAGCTTCTTAGGCCCTAGGCACTGTCAGTGCCTCTTCTGCTTTCTCATTAGTCTTCACAGAATTCCTGAGAAGAGGGCACGCTTGTTTTCCATATTTTGCAGGTAATTGTGGCATTAGTGAGTGGTCTGAGGCTTGGCTATCATAGACAGCAGAGCAGGGGTTTCTTCAGGTCTGTCTACCCCTGATCACCAGGGCAGTGATCATGGTGCCACACTGCTTCCTGTCCTTCCAGAAAAGGAAAGGTTTTGAAAGGGCTTTTTAAAAAGGTGGGTTCCAAAAATATTTTGAATAGTGGCAGCTTTCTTGGGATTGGAGGGCAGTCAGCCTCTGGCTGCAATTACATGAATTGCGGAAAGCATTTCGCTGGTGCTCTTACCGGTATCTCGCTGGGCACCTCTCGTTTTTGTTCATGCAGGGCTTCTTGTTTAATCCCTAGATACGCAGTGTCTGCTCCTGGGCTCATTAACAGTATATTCTGTGCTTCGCTCTCCTTTTGATTTCTGGGTCTTAATTTAGCAACCAGCAACTTCTGAGGTTGTTGGGGTGCAGCTCTCCAGGTCGTTGAGGTGCCGTTTAATGACCTGATTAAATGTAGAGAAAGCATACTGAACAGCCTTGATTCAGCTGTTTGTGGAATGCTTGTTCTGGGCAGGATAGTGGACCTGAGAAAGATCTGGTTACTACTATGGACAGTAATAGTAATGGTGCTCGTTGGACTTTCATAGCTTGCCAGCCCTGCACTAACTTTGTTTTACAAATAGATTAATTTTTACAAATCGCCTGAAGTAGGTACTCATAAAAGGCCCATTTTGCAGATTGGAAGACTAAAATTCTGACAGTCATGTGACTGGAAGTAATAGAGCCAAGCTCTGAACCTTCACTGATTTCAGAGCCAGTCTGGTAGGGGATAAATTAAAGATTTATCTGTAGATAAAGATTCCAGAGAGATGATGGTAAGGAACAACGGTTGAGAGAGTAGCACTCTGGCAGTTGAAAGTGCACAGTTTTGTCATCCTGTTTCTCAAAACAACCCAGTAAAATCCTCACTTAACAGATGAAAAACAAACTCAGAAGGATAATGGTTTGCTGGAGGTCATTTGGACAGGTCTTGCAGGCAGATCTTATTTTCTTTTCAGTATACCACGTTTTAACTTAGACAGTGGATAAGTTGCTTTAGAAGCCTCATTCTAAACTCGGGATTTAGTTCCTTCTCACTTAAGAAGTCATAGTAAGAGCACCTGAAACATACATGGCTGTGGTGAGCTCTCACCACCCCCCACCCCCACCCCCACCCCAGGCTCACTGAGGATTTTTGGTCAGAGTCTAGAGCTGCCACAAGCAAAGCCCATGGCTGATCGGCTCATGGCAACTGTTCTCAAGACAGTAGAATTCCATTGCAACCCATCTTTGATGACTTACATGTGGAGTGGTTTAGAACACATCTGGTTATTTTCTTCTAAGCCTGGGGAGTAAAAAGGGAATAGCATACCCACCCATTTCCTAAGGAAATAACAACTGAAGTCTTTGAAAAAAAGCAAAACCAAAACCCTGTTCTAATAAAATGGAACTTGCCTGTGGTGTTTAGTGACTCTGAGGCCATTGTTGGTCTGACTTCAGCCCACCAGTGCTTGTCACCAAGGGCTCAAATGCCAGGCCCTTGAACTAAGTGCTGGCCTCACCCTGAGCAGTGATCCTACTTAATATGACTGACTTAAATCAGAAATCTCCAGGGGGTCAGGCAGACATTCTAAGAACTTTCTTCGAGTTCAGCCTGTTGCCTCAGAGAAGGAAGTTGGTATTTGGGGACAGTGTGGGAAGATCAAAATAGAGATGAAAGCTTTGCTGGGAACATGTTTTGAGAAATAACACCTAAGAAAGTAGTTTAGGGTAATTTCAACATTGGTTATATGTAGATACTGAATGTCATTCGCCTCGTTATTATGAGAGTGAAGACTTGAAGCCCTGAGAGGTCCTCCCCCCTCACCACTCAGGATCCCGCTTACGCAGAACCCCTCACAGGTTGGGCATTTCCTTTGCTTGGTTGCTCCTGCTCTTGGCTAGGTCATCATGTAATGAGCCAACCCACTCCCTTTTTACGTCCTGTGGATGTTAATGTTTCTTACCTTGAGCTGTGGTCTGCTTCCCTTCACCTCTCCCCACTGCCCTGAGGCCTGAGGTCTGGGGTCCGGACCCACTGCTCAGAGCAGGTCTGCCCCCGTGTCCAAGGTGGAAGGTGTCCTTGGCCTGTGACGGTAACTGTGCACATCCTGGAAACCTTCCGTTTCCCAGCTGAACGCCTCCAGTCTCCCAGGGGCCTCACCTTCCCACCTGCGCGCCCCTCACTGTCCCAGGAAGTAGGCACACACCCGTGTCCTGCCTGCCTGTGTCCCCGGGTCCTGACCGCCACCTCTGTCCTCGTGCTGTTGGCTCTTGCTGCCCTGTTCTCTCTCCCAGCTGCACAGACTTCAGATTTAAACCTAACCCAGAGGGTTTTATTTGTCCAGCTGTCCCCCTCATTCCGTGCTGCCCCGCTCCCTGCTTGGTCTTTCTGGGTGGAGCCTTGTGCTCCATTAGGTGCCCGTCATCCGGATCTCCCACATCCCACCTGGTGGCACTAGCGTGTGCTGTCGCCCGCAGGATGACAAGGGTGCCAGCTGGGGTCCTTCCCAGTGGGCCTGAGGTCTGCTTCTGCCTGGCTCCTGAAAAGAGAAAGCCCGGTGCTTTCCCTTTATAAAGAGCACTGCCCTCCCCCCCCACCCCGCCCCCGCAAACACACACCCCGTCTCTCCTTAGATAGTCTTTGAGGTGCCACTTCATTTTTCAGTTTTGAAGAAGCCGCCCCTGGCTGCCGCAGGCAGTTCGGCATCCTCCTCGCTGCTCCCAGGCCTGCACTACAGTGTCTGTCCCTTCTGCTCTGGGGTCCAGGAGTCTGTCTGTCTTCACCTTGACATCCCACCCAAGGGCCCTGTGCTTGTCTCGGTGGGGCTAATGATTACATCTTCATTTTAGTTGTCCCATTTCTGTGGAGGAAAACCATGCTTACCGCTAGAGCTGGCTCTGTGCACAGCTGTTGAGAGCCCCTTGAAGGGGTGTGAGGGTTTTGTGTACAAGAGCATTTTCTGGGGAAAGGATCTGTGTCCCGAAGTTGTTCTGACTCAGTGTTTGGTTCCAGGAGACCTGCTCCGGGAATAAGCTCTGAACCTCAGCAGGCAGCTTGCTGGCATCACCAGGCTTGTTTCAGCCTCGTTACCAACCTGAGAAAACGCAGCTGTTTCAGGTCATTTTAGGAAATCCCACCACAGGCCATTTTAATAATATGCTCCTTTGTAAATTTGGCTTTAGGTTGGAGGTAAATGGGGATGTCTAGCTGAGAACTGAATTTCTAGGAGCTGGGACTTCAGTTTTCATTTCTCAGTGTCCATGAAGTCTCTTAGGCGTGGATTGGGTGACCTCTTAGGTCTACCAAATGGGCTACCTTGCATCTTTTTTTCTCTGTTTCTGAGGTGCAGGCTTTTTATTACTCAGTAACTGTTGGAATTGGGAAATGACCTTGGCTTCTTGGTAGCTTGACCAATATCAGATAAAGGGGGCTACTTTTTTAGTCCAGAATGGCTTGGCCGAAACAAGTAGGAAAGTCTTAAGAGCAGGTGGTTACTGCTTCAGGTTCCTAAGGGAGTAAACAAGTTCCAGAGCATTCCTGCTGCTCGGGCCTGTGATGGTGCATTGTGTCCCTGAAACCTGATAGATAGATTCCGGTCAGTTCCCAGCTGGGACAGTCGGGTGAAAGTTGTCCGGGACTGTGTGTGTGTTGGATGGAGAACGGTGGTCGGGCCCTGTGCAGGCAGTGCTGTTCACTGGCCCTGCTTTTATCTGCTGAGGTCCGTCCTGCTGCTTCCCTGGACCACTGTGTGTTCCTTTGCGCAGAGACTCCTTTTGCAGACTCCTGTGGGTAACTGGCGCTCCCTGTGTGGAGATGGAAGCAGGCCGTGTGTCTTGGCGGGTGCCGTTCAGGAGAACCCCGAGACCGGTGCCTGGGAGGAGCCTGGGAGGTGCTATGGTAGCCGCCAGGTCTGGGGGTGTCTCTGTGGCTTCCTCACTGCTCGGAGCCCTTACCCTCGCGACCCTGCCCGCTCCGCCCGCCGCACCTGCAGCTGAGGGCCCAGCCCCGCTCGGCTCTGTTAGGGTTCACTGTCTGGGGAGTGCGGGGCTGTTGTGAACCTGGCACGTGTCTTCCCACAGAGACCAAACCAGGCCAGCAGCTTTTGGCATGCGGCCAGTTCTGTTGAGCTCATGAACTGGTTGCGGGTGGTGATGTTTTGCTCTGAAAGGTCAGAGAGGGCTGTAACCTGGCCCGCAGATTGGGAATTCGTTTGTTGGTGTCGGCAGGGGCGCACGTCATCTGACTCGAGCTTTCTGGTAATGTGCGACTCCCATCTTGGCATGAATAGTTTGTGGAACTCTAACTAGGCTTGAATGCTAGTAAAGTGTTCGAGCAACGGCATTTCCCTTCTCCTGGAGGGAGGGCACCTGCCACCCTCATTGTGTGTAGCCCATGGTGGGAGGGTGGGTGTGTGAGACAGGTGTCTGTGGAACTTGCCGTGCCCTCCCTTGGGTTACTGGGTGAAGCAGCGTGATGCCTGAGGTGCTGAGTCTGTTTGTTTACTGGCTCTGGGGTTTTCTTCCCAGACCCCCCCCCCCCCCCCCAAATGCTTTCTGTTTGCAGTATCAGTTAGCTCAGCCCTCTCATGATATATGCTGGAATTTGAGCCCTGGGCAGTCGTCCACCTACGGGCAGCCTGATATAACCTGTAGTTTCCTAGTGAGGTGTGAATGTGAGAGTTTTCTTGCTGTTTCTCAGTTACAGAATTAAGGAATACCATAGACCTGTTTTAAGAAAAACACACAAGCGCTCTCAGGCAGTTTATAAAGTGTTGTTTAAAAATTACACACAACATGCCGTTGGGAATTAAATAATTTTGCCAACCACATTGTTTTATTTTCTGATTTTTGTAAAACCCCAGTATCATATTCTTTTTGAATTTTTTCCTGTTTGACATATGTTATCTTTATAAGTATATTTAGCAGCTGCATATTTTGGTAAGAATATCACTAGTTTCCCCCGATTTTTTGACCATTCGGCTTACATCTGCCTTTTTTTTAATATCGTAAATTTTACTTAATATGTATACTTACGTGTGTCATATTTTACCTGTTAAGTTACTGTATTTCCCGACAGTGTCTTATTAGAAGTGGACTTTTGAAGAGGAGTTTTTCTCTCCAGTTCTTAAAATACATTAATACATTTTGAGAAGTGCTTACCAGTCACACTGCTGTCAGCCTTATAATAGTGCATTTTCACCACAAATTTGTCACTGGTTTTTGACCAGGTTTTTGTTGCCCCTTAGCTGTTCGGAAACATGGTACCTTCTCGCTTTAACCTGCATTTCTTTGGTCCCAGGTGACCGTCTTTTTTTTTTTGCTAATCCCATTTCCGTGGCTGTGACTTCCACGGATTACTTCCCTTGTTTCCCCATAGACGAGACTCCGCGCGTGCGACTGGCTTCAGGTGGACACACGTGCACTTTGTGATATCTCAGTCGCTATGCAGTCTTGTTTTTTGCTAGTTTGATTTGTTTATATGCAGAAACTCACCCAGTTGATTTATAAAGGGTCTTGTCTACTACAACCACATTCAGTTCAGTCGCTTAATCGTGTCTGACTCTTAATCGTGTCTGACTCTTTGTGACCCCCTGGGCTGCAGCACGCCAGGCTTCCCTGTCCATCACCAACTCCCGGAGCTTGCTCAAACTCATGTCCGTTGAGTCGGTGATGCCATCCAACCATCTCATCCTCTGTCGTCCCCTTCTCCTGCCTTCAATCTTTCCCAGCATCAGAGTCTTTTCCAGTGAGTCAGTTCTTCGCATCAGGTGGCCAAAAATATCGGCATCAGTCCTTCCGATGAATATTCAGGACTAATTTCCTTTAGGATTGACTGAGAATGCAAGAGCCATTGTTTTATAGGCTATGAATCTTGGTGGTCTCATTACAGTTTTTTAAGCTTTGGCTATTTTTCATTCTGTAGAAGTTTGAATCTTGTTTTTAAACCTGCCAGTCTTTTATTTTTTGATTTTCTTTTTACACTTTGTGGAAGTTTATAAAGATTAAAATGACTGGTCTGTTGCCTGATACTGTCCTAAAAATAGTGGTAGAGGAAAACCGTTATTGAACCAGTGAACCAGATGGGTGGTCCCTCCCCCCGGGGACACAGGTGGCAATGCAGCTCCTTGGCTATGTGACTCGCGCCTCCTGTAGCTGGTGAGGGGCAGCCGAGTGTCCCCACAGAGTGCCAGGGCCCTATCCCGGGGCAGCGAGGGAGGCGGGCCTCGTGGGAGCGGGCCACATGCTCACGCCGGTTCTGCTTGCAGCTCTCGCCAGCCCCGTCCTGGGCCTGAGGGAATGTACCAGAGGCTCGGCCGTGTGGTGCCAGAATGTGAAGACGGCGGCCGACTGCGGGGCCGTGCAGCACTGCCTGCAGACCGTCTGGAGCAAGCCGACTGTGGTGAGTGTCGTCTGGAACTGCCGCCCTCCACGAGGCGCTCTCTCCTGCCTCCTCTTGTTTGCTCCTCCTGATGACCCTGGGGAGGCAGGACCTGTTTGTGGTGGGGCGCGGATACCCTCAGGGAGGCCCCACTCCAGTCACTCAGTGTCTTCATGCGCAGACAGGGCAGGCGGCCTCCGCTGTGTGCTCCACTCTGTCCTCTCTGCCCCAGATAAGGTGTGGCTGCCGTTCCCGGGGCTGCACCCATGGGTACAGCTCTGCCCTTGCCACTCACGCAAAGTAGATGCTAAGCTTTTGAAAATCTTTTCCCCTTCTTTTGGTATTTTCTCTCTCTGCCTCTCAAACAGGCACATCATTGATTCAGACCCTAGAGCTTGGTACCTGTCGAGAATTTTATTTCCAGCTATAGCCAGCCTGGAAAAGATGCCACTGATTTTTCCTCTGAGCAGTGGTAAATATATAGCACATTAATGTGGGAAAACTCTTGAGATGTGACAGACCTCAAGTGCGCACTCCACGCAGTCTGAACCTTCTCTGGAGACGCCCAAGCTCTGCTGGCTGAGTCAGCGGACTCCGGGAAGTGCTTCCACCCATGGTACAAGCCGCGTTTGACTGTGTGGAGCTTGAAGTCTTAAAACTTGTCAGCGGCTCCTAGTACTTCACATAGAGAAGAACTAATTAAATAAGACTGCTCTTTAAGTCTCTGAATTCACTCTTGACCTGCCGTCTGTGGCCAGAATTTCAGATTTGTTTCTCATTTGCTTCTGGTCTTGTTTTTAATACTGCTTCCTCTTTTGAAGGTCAGTGTGTCATGCAGGGAGCTTTTTAGATATCTCTCTCTCGACAGGACAGTCTTGTGGACACCTGAACCTCGCGGGCACTCATTCGGGATGCCCGAGTGGCCCCATGCGTGGGATTAGCCTGATTAGGCCCGAAGGTTCAAGGCGGTTTCTCTAAGTGCAGCTGGATTCACAGGTGTTCCTTTATCTCACCTGTGTCAGTTGAGACGTGTCAGTTCCTTCTTCATGGGTTGAGAATCCGTTGACATACAGAAGGGAACACGGCACACACTTTGAGGACTGGCTAGACTTTCCATGGTCCTGGGCCACGGAGGGATGCCAGGTTTTCCGTCTCTGAGCTCTGCAGTGGTGACACGTGGCCCCTACTGGCGTGCAGCACGGCCCAGGAGGTGGAAAGCAGGTGAAGGACTGGCAGTGGCGCCGGTGTGAGTGTGCGGAGGGTCTGGCTGGGCCTGTTTCCCTGCCTTCCCCTCCTTTCTCTGCATCACAGTACCAATTTTCTCTGACTTTTGCTACTCTGATTTCCAGTTGGATTTTAAAAATAGTTGTCTACTTAGGCTTCCCTTGTGGTTCAGCTGGTGAAAGAATCCGCCTGCAATGCAGGAGACCAGTGCAGGAGACTGGGTTCAATCCCTGGGTTGGGAAGATCCCCTGGAGAAGGGAAAGGCTACCCACTCCAGTATTCTGGCCTGAAGAATTCCAGGGGCTGTATAGTCCATGCAGTCACAAAGCGTCGGACACGACTGAGTGACTTTCACTTCACTTAGCCAGGTCTTAGTTGCAGCAAGCAGGATCTTCAGTGGACGCGTGCAAACTCTTGGTTGTGGCATGTGGGATGTGGTGCCCTGACCAGGGGTCAAACCCAGGCCCCCCTGCATTGGGAGCATGGAGTCTGAGCCACTGGACCACCGGGGAAGTGCCTCCAGCTGGTAGATTTCGAGCCTCAGTTTCCTCACAGACCTGCTGTGAGCAGGTATATGAAATGTGGCTGGCTCCAGGTGCACTGAGCGAGGTGCCGAGGGGTGGGGGGCACTCTGTACTTCCCGCAGGAGCACGGAGTAGTGATCGGCCACACTGATCCTCCCCTGCGGTGTCCAATGCTTCTCACCTAGGTTGGGGACTGGCCCGTGCCGGTGTGTCAGAGGTGGCCCTGGCTAGATGGAATGAGAAAGAAGGCCGCGGTGATTTTCACCCGTGAGCGATGTGAGTTTTGTCCTACAAATACGGATCTCTCTTGTGTTCTTTCCTCTTAGAAATCCCTTCCCTGCGACATATGCAAAGATGTCATCACTGCAGCTGGTAACCTGTTGAAAGACAACGCCACCGAGGTGAGCCGCCACCAGTGTGTGTGACCGTATGTGAGTGGCGGTTGTGTGGCCGTGTATCGGTTCCTCACAGAGCTGTGATTCTGGGGTCCAACTAGGAATGGTCCAGGCCCAGGTGGGAAATAATTGTCCCATGGGCCACAGACTGTTTCTGTCACGTAATCCCCCCACCCCGGTCCTTTAGAAATGTAAGAACCTTTCTTAGCCGCAGGCTGTACAAAAACAAGCTGTGTGTGCTTGTTTGCTGACTCCTGAGCTCAGCATTAAATGCCCACGGTTGACAGGGATTTTGTATCACATGCTGTTAACCTTTAGGTTCATTTTTGGTGATTTCTGCTCAGAGTTCCCTGTGCCTGTGAGACTGCAGGTCCAAACATCTCTATTTTGAATAGTGCTTGCATCTGCTTTCTGCCTCGTTGTTCTAACAGAGCCACGGCTCCTCACTGGCCCTCTCCCATGTCCTTTTCCCTGAGGGCCGCTGGAGCTGGAGGCCTCTTGCGTTCAGTCTGTTGGTGGAGAAGAAGTCCATTCTGGTCTGACTCTTGCCTCTGTCCTCTCTAGCAAGAGATCCTCGTGTACTTGGAGAGGACCTGTGACTGGCTCCCTAAGCCGAACATGTCTGCCTCCTGCAAGGAGATCGTCGACTCATACCTCCCAGTCATCCTGGACATGATTAAAGGACAGATGGTACGTGATGGAGAAGAGCCTCTTTTTTAGGGCACCTCTGGAGCCAGGGGAAGTTCCCGATCAGATTATAATGACCACGATGGAGAGTTCATTGATAATTGGGATTTTGTCAGCAGGTCTTTTCTACAGGTTTAACATCCAGAATGGCTTCGGCACAGCAGGCCGCTCAGCTTGTAATGTTCAGGGGTTGGGGTGGGGGGAGTATAGGAAATATGGGAACTCATAGAATTATTGAGGGAATCTAAACTGGTGTAGCAGTTACAGGTGTTGATTTGATAACTTACGTCAGCCATAAGGATGCTCGACTTTCAGTTAAGTATCTGTTATGCATAAACCAGACGTCATAGGTTGGGTTTTCAGCAAGGAACAAGGAGCCAAGTTTGTGAATTTGGAAAGACTAAAAACCTCTAGTGGGGCAGGGGTGTCCTGGGCGGGGGTCACCACAAGACCTCGGGCCATGTTCCAGCATTGCCAGTGCAGTGGGGAGCCTGGGGAGGGGTTCATGGGCAAAGCGGCAGGATCCTTGTTCAGAGGGGTTGGTCTGGGTCCCACCAGTGGGGAGCTGCAAGAGGGGAAGCTGGCAGGACGGTCAGGTATGAGATGGGAGGCGGGTAGGGGAGGCGGAGAGCTGCACATTGTCTTAGAAGATAAACGGACTAGGCTTGCTGGCGGATGAGACTGCAGGCAACGGAAGAGTTAGTCATGCCTTCCAGGTTTGTGGCCTGTGCCTCTGGGAGGATGGTGGTAGAACCATTTGTTAAAATGGAGCTGCGGAGGGTTGAGTGGTTTAGTTTGAGGTGCCTGTGAGCTGGGCACGGGCACGTGAGTCAAGCCAGGAGATAAGGAAAGGGATAATTCTGAGGCTCCAGGTGGCCTGTTTGCTTCTGGGGCAAGGGTTTCCATTTGGGCCTCTTTCCCCCCAGAGCCATCCCGGGGAGGTGTGCTCCGCTCTCAACCTCTGCGAGTCTCTTCAGAAGCACCTGGCGGAGGTGAATCACCAGAAACAGCTCGAGTCCAATCAGATCCCAGAGCTGGATATGGCGGAGGTGGTGGCTCCCTTCATGGCCAACATTCCCCTCCTCCTGTACCCTCAGGACGGCTCCCACAGCAAGCCCCAGCCCAAGAAGGTGAGGCGACGGGCCAGGCTGCCCAAGGCCCTGTTTGGGGGTGGGGTGGAACCAGAGCTGAGACACAGAAGGGGCAGTGTGTACAGTTCTGAAACTGAGGCCTCATTCCTCCACCTGACTCCACAGTCACACCAGCCACCTTTCAAATGGTTGAGCCACGGAGATTCTGAAGAACTGGGATGTTTCACCCGCCCCCTTTCCTGTTAAGTTTCACTGTAATAAATGCCCATGTGATTTTAAACTTCAGTCTCTTTAGCACCTATAAAAGCATATCAGGAACTGTTCAGGGACTCGCTGCTGGTACTATAGTATGAGCATGTAGGAGTCTGAATACCCTGAGCTGTTCGAGGAGGGTGTATAGCCTAACCACCCGTCTGTCTAGGCTAACGGGAACGTCTGCCAAGACTGCATTCAGATGGTAACCGACGTCCAGGAAGCTCTGAGGACCAACTCCACCTTTGTCGAGGCCTTGGTGGACCACGCCAAGGAGGAATGTGACCGCCTGGGGCCCGGCATGTCTGACATGGTGAGCCTTGCCTCCTGCATCGCAGGATGTTCTGGGCCAGGGAGCTGGGCTCTGGAGACAGGAGTGGGGCAGCCAGGAGAGCTCACTTCCGGGTTACCACTTCAGGTTCCACCTAAGGGCCCCGAGGAAGAGAGTTTTCTTCTTTTCTCTCAGTTGCCGCGTGTGTGAGGAACAAGAATAGAACCACGTGGAACCCTGGTTTGAAAGGTTGGGCTGTCGTATGTTCATAATTTTAACTGCTGTCCCTGCCACCAGCAGGGCGGTTCCCTACGGGAAGCTCAGGCCCCTGGCTGGCAGGAGGCTCGCCCGGCACCCCTTCTTTAACTCTGGAGGATGTTGGTCCTGTGGACTCAGAAATTCTGTTAGCTCCACAAAGGTTTTATTTCTTGGACCCTGCTCACATTAACCACATTCAGGAGATTGACATCTAAAACCAAATGCTGTTTAATGCCCGGCAACTGGGAAACTAAACCTCTGTTAGACCTGGGCTCCCGGGTCTGGGTTCTAAAGCCACCTTTCTAGGTGGAGCTCTGGAAGCCAGAGGTCCCTTTCTGTCCACTAAAACCTGGGACTCTCTTAGCCTCATTGAAGAGTCTTTGTGTATTTGCTATGTCAGTTGGCTTCCCCAGGCTAACCTCTCTGAGGGCTGTTATATCACCCTCCGTTTTCACACTTATAGACACTTCACAGTCATGACCAGAGGGTCTGCAAGAAATACCTAGGTATTTATGAACATCATTATAACTTAACTGGATTATACTAGATTTAAACTTTATAATCCTAAGAATGTGTTAAATAAATTTGGGAAGTAATCTCAAATTGATCAGTGTATCTCACACTTAGCCTAAATTGCCCCTGAGTAGTTGCTGTGTGATCTTGGGGAAAGCAAGGGCCATAAAAGGAGATTGGAGGACCTCATCTCTAAGGGCCTTTGGAAAACATTTTCAAAACACTGTGGCATTTTTTGTCTTATTGAGGCTGTCCAGAACAGACATTGATAGGATTCTGCTCTTGGAAACTTGCCTTGATATTTGCATATTGACACTGTCGGAAAGGCTGGGGTGTTGGTGTATTGCTGTAGCAGTGTTTCACTAAACGTCTGTTCCTGTCTCCCCAGTGCAAGAACTACATCAACCAGTATTCGGAAATTGCTGTCCAAATGGTGATGCATATGGTAGGTGCTGGGGGAAGCTCCTTGTTGGTGTTTCTCTTTGTCTCAGGTGGTGATTTCTAGGATTTTGAAAATTGTGCAGTTTATTTTCCCTTTTTTACCTTTGAGTACTGAATTAAACCAAAAGGAGCCCTCTTTGAGCACCTGCAGTTGAGTACCGCCCCCTCGCGTTCCCCGGGCTGGAGAAAGGCGGAAGCAGCCTGACCCTCGGGACTGCCACGATGGCTTCCTGGCAGTTTGTCTGCCTCTGTGTCGTGAGCCGGCCATGAGATTTCTGGTATCTGGCTTTCATTCTGGGACCCATGGGAATAGTCTGCTCTGTAGCTCGGCCAGCCTGAGGATTGCTCTGTTGTAGCCTGAGTTCTCAGCGAGGAGAATCCGCCTCCCATGGTTGGTCCTCGCTCTGCAGCAGTGTCGGCTGTGGCTGCTGCTTGAGCCGGTAACCGCTGCCCTTGCTTCTGATACGTCCACGTGGTTGGGGGTGGTCCTCCACTATTAGAGGCAGAAAACATCCATCGCGTGGAGGGAAGCCAGCTAGCTCCATGCAGGGAATGGTACAGAGCAGGGTGGTCTGAAGGCATCCTCACACAGGGAAGATGCCCTGGCCTCCTAGGATCTGATCTGCAGCGGGTGAGGGGTGGGTTGTATTCAATACCGCATTTCTCTCTGTCATGCTAACTTCCTAACTGCGTTGAGATTGGCCTACAGTTCTCAAGTTTCTTCTCTAACCAGGGATCAGAAAGCTATGGCCCAGTAGTTTTATTAGAATATAGTAATGCCCATATTTGCACTAAAATAGTAGGGTTGAGCAGTTAAGAACTTAGGGCCTGTAAAGCCTAAGTGAGTTACTTTCTGGTCTGATCTGACCACTCAGGGATTCCATCAGGCACAAAAGAATTTTTGTGGAAATATTACTCACACCCTGCCTTGTTGTAAAAATAGTTTAAAGGCAAAAGGCTTTTGCACACAAAGACGTGCTGCTAAAGCCGGAAAAAATAAGCCTTTGATGTGACATCTAGTTAAGTGCTTCGTCATAGCTAACAATATTTTTATTATTTTTAAAACTCATGCTACATAGACATACTTGGAAATAGGGATAATTACCCATATTTTTGCATTTTTGTCTAAACTTGTCTTGGTCGTTAGATATTCTGCATGTACAATTGTTAAACGGCTGCATAATATTCCATTGTATAGATAAAATTCCTTATGGCTGGTGTTGAGATTATTTTCAGGTTTGCTCTTAGGATAAAAAGTATGATGAACATAGAGAGCCAAAGAGATAGACATGCTCATCCCTGTTTTTTTTCCCTCAAGATAGGTAAATGGTAAGTGAGACTGGAATTGCTGAATAAAGGGCAAGGCTCTTGGTTCACAGGCTTGCCTCGAAGATGCCACAGGTTTAGCTTTAGACCACTGCAGTGCAGTGAATCATATCACAATAGAGTGAGTCAAACGAATAATTTTGGCTTTCAAAAAAATGTCATTTGAAATTTAATATGAAAGTTAGGTTTGTACCATACTCTGAAGTAAGAAACAATGTATATACCTTAAATAAGAATACTTTATTGCTAAAAAATACTATCATTGAAGCCTTTGGTGAGTCATAGTAGTAACATTAAAGATTATTGATCACACAGATCACCTTGACTAACTAGTAAGATAAAAAAGTTGAAATGCTGCAGGAATTACCAAAATATGACACAGACATGCAGTGAGCAGGTGTAACAGGGGGGTCAGTAGACTTGCTTGAAGCGGGGTTGCCCCAAACCTTCAATTTGTGTGATCTGTGAAGCTCAACAAACTGAGGCATGCCTGCATTGTCAGACCAGCCTTCTAGGCTGGCATTTGGCTGCCTGGGGGCAGTCTGCCCTGAGACCTGGGCCAGGGCTCTGTGACCTCTCTGGGTGTATTTGATGTTCTAAGACGGTGCTCTTATTTGAGCAGCCCTATGTCTTGTTCCCAGCTGCGAGGGCCTTGCAGGTGAGGTGGGCTTGGCTTCTGAGCGAGGAGAGCCCTTCATAACTGGTGCTTTCCGGGGACTTGCTGCTCAGGGTTCTGATTCGGTGTCAGGGACAAGGGGACGGTGCACAGACAGGCTGGACAGTGTGGTCTGACTCGAAGGGAGAGCAGCTTTCAGGCCCCCATGTGCAGGCAGTAGTAGGAGCAAGATAGGTTGTTGAGAAGATGCCTGAAAGGGCATTTCCCCTAAACTGCTGGTGACAGACGTTTTTACACCTAGTTAACTACTTGATTATTGTTTTAATTTTTTCTTAACTGTTGTGTCCTTTCCTTTCTCTTATTTTCATCTCCGATTTCCTGTTTGTTTTTTGTTCAACAGCAGGATCAGGTATGTGATGGGAATTTGCTTGTAGTAGTGGTTTGCTGCTGCTTGTAGTTATTTCGCTCATCTTTTTTGTATGGTGTAATCAGCTCTGACAGATACAAGGGATGATTGTGACAGGTAGGCTCCCTCTCTCTGTTAATACATCAGCTTGCAGGGGGAGAGTCTCCATCTCTCCTGTGTGATTCAGCACTGGAGGGGTCAGGGGTTTTGTTTCCCCTGCAGGGGGACCAGAAAATGAAGCCTGCAGAGCCTTATGCCCTGGTCAGATGAGGGAGTAGCCGGCCACGTGCAGGCCACCCGTGGGTGGGGAACCGTGGCTGGCCTCTGGCCCCTGCTTTCTGCAGTGCAGGCCTGACTCCAGTGGGACACCTTGTTTCTGTCAGGCCTCGGGGGAGCATTGCATGTCACAGTCGTGTTTTTCATCAGCCCGGAAATGCTTCTGCTGCATGAGTGAGTCATTTGCAAATAGTGAGCAGACTGTTCCCCTGTCTGTCGGATCCAGAGAATTGGAAACAATCTCTTGATTATAGCTTCTGCCCCTCCGGGTGATGGGGTCCTTTGGGTTCTGGAGCCACATGAGATAGCTCGAGAGCAAGGCCACTGGTGGCAAAACCTGGGGACCGAGCCCCCCGACTGGACTTACTGAACCAGTGCCCTTTCAGGGTTGTACTGAGCACTGCCCTCATCTAGTTCCAGAATTCCAAGATTTTCAAAGGTATTGTGAAGTCTAATAGGAGAACACCTTGGTTGAAATAGCTGAATTTTCACCTAGACCTCCTTGAGGAGTTAGTATAGCAAAACTGGTCAGAGACAAAGCAGCCACACCTCCTGATCTTGGTCTTTTTTCTAAAAAGCTTGCTCTGTCTCCAGCCCTTTTCTGATTTTTTTTCCCCCCATTCTTAAAGCCTGTCAGAGATAGGATACCATGAGCCATGGCAGTGGGCTCGCTGTCTCCCATTAACAGGGCTTGTTTCTGTAATCCTCTTCTCGCTGCTTTATGGTTTGGTGGTGGGAGGAAGACGCCATCAGGCCAGAGCAAGGTGCTGAGCGCATGTGTTTACAAAGTATACCCAGCACGTATACTTTACTTGCTCCTGGCCACCTTCATAGGGAAATGGTTAAGGTGTTGTCCAAACTCTAGTTCTCTGTGGTTTGGTGACTGGAGGGGAAGGGGATCAATCTGTGCATCTTCTGACTTGAACAGCTTCATCACTTGGGGAGACTGGACTTTGGTGTGTGCTGTGTGTGTGCCATTATGAACAGACTGATTTTATAAAAAGTCAGTGTTTCCCCTTAATGCATCATTTTTAACGGTCCTGCCACTGAAAGATCTGGTATGGTTTTATTTGTAACACTTGGGGCTTTGTTAAGTCATGGGCATGCTGGTTCTTCCTCCAAAAAGAACATATAGCTTACGTCCTCCTGAGAGCATGCCAGCTCAATGGGAAAACAGGTTCTAGAAGAGACCAGGTGGCCTTGGAGAGGATTCGCTTGCCAGTGAAATGTGCCAGAGGTCGTGCTTCCCTGGGTGCTCCCTGGCTGGAGCGACATTGGTTGCTGATCTCCCTCTAAAGCTTTGCATGGCCTCCTTGGTACATCTGTATCTGCACAAGCCCCTTAGATTTAATATGAGTCTTTGTCTGACCAAGCTTTGACACTGGGTCTATGATGTTCCTCTGGTACCCTGACCTTTGTGTGTAAAGCGTGGAACAGTGTGTGTGGGGAACGCGTGCCTGCTTCTTAACAGCTGCTTCTGTGCTCTTTTCAGCAACCCAAGGAGATCTGTGTGCTGGTCGGCTTCTGTGACGAGGTGAAGGAGATGCCCATGAAGACCCTGGTCCCTGCTGAGGTGGTCTCGGAGAACGTCATCCCTGCCCTGGAGCTGGTGGAGCCCATCAAGGTACCTGGTGCCGCTGGTTTATGGTGCCCGGCCACCCCATGTGGTCATGCCCAGCACGGCACACACGCCTGTGGTTCCCCGCTCGGTTTCTAAGGTTACTTGAGTTTGAGACCATTAGTTCACAGCACTCCCCTAAACTCATGCAGCACCCTCATTGCCATATGTTTCTTCCCCGAGTTACACTCCCTGGTGCTCATGGGATCAAGTCTGCGTTTTTAACACACCATTCGAGGCCACTTTGCAGGCCTGGCTCCAGCCAGACCTTTCTGATGTGCTTTCTGTGGCCGCTCCCACATCCTTCCCCACGCTGTAGCTGGGGTCCCAGCTCGACGTTCCCAGAACACTCTCGGGGTCGGTGCAGGAGCTTCTCTGGGTGTTGCTGCTTCTGTTGTGTTATTTCCTTAGCATCCTCCACTTGGTGAAGATCTCCTTCCTTCCATAACTGACTTCTGTTCAGCCCTTCTTATGGGCGAGGCAGTGTTTTAGAGATTGAGGCCTACAGTAGTCCGTCAGCAGTGAACAGAATCATCCTTGTGTTCAAGGAGCACCCAGGCGTGTGTGCACACGGTGTGTCTCACCACACGGCACGTGTGTGCACTTCTTGTTCTGGAACTTTCCGTGTCAGTGTCGCTTGACCGTTGGTGGTCTTGTCTCCTCCTGCAAGCTTCTCAGCATACGTATGCCCTGCGTGGACCACCCACGGGTGAGGCGTCTGACTGCCCTTCCGCCTCCATGGTTACGCTGGCCACATTTCAGGTGCTCAGTAGACACACATGGCCAGTGGCTGCTGTACTGGATGGTACAACTAGAGAAGGTTGTCGTAGAAAGGTCTGTTCAACACTGTTTTATCAAAGATCGGCTCTAGAAAAGCAATCTCAGGTGCTGAGACTTGAAAGTCAAGAGACGATCTCAGATGGGTTTAAAATAGTAAAATAGTGGATCCTCTGTTCCTACTGCCTCGTTCATCTCCCCAGAATGAATGCTGAATGATGAGGTGACTGGAACCAAACAGATGTTGAATGGACAGCGCTCTAGGGTTGGGGGACAGTTCCTGCTTCTCTTCCTAGTTTTGGGCGGGAGGTGGAGCATGAGGGAAAGGGCCGGGTTTCCCACTGTACAGGAACAGCAGGGCCCAGGGCTCAGACACGAGGAGGAAGCCACACCTTGTTTGGAAAGCAGCAGAAAGTGGCTTCTGGGTGACGCTAGCGCTTCCTGGCTGCGGCCCCCTTTTAGAGGAGCAGGACCAGGGGGTGAGGCGAGGCTCTGGGTGGCAGTGTTCTTCTCCTGCCCTTTTAACAGAAGGACCCAGCCCCCGCAAAGGCTGACATTTACTGTGAGGTGTGCGAGTATGTGGTGAAGGAGGTGGTCAAGCTGATTGACAACAACAGGACTGAGGTACGTGGATCTGGGGCGTCTGCCGTGGCAGAGGGACAGCTTCTCCTGGCCCTGGAGCCAGAACGGCCTCGTGGGAGGGCCCGTGGGCTTGGCCTTGGCGGGTGAGGGGCACCAGCCGGGAGGTCGGAACACCCACTCCCCACCAGCAGGTCCCTCTGGGCTAGGGCTGGAGGCGGCACCTCCCTGCTCTGAGCTCTGACCTTCGAGGGAGAAAACAGCACTTTGCTTGTTGGCAGGTTTCCTGGTCCCATCAGCATTTTGAGTCTCTTCACCCCCATACAGCCTCCCATCTTTTCACTGAGCCTCTCTCGTGTTTCAGGAAGAGATAATTCACGCTTTGGACAAAGTGTGCTCGAAGCTGCCCACGTCCTTAGCTGAGCAGTGCCAGGAGGTGGTGGACACCTACGGCAGTGCCATCTTGTCGATCCTACTGCAGGAGGCGAGCCCTGAGCTGGTGTGCAGCATGCTGCACCTCTGCTCCAGCCAGGGGCTGCCGGCCGCGACGGGTGAGCCCCGGGGCGGGTGGGGCTGGCCAGCCCTCCTGGGTGAGGCGGGGCCTCGCCGGCTCTGAGCCTGGGCTCTCTCGTGTAGTCCGCGTGATGCCGAGGAAGGACGGTGGCTTCTGCGAGGTGTGCAAGAAGCTCGTGGGCTATTTGGACCGCAACCTGGAGAAGAACAGCACCAAGGAGCAGATCCTGGCTGCCCTCGAGAAAGGCTGCAGCTTCCTGCCGGACCAGTACCGGAAGCAGGTACGCCGTGGGCTGCTTTCAGCCCAAACGTCAGCACCTGCTGGGGGAGTGTAGGAGCTGAGCGCTCACTGACTGTACCTCTGGGTGAAGTTTTGCCATTTCTGCCTCTGGCATGGAGTCCACTGAGGTTTTCTTAAAGGTGCTCTGTTGGCTCCAGTGGAGCCACCGGGAGGAAAATGAGCAGGTGTGGGTCGGTAGTTCACCTGGGCAGGGAGGCTGGCAGGGCCAGGAGTTGTGGCAGAAGAGCCTGTCGAGTGCCCCTCGCCTGCCCACGCTCTGCTTACACTCACCCAGACCCACTGCCGTTTCCCTAACAGTGTGACCAGTTTGTGACGGAGTATGAGCCGGTGCTGATAGAAATCCTGGTGGAGGTGATGGACCCTTCCTTCGTGTGCTTGGTAAGTCGTGTGCTAGGCTGGTAGTTTCCTGGGCAGTGCCACCTGGCAGGGGAGTGCTGTGTGGACCCTGGAAGGGTTCCTCTCAGATCTGGGGCTGGAGGCAGAGTCTGGGGACAGTATGTGAGAGAACCAGGCTTCCAGGTCTCACCACTTTACCGAGCAGCCTTGCCTTTTTGGGAAAGTGCTTATTAGAGCTCTGATTCTAGTTGCTCCTAGCAGCTGATCATCTCAGTTTTGAAAAGGATTATCTGAGCAGACCTAATACTTTCTGCTCCTCTTGACCATATAGAAGATTGGAGCCTGCCCAGCAGCCCGCAAGCCGCTTTTGGGAACTGAGAAGTGTGTCTGGGGCCCGAGCTACTGGTGCCAGGACATGGAGTCGGCAGCCCTGTGCAACGTGAGTGACTGCTCTGTGGGCGTGCCTGCCAGGCCCGTGCCTGCCAGGCCCGTGCCTGCGCTCCGGCGGAGCGTGTGGCGCCGAGGGGAGGGAGGCTCTGCTCTAGCAGGCGCCTCGGCGCTCAGCTCTCTACTTTGTCTTTGGGGTTAGGATGGGGGCACAGTAAGGCTTACGTGCGGTCACCAGCAAAGGAGGGCTCCCTGCGCGCTCGTCTCTGAGGAGCGATGGGTGGCGGGGGATGGTCTCCAGTGCTCTTTGCTTCTGCTTTCTTGCTTTTGCCTTCGGTTCCCTTGTGACAGGGTCGGGTTCATAGGAAGTCGGTCACCCGAGGGATTGCACAAGGCCTGCTGGATTCTTGCACAAGGCCTCGTGTCCCTTGGCTCCCTCTTGCCCTGACTGGAGCCTGGCCTGGTTCTTCACCAGGGCCCGGCAGAGCTCTTCTCGACCCACCCTGGGCGCTGGCTCCCAGCTGGGCAGCCACTCCTGGGTGACTCGGGCTGCTTTCCTGGGTGGGGACGTGTGTCTCAACTTCTGTTACCTGGTGTTTCTTTGCACAACTTTCTCTTCCTCATGGGGATTCTTTCAGTGAGCCAGTGTTGGGGGCGTTGCATCACCTTGGACCACGGCGGGGAGCGTGTGAGGCCCCCCCACCTCAAGCCCCTTGCCCCAGTCCCCTGCCTTGGCAGCAGTCAGCGGTGGAGTAGGATCCCCTGCTCTCCTGGGTACCTGGGCCAATTCTGAGCTGGTGTGAGCGCTGACTGTTGGCTGAGGAGTTTTGCCTTGGAGCCCTCTGTGCAGTCAGAGGGAGGAGTCCTGGCCCTACCTGCAGGGGCGCTGTTCACCCACTGTTCTGAACTCTTACCTTATGAGTCTTAGAACCCCACCACATACTATGCCTGGGTTTAAGGGAGATAATGACCTGGGTTTTCAGCATGTGGTGCCCTCCGGCTGATCTGGGCCAGGGTATCGGGTCCCCTTTCTAGGTGGAAGTCGGTCTTCTGAGTCTGTCCCTGTGTGCGGTTATGCAGAGGAGAGGGGCCTCTGGCTGGGGGTGTGAGCCGAAGCCTCCGGACAGAGGTGGTCCGTCCTCCTAGCTGGGCTTTGGGTGCTGAGGCCTCTGCCTACTCTAACGAAGAAGTAGAGTCACCATCCCCTTTTGCGGGCCTGCTGGGTGCTAAGGGGCTGCGGGTGGAGTGTGTCAGCTGCAGACTAAACTGTCCCCTCTCTCCTGTCAGGCCGTTGAGCACTGCAAGCGTCACGTGTGGAACTAGAGGCACGTTCCATCCTGGAGAAGCTGCAGCGTCTTTCCCTGCTCGTGTGTCTGGGGAAACGAACACAGATCTGTTGACTTTGTTATAGAAATAGGACCCCTCTCCCTGAGTCCCTCTCTTCTCTCCCTCATTGTGGCATTGCTGTCGGTGGCATGCTGACGTCGCTGCTTCAGTGTCCCTTTCTCTCTGCTAGACAGATGCCGACATACACTGGAGGTCTTCTGAGTCTGTCCCTGCGTGCAGTTATGCGGAAGAGGGGGGGACTCTGGCTGGGGGCGTGAGCTGGAGCCTCCGGACAGAGGTGGTCCGTCCTCCTAGCTGGGCTTTGGGTGCTGAGGCTTCTGCCTACTCTAACGAAGAAGTAGAGTCACCATCCCCGTTTGCAGGCCTGCTGACTGCAAAACAAAGGCAGTTTTATATGACAGATGAGCGACTCTGAATAATGAGGCTTTTTAAACAATGTGGTTCTCACTGTAATAGAGCTGGTGGGGCGGGGCTTGCTATCGCTGGGTCAACCTTCAGTTCGGCTTTTTTGTCTTTGCTGATGGATGTGGTGGTTGGAGTTCTCTGATTCTGGGTGGGAGGGGAAAAAACCAGTTCACCTGAATGTACCCTGCTAGCTCTTTGTGGAGGTCCTGTGGGCCTGCTTGTGTGCGTGTGCGCCCCCTGGTGACGCCTTCTGCCTGCTCTTGTGTCCACCCTGCTCTGGGCAGGACAGCCCCTCCCCTGCGACCCCCATCTTGTAGATGTTCTTTTTGACCTGTCAATAAATGTGGATGACAAGCTCCTAAGCCTCTGGCTTCCAGGTAGAAAAGGTCTGCTGGGTGTGCCGTCCCGGGGCCTCGGCTGCCGCCCTGCCTTCTTCTCTCCCGTTTGGCTGCATCTTCTGTTCCACTTCCGGTTGCCAGGAGAGAGCAAGACATGCGGTTGCTATTAAATGAACTTAATGATTTTTTGGTTTGTTTTGCACTAAAATTTCTGTGATTTAACAATAAAGTCTGTCAACCAGAGCCTGAGTGTGTGTGATACCTCAGCCAGAAGAGTTTGCCTTCTGAAGGGCTCCTGAGGCTCTGAACCTGTAAGTGCCCAGCAGTCCTCAGGCCCTGTTTGGCCACAGGAATGAAGTCCCATCTCTGGTTCTCCATGGCAGCCAGTGGTCAGGGAGTGCCCCCGAAGACGGGTCCAGCTCTGGCCTGTGCTCACCCCCACTGCCCCCCTGCCCCAGCCCAGTCCCGCGGGTAAGTTTACCAGAGCAACATGCCGGTTCCTTGTGAGTTGCTTTTCTTTTTAAAATTCAGACCATTCCAGAGACGTTCAGTGCGTACCAATTGAACAAAACCAAGGGTAAAATATTGAGGGAATAACTTAGTTTAAAAGGGGGATACACATGAACATTCTACATTCAGAACCCAAGGGAACATCAGTCATTTTCTCTTTATGAACCAGGAACGTTTGGGAAGCCAGTGAAATGGAGAGAGTGCTGTTTGCTGACGTTGACTGTGTCCGTGTAGGGAGACAGGGAGGACTCCCTGCCCCCACCTGCTTGTCCAGTCAGGGCTGTGGCAGAAATGTGCTGGGACTGAACTGGAGTCCAAGAGTCAAGGCCGGGCAGGGCATGCCTGCGCTGGGCTCCTGTGCAGTGGGGCTAGGGTTGGGGGGACAGGGCTGGGTGGGGGAGAGGGGAGAGGGCAGGCTTGGCCTCTTTCAGCTCAGCCTAGGCCAAGTTGGATCAGACTCCTGGGCTCTTGGTGACCCTCCTTATCTCATCCTTAGATGCTTACCATTTGTTTGGTTTTCTTAAAAAAATAACATTTTATGAAGGTAGAGATCAGATGCCGAATGAGCGTCTGGCAGAAGTGGAATCCGAGCAGCTGAGGCAGGCCCTGCTGCTGGGCCAGCCCAAGGCTGTGTGCCCATAGCTGCCCCCGGAGGGGCCTGCACCCTGGAGGTCCTGCCCCTGCTCTGGCCCTGGGGGGCGCTGCGCTGCTCATACCAGGTGGGCTCCCCGCATCTAGTCAGAGCTCCGTGATCTCCAGGGGGCTCTCCATGATCACGTCGCGAAGCTTGTGCAGGGGTGTGGATTTGGCGGACTCTGTGCGGGCGTTGCGCTCGAAGGCGCTGGCCTCAGCTGTCGTCAGCGTCTCCAGGGAGCGGCCCAGGCCCTTCTGGTCATCCTCAGGCAGGCTGTTGAGGTCAGTGGCCAGCAGCGTGCCCGTGCTCCCGTGCATCACATGGATCCCGTCTGGCCCTCTGAGCTCGGTAGGCGGCTTGTGGCAGAAACGCAGGCTGCCCTGGCCAGGGCTGCGCTCCCCTGGCTCCTCTTCCAGCTCGGTCTGGATCAGCTGCAAGAGGCCGGGACCCCCACATGCTCAGGGCCTGCCGGTGTGCAGGTCGATGGCCCCAGAGTCCTACCTGCTACGGGCTTGTTTTCTCCCTACCGCACACAAGGAACCCTGGGGCTTGAGTCACGGAAGCCTGCGCAGCCTATGACCATGTTGCTCAAACGGTACAAAGGAGAACCATAGATGCGTCTGGTGCTACAGGTGTGTTTCTGCAGAGCATGGGGTTCCTGTGAGAATCTGTGTAAGTTCCTGTATTCACTCTGAGGCCTATGAAGATCCTGTGACTGCAACTGTGGAACCTGGGCTTGTTAGTGGGCTGGTCTCAAGCAGGATCAGCTCTCACTGTGGCAGGTGGGAAGTGTCCACAGTGGAACCTGGAGGGGACTGGTAAGGTCGAGCAGAGACAGCGAATGGTGCTTCTGTCCTGTATAGAGCGTTTCTGTTTTCACCTCTGGCAGTGGGGAATATTGGCCCAGCTGGAAGTCTGAATTTTTTAGATAAAGTCTGACTGTTTAAAGTGATTGGCATGGCACTGCAGTCAGTTTCTAAAATTGACATCATCTCTCAAGGATACCTTCTTGGGGTTTCTCAGATCTGAGAAACACTGCCTCAGCACCCACCCATCCCTGGGAAAGCCCACTGCAGAGTCCAGAGAGCAGAACCCAACTGTCTTGACGCCCTGGACCCCCACCCACTGCAGTCTTGGGTCCTAGCTGCATCTCAGAGACTCCGAGGAGGATGAAAGAGAGGGAGGGAGAGAGCACCCCCAGGGCTGGGGCACAGCACACAGCTCCCAGCCCACCCGCTACCTCGGAGATGGAGGAGTGGCAGGAGGAGGCTTTTTGCACCATCCGCTGTGCAAAGAGCTTTTTGAGCCGCAGGTAATCCTCCAGGACCACCTTCAGCAGCGAGCCCTGGGGGAGGGAGAGGGTTAACCCCCACCAAGGCCCTCCCCTTCCTGCCCCACCCCCCACTCTCTCTCCCCTGACAGGTGGGGGTAATGGAAGGTGACTCTGGGCGTCTGATCCTAGGGTAGAGGGTGGGAGCAGAGCCTGCTGACAGCGGCCAGCTGGACCCATTGTCACCGGAGTCCTGGCCTTGAGGCCACTGGGGCTGAAGCAGCTCATCAGCCCAGGGCTGCTCTCTGTTCTAGACCCCCAGAGAGTGGGTCTAGCTGAGGCCCCAGAGGTGGAGGAAGCTGTTTCCCAGGACCCTTCCCCGTCCTTGCATCCTCTGGAGTCCAAGCCCAGCCAGGGGTCTGGGTGCAGGAGGCTGCTAGGACGACTCACCTTGATGGGCCCCTCCCGAATGATCTGGCCCAGCTTGGCAATGTTATCATACTCCTGGATGGCAGCCCGCAGGTACCGCTCGTCGTCAGGCTTGACTGCTGCTGGTTCTCGCCCGAAAGTTCCCTGGGGAGAGGAGGCGTTCGCTGGAGCAAGAGTAGGCGGCACGCACACGTGTCCATGTGTGCACACGCGCATGCCCCTGCCCGCTCTGGCCCAGGCTCACATGGGTGCGGGTAGGGCTGTTCCACAGGTCAGCGACCTCACTCAGGTTCTCCGGCAGGTCATCCTCGTGTTCAGCCTGGGCGGCCAGCTCCAGGTTCCGGCAGAAAGGATCCAGCCACACAGGGTTGGCCCTGCAGATGGAGTGGGGTTGGGGGAAGGCTGAGAGAGGAAGGCTGGAGTGGACGGACACTTTTGATGGCCCCCACCGTTTCCTTGGCAAGATCTTGTCACAGGACTGGGGGTTGAGGGTGGTAAGAAATGCCCCTTGCCTGTGGCACCTGTGGGTGCATCCTCCCCTCAAAGATCCCACAAGAACCAGGACAACATCCCCATCTGGATCGGCTTTGGTGTGGAGGCCTCCTCTTGCACCCGGTACCCATGCCTCCCTGGAACTTGTGGCCCAGTCAGGTTGGGGAGCCCAAGTCAGGGTGGAGAGAGGGGTGTTTGGGCCAGCAGGGGGCACCCACACTCCAGGTTTCAGCCAGTCCATGATGCCCTCAGGGCCTGAGAGGCAGTAGAGACTTTACCCCAGTTTGGTCCAGGGTGGGGATGGAGTTTCCCTAAAGTGCACCCAGCAGGGTTCAGGGACCCCACTCACCCATCGAAGGAATACTTGTTGGTGTTGGGCATGTCCATGATGTCAATGAAGCCACGATTCCCTGTAGGAGAAGGGTTGGGGTGTGGGGTAGAGGGGTACACCCTGCTGGGGCTGGGGAGCTGGGCCTGAGCCAGCCTTGTGAGGCCCTGGCGGTCACTCTAGGCCCTCAGGGGCCCCTCCTATCTCCCCACCCATCACAGCCCTCTCTTACCTGCAGAGCCAGCCACGATGGCTTTGAGCTTCCTCTTGTGTCTAGAAAGAAGCAGAGGGGCTGGTGAAGGAAGCTGGGGCTGGACTGGCACCTTAGGGCCTAATGGCCCTGCCTGCCTCCGTGACTGTCTGCGGTCAGCCTGTCTCAGGGCAGGGCAGTAGGGGTCACTCACACGGTCCTGTAGTACCAGTTCATGAGGATGAAGAGCATGGCAGCCAGGAAGAGGAGAATGGCCAGGACAATGATCGCCATCTAGGGGAGCAGGGTCGGGCCTGAGTGGGTGAGAGCACCCAGGGCAGCACGGGGAATGTGGGGGTGGGTGTCACCTGGGGTACCTGCAGGGCGGACATGTCATCGGGCAGGCGGACAGAGATGGCGGGCTGCACGTCCAGGACGTTGTAGTTCCGGAACAGATTCCTTAGTTGCTCCTTGTTTTCGTCGATCATCTGGATCACCCTGGGCGAGGGGGCAGAGGCATCAGCCATTCCTCGAGAGCTCGTCCCACTCAGGCCAGTCTGCCCCCAAATTCACCCCCCACCAAGCCTTGTGAGATTCAGGCCCACCCAGCTTGGATAACCTTGTATTTTACAGCTTCACCATCCCTTCACATAAGATCCTGCTTGATCCTCACAATTGCTGTAATAGTCCCATTTCACACATGGGAAGAGTAAGGCTCAGGGGGTGGATCTCTGTTCACACACCTTCTCTCTACCTGCCCTGCCCACTCCTATACAGCAGGCATGATGGTGTTACCCTGCTCCCACACTCCAGGGTCAGGGCAGGCTGACAGACCCAACTCCAGGGCAGGGAGCAGACAGACAGCTGAGCACAGACGCACACCCACCGGTCCACATCCAGGATGCGGTTGGTGTCGCGGTTCACCACGTGGATGAGCAGCTCCGTCTGTGCAAAGTTCACCCGGCCCTTCTTGTCCACGTGGAACTGGGTGAGAAGGGCATCATGGGAGGCGTGGCAGGAGCAAGGCATGGGAGGGGCAGGCCTCTTCCAGCAGCCCCTCCTGCCCTGCCCTGCCCAAACCCCAGCACTACTGAATGCTCACCAACGGTCAAGCTCGAGGCTGACCACTGAACTGCACTGGGCCAGACACTATTATTAGCCCCAGTTTATAGAGGGGGAAACAGGCCCAGAGAGCTGTAAGGACCATGCTCAGGCAGCTAAGAAATGACTGATCCCTTTCATACACCCCAATCTCTCTGCACTGCTCTGTCCCTGTCCTGGCCCCTCTTCTTGCTCCACTGCCCCTAGACCCAGAGCAGGTTCCTCAGGGTACCTGCACGTCATCGGTGTTGACGATAGCACCGGTGATGTTGGAGAGCAGGCGGATGAACTCCTCCTCAAAGCCACGCACACGGTCGGGGATCTCGTTAATGACAATCTTGACCCGCTGGTCGTCCCTCAGGATGTAGATGCCGATGACAGCTGTGTCATTGTGGCCTGCCAAGTCCCGGGCCACGATGTCCACCACAAAGTAACCGGGGCTGTAGGCCATGAAGAGGTCGAAGGTGCGCAGGATGCCATCCACGCTCCCTGCAGGGACAGCCCATGGCTGGTGCACTTTCTCTAGAGAATTCTGTTTTATTTAAACACGTGGCATACTAAAAACACAACTTGGGCTGCACTGGCCCAAGGATGACAAGCTGGACCCTGCCATCCCACGCTGGGAGGCTGCGGAGCACTTCTGAGCACCCCCGTGTCTGTTTCTCACACATAACACATGCGCCTTGGAATTTCACAACCACAGCAGAGAGATGACCGGCGGTGGTACGGCACAGTCTTCTCTTAAAAGACTGTATTCAGAGACTTAGATCTGGGTTCAACGTCTGCCACTTTGTAGCTTTGTGACCTGTAGCAAGCTGCTTATTAGTTCAAGAGCAGTGGGAACTCGGAGGACAAAGCGATGTTGTCCGGTGGTGTGGCTGGAGGTGGCGGCATGTGAACTAGACCTTAGAGGGTGGTGAGGGGAGCATCCTGAAGGCAGAGATGAAGGTCAGGATGGTGTTCCAGGAAGGGAACACAAAGGGATCCAAGGCCCAGGCAGGATGGTGTGAAGCAGGCTGAAGGAATGGTGAGTAGTTCAGCCTGAGTGGGAGCCGTGCCCTTAAGGGTAAAAAGGGCTGTGGAACCAGAAAGTGGGATTAGAAGGAGGAGCTGATGAGCCTAGAAAGCCAGGTCAAAGAACCTGAATTGATTGCTGTGGGCAGCAAAGTGCAGGGAAGGGGCTGGAGCTGGAGGTTTGATTGGGACACCCACTGGGACACCTTCTGGAACCTAACCCAGAGATGCTCAGCTCTCCACACAGGCAGATGCACAAGCAACCATGCACACTTTTAGGCTGAAGTGTGCCTTTTGAATTCTGGCTCCCCAGTTCGTACCTAGTACAATGCCTGATGCAGGGGAGAGTGAGGTGCACAAATGGAAAGACAGGATATATGGAAAGGCGAATGGGGAGATGGATGGGCAGACGAATGAATGAAGATGAATGAATGGATGCATGAGTGGATGGATGAGGAGCTGGGAAGAAGAGAAGAAAGTGGGTGGGTAGGTATAGAGATGGATAGGTGGATAGCTGGATGGGTGAATAGAAGGACTGATGTGGCTGACTGGCCACCTACACCCTGTGGTACCCCCACAGACCCTATTTCGTCCAGACCTACAGGCCATGAAGTGGCTGGAGCCCTTACCCATCGTGAAGACCTGGCCCACGTCCTCAGAGTCATTGGCCAGGGCCTGGAAGTAGTGGATGGCCAGGATGCTATAGAAGACAAGGCTGTTGTTGCCAATGTCTGCGTCCAGGGCCAGCACCTGGATCAGCTCCGAGCCCACTTTGGCGTCAGTGGCCACTCCTGCAGGATATAGGCAGACGAGTGTGAGCAGTAGGGGAGAGGCCACCCCACACCCTGGGCCCAGGCTCTGGCCCCTGCACCTGCGGTGTACTCAGCCTTGGTGAAGCGTGGCGGCTGATCGTTGATGTCCTCCAGCACGACACGCACTTCCTGCAGGGTGAGGTCAGAGACCAGGTCAAAGGCTGGGGAGGGCCTGCGGGGAGGTGTCCAGCTGCGATTGCTTGAGGCCTTGACGATGAAGGAGAAGACGGCTTCGCGCTCCCTGTCCAGGTCCTTCAGCACCAGCAGACGCCCGTCGGGCTGCAGCTGGAAGTTCTTCTCTTCGTTGCCGGCTGAAGGGGACCGTGGCACAGCATGAGGGGCCGGGAGGGGCACATGTGGGTCGTCTCCAGCCCCAGCGTCAGTCGGGAGGCACCACCCTGCCAGGCCCCACCTGCGATGAAGTAGTACACGATGGCGTTGGAGCCCTCGTCTGCATCCACAGCGCCTGTCACGTTGCCCACAAGAGTGCCACGTGGTGAGTGCTCGGGCACCGTCAGCAACTGGTACTGGGGGCTGCCTTTCTGCAGGGGGAGAGGGAGGTCATGGGAGGCCAAGGGAAGGCCTGAGCCTCTGCTCCTGCCAGAGGGCACTGGGCAGTGCCTTCCTGGGTGCTGAGGGAATTTCCTGCCCAGGCCTAGAGAAACTGCTGTAACCTTAAGGGAGCAAGCGTTGGGCTGGAGAGACCCCTGCTCTGCCCTGAGGGAGTGTCACCCACGACTTCCTCTAGGAGGGCAGGGCTGGCTGGGCACATTCTCCAAGGTCTCCTAGGAGCTGATGGATGTTTGAACAAGGGGGCTTGCATGTGCACACATACACACTCTCACACACATACATGCAATCTCCAGGAAACATCACACCCTGTGTGCACACAAGATGAGAAAACCGCCAAGTTAGAGAGTCTGAGCCCACACGGAGAGGCTCAGCCTCAGCTCACTAGAGCAGAACTGATTTTCAGGCTCCTTTTGTGAGCGTGTATGCAGACATGGGGACGTCAGCTCCAGGAGTCAGGCATTTCTGCGTGCATTTTGACTGCTGGGTAGTGCCTTGGCATAGTAGCTGCTCAGACAATATCTGTTCTGTGAAATAACGGGCAGTTTCCACATGTAACCACGTGTGTCTACAGCAGTGTGCAGTGTGACCAGCGCAGGGGAGGGGTAGGCTCACTGGCGGCCTCACGAAGAGGGGTTCATTGTCGTCGATGTCCTCCAGAGCCACCTGCAGCGGCTGCATGGTCTCATAGGGCACCGGCTGGCCCAAGTCACTGGCCACCAGGATGAGCTGGGGGAGGAGAAGTTCCGTCAGAGCGGACGAAGGGCCCCAGGCAGGCGTCCCCGCAAGACAGGTCACTACCCTCGCAGACATTCTAGGTGGGGACGTAGTGGTCCTGCGCCCATAAGAAAGTCTCTTTCTCGGCCGGCCCCGCCCCTGGCACTGGGCCCCGCCCCCTTACGCTGTACACCGCCTGCTTCTCCCGGTCCAGGCGCTGCGCGGTCTGGATGAGGCCACTGATTGGGTCGATGGTGAAGTATTCCCAGTCCCGGTTGCCGGTCGTCTTCAGGAAGCTGTAGCGCACGGCCCCATTGAGGCCCTCGTCCTTGTCCGTGGCGTAGACCTCGTACACGTTGGAACGTAGTGGGATCTCCTACAGGGGGTACAGATGGAGGCATCCTGAGAGAATCCCAGCTCCCAGAGCAGAACGTCCTTGCCACCTTTCAGCATTCCTAGGAAATGCCTGTCTGCTTGGCTGGACTCTCCCAGAGTCTGAGCACCTGCTAGAATGTTCCTTCACCCCCAACCCCAGCCAAGGCCACTGCCCACAGACAGTCCAGCCTTGGAGCCACCATGTTCCAGACTCTTGGGGTGACCACCCTTCCAGGGCTATCCCATCCCTCCATCCCACTGCATGCTGAGGTTTAGAAGACCCTCAGAGCCACCCTCTGTTTCTGGGCTTACTTCCCCAATCACAGGAGCTCTAGGTATCCCCAGAGAACACATCCACCCAATGAGGTCCCTGAAAATGGGGAGGGCATGCAGGGAGGGTGATTTGGGGGCTAGAGATTGGACATTTGGGTCCAAGGCTGTTACTAATTCACTCTGTGACCTGGACATGCCACTTCTCTTCTCTGGCCCTCAGGCTCCCAAGTCCCATAAGTCTGAGCTATCAAAAATCCTAATAGACATCAACATTGGCCCATGAAAAGGTTGCCAAGGGCACAAGAAAAAGAACAAGTTTTTGGCTTTCAGTGAAAAAAGCATCAGCTGAGCATGATTTCACTGTTTATCTCCTTGATCATGACAATCAGAAACTCCAACTGGCAGTTACCTCTAGATTGAAAGTGGGATGACAGAGGTAATTACTTAACAAATGCTGGATGTTCAAGAAACATGAATCTTTCAGATATGGACCCCTTGAAGGGAAAAAAAAAAAAAAACGCTTTGTAAAAGGGGCCCTTTGGTGTGGAAAAGAACTATGCTCAGTTGCTCAGTTGTGTCTCTTTGTGAGTCCATGAACTGTAGCCCACCAGGCTCTGCTGTCCATGGGATTTTCTAGGCAAGAATACTGGAGTGGGTTGCCATTTCCTTCTCCAGGGGATCTTCCGCACCCAGGGATTGAACCTGGGTCTCCTGCATTGCAGGCGGATTCTTTACCATCTGAGCCACCAGGGAAGTTACAAAGAACTAGATTATTATTAATTTATACGCTGCCTCATTCTGTAAAGAAGATTTGAGGTAGTGGACAAGAATGTACAAACTATAGTAAGAGTGAATGGGTTAAAAAAATCAGAGAAAAAAATGATTGGCAGGAAGATGGAAACAGGGATGGGAGGGAAGGTGTGAACACTAACATGTACATCAATCAAGGTGGGCTGACCGCTCTGAGCTCTCTAGTGAACAAAGAAAAGAGGGCCGCTGTATCACTGCAGTAGACACGGGTTAAAACAGCAAATCACAAGGTAAAAGTGTAGTGTTTCCTAGAGCTCAGCCCTGGGAGAAATTCATCCTGTGGGACCTCAAGTGAAACAGAGCGACAGTGAGGACTTAACACTAACATTCGGAGATGTGGAGAGATGCTGAGCCCACTGGCTCATTTTCATCTGGGGAGAAAAGAACAAGTGGGGGACACCCCAAGTATTCTTTCAAGGAGCATTTTGGGCCTTGGTGCTGAGAGGAAGGAGGGGAAGGGCAGGAGTCCTTCCCTATCTTTATAAGACATTTGAGAACAAGGCATGAAAGAAGAATTGGAAACAGACGCTCAGCCACTTCCCCTTGTTTCTTATTTTGATGATCCTCCTCAGGTCCCAGGCTGTCTCCAACACTGGTATCAGCAGGAACAACAGACAGACAGAAGGGGCTGCGTGTTTATTTTGAGACAAGTATGGGGGAAGTGACTTGTGGGGAGACTGTCCTTGGCAGACATTTAGGAGCGAGAGATGGGACACCTACTATTATTAGTCCCACTCTGCAGACGAAAAAAAAAACTCAGAGAAGTCACTTGCTCAAGGTCATCTGGCTGGTAAGTGAGAGAGTCAGATGTGGATCCAAGAGCTTTGGCTGGCACAGCCCTTCTTACTAACCACTGTTCAGCACTGCCCTGTGTGGCACTGAGCCGGCTGGCTCCCTACTCTGGCCTCAGTTTCCCTGCATTCGCAGTGGGGGCCCCTTCAGCCTCAGGCTGCAGAATATAGAAGCAGGCTGGATCCAGGAAGGGGCTGCAGGTGGCAGGGGGCCCTGGGGACAGCAGTACCTCTCTGATGTGGAGGACAGTGCCATTGGGTGGGCGCACAAAGGTGGGGCGGTTGTCATTGACGTCGATGACCTCCACCAGGAGCACGGTGGTGCCCCAGAGTGGGGGCTGCCCGCCGTCTGTGGCCACTACGGTCAGGCTGAAACTCTCGTAGGACTGCAGTGGCCGCTTTGTGGTCACCAGGCCCGAGTCCATGTCCACGTGGAAGGCCTCTGGCAGGTGGGGTAGGAGAGCAGGGCATGTGTCTGCTACCCTTCCCATCCCTCCTCCACCCCCTACCTTCTGCCTGGCCTGGGGCCGCAGCCCCTAAAGCACCCTGGGAGCGGGGAGCAGGCTACGTACCCACGCCGGGGCCCTCAAGTGAGTAGGCCAGCTCTGCATTGGAGCCCTCATCCTGGTCGGTGGCCATCATGGTGATGACGGAGGTGCCTGCTGGCTCATTCTCGTACACGCTCGTGCTGAATTGGAGCTTGGAGAACTGTGGCCGGCAGTCATTGACGTCTAGCACCTGGATCACCACCTGGAGGGGGGTTGTGGTCAAAGGTCAGGAGCATAGTGGGGCCTGCTTCAGGTGACCCGGTCACACAAGAGTAAGCTGGGGTGGATAGTGCCCACTGTTTAGTCTGACCTCAAAATATGTTCTTAATCCCTTGAGCCTTGGTTTTCTTACGTGTACGTTGGGGACAAGGAGATCTCACCTCTCAGGGCTTGTGAGGCTCGTCTGTGATGGTGCACGCACAGTGCCTGGCCTGAATAAATACTCAGCAGCTAGCACTGTGGTTAGCAGGTGGTCTGGAGTCTGGGTCCTGCAGCAGGGACCCCTCCCCGCCGACCTTCTACTCTGTCCTTCGTCCCTTCCCACAGTGGCCCCATACATCTGCCTCTGATCTCTGGACCTTAATGCAGGACTGTGCTGCCTACACTCCTGAGGGCCCCTCTTGACTAGTGTTTGTGTCTGGCCTGGGACTTGGCTCTGTCCGCTGACCCCACAGCCCAGGGCAGGTCCTCTAGCTACACCAGGAGGCCTTTTTTCCCCTCCTGGCTGCTGTGGCCCTGCCTGACTGCACCTGTATCAGAGCTCTTCATAGCCTTGACACCAAGAACCTCTTTCAGTGCACAGAGCACTTTTCTACCTCCCGTCTCCTTGTCCTGGGGCCCCTCTGGGAGGGAGGCCTCCCCATGGCCATCCCTGCTGCTCCTTCCCTGCATTGCTGACAGCAGAGGCTCAGCGAGGTTACACGCAGTGTGCTGCTAGCTAGACTCCTGACTACAGATACGTGTTCTCCCCACCGCAGCACCTGCCTATGTGACAGGCAAGAATGACGGGATGTGTGAGTGCTCCCAGCCCTTGCCCCCTATCTGCTAAGGAGAATTTTCCTTTGCCAACCCAGCTTTTTACCTCCTGACCCTTCGGGAGACTTTTCTTTGGATGGTTAGGTTACTATTGAGAAGCGGAAGAACTGAATATAGAAAGACAGGACTGGAAAGGCCAGAAAGAACAGCCAGAAAGAAAAGAAAGCAGAGTCTTGAGGAGAAGGACTCTGGATCAAAATGGGGACAGAGCGAAGGTGGGATGCTGGACCCCCAGAGCAACTGTGTGGACGCTAGACCTGGACTGGGAATGGGGTTATGAATTCGACCCCTCATTCATGTTCTCTGAGACATTAAGTAAATATAAATGCTTTATAATTATGTTTGGTTGCTGGACTGTGTTTCTTTCAATGGGACACCATGGAGACACTGGGCCATGTCGAGCCCCAGGCTTTACTTGGTTTACACCCAGGTATGTTGGGGCTTCCTTGATGGCTCAGATGGTAAAGAATTTGCCTGCAATGCAGGGGACCTGGGTTTGATCCCTGGGTCAGGAAGATCCCCTGGAGGAGGAAATGGCAACCTACTCCAGTATTGTTGCCTGGAGAATCCCATGGATAGAGGAGCCTGGCAGGCTACAGTCCATGGGATCACAGAGCTGGAAATGACTAAACAACTAACTCTTACTTGCATGTATGTTTAGCTGCCTTAGTAGGGCTCTGACACAAGCAGTCTCTCCTGCAGAGCGCCCGTCTCCCTGAGCCACAGCCACTGTGAACCCCGGCGAAGCTCCTGCGTCTCCCTCCTGCCACCACAGCTCTCGGGGGCCAAGGCAGCCCCGCTTCTGCCCTGCAGCACCCATCCTGTAAAGGCTTTGCCTGCTGCCTCCACAACCACATCCTTAGTGTCCACGCCAAGGTCCCTCACCTGCACCGAATTTTCTCGACGGTTGCTGGCCACGTCCCCAGGGTTGTCTTTGGCCAAGGCAGTCAGGATATAGTGGTCCTTCTTCTCCCGGTCCAGAGGGGACAGCACGTAGATGTCACCCTAGGAGGGGGAGGGTGGAGTCAGGTCCTTCGTCAGTTCGGCAGGTATTTATTGAGCGTCTGTGAGTGCCGACACTGTTCCAGGCTCTGGAGATACAGCACTGAAGAGACAACAGCCCCGGCCCTGCGGAGCTCTTGTTCTAGCGGCTCTCCTTGCCTTCACTACTCCAGAGTCTACCTGGAGGTGGGGTAAACAGCCCAGGCTGGAGCTCACTACCTGGCCAGGTACCTAGTAATGCCCCCCCAAGTATTCACAGTCATAGTGCCAGGCTGGGAGTACGTCTTATTGTTCACACCGAGAGGAGGGAGAGAAACCCGGCTGAAAGGGCAGAACGCAGTGGGATGTGGGCAGGCAGCGGGAGGGAAAGTCCAGCTTCAGCCTCACAAGTGGGGAAGGCTCCGCCTGGCCAGCCAGCCCCAGGCCACAGGGCTCTTTCCCTCCCTCCTGTGTACTGAAACGGCACATTTGAATCAGTTTGCCGACACTCAAAATCTTGAGCTTCTTCATTCCCACAAGACTCATGGGAACATGAGGGCTGTGTGGTGGGCACTTCTTCCCTCTCCCAGCACTGAGAATAGGGCCATGTATACAGTAGGTGCTCAGCTACTGTGCCCACTGTCTACAGAGCTTCCTATGCCTCTCTTGGGCAGTTTCAAAAAGCAGTCTCATGGACTTGAATCAAGTCTTCTAGTCTGGTGGAGACAAATCTCAGATTCTGTCCCACAAGGGGCAACTTCCAAAAGACTTCCTTCCAGGTCTGCTGGGACAGAAAGGCCGCAGTCTACGGATGTCTGGGACTCTAAGAACAGTGCTTGCCAAATTGACTGGAAGACCTCTAAGGCTACAGATGTCCAGGTGGCAGGACCCAGAAACAGAGGGCTGACTGCAATACTTTTGGTGGCTTCTCAGCCTATGACCCTGGGCCCTTCCCATTTCCCATTCCCCAAACCCAGGCCCTCCATTGCCCACTTACTGTGGTGGGGCTGATGGCAAACTTGCCCTCACCATCCACAAGGCTGTACTCAATGAGGGCGAAGTTGCCTGAGTCAGCATCAGTAGCAGTGACTGTCAGGATGACTGTGCCCACAGGAACATCCTCAAAGACAGCTTCCTGAAGCCCAGTGGGCAGAGAGAAAGCATATGCCATGGTTAATCTAGGGTCTCTGCCCTTGCCCGAGAAACTCACTGATGCAGACAGCCCGGAGCATCAAGCTACTCATGGATGGTCATCCCCACAGGACTTGAAGGCCAGCAGGGTGGGAGTGGAAGGTGCCCAAAGGTCCCAAGGAATGGGCATGGGTCCCAGACCCAGTGTCTGGCCACCCACCTGGTAGGACAGCTGGTCAAAGATGGGGTTGTTGTCATTGATGTCCACAATCTCCAGGTAGACAGGGATCTCAGCTGCCCGGGGTGGGGACCCATTGTCTGAGGCCCTCACGGTGAAGTTGAGCCAGTGCACTTCCTCATAGTCCACTGTCTGGTTGGCAATGACCTTCCCTAAGACACAGAGACTCTCACTGCCATCCTGGCCACCCCTCACTCGTGGAAGCTCTCTGAAGTGGGAAGAGAAGGATCTGGGGCTCTGAGGATGAGCACGGTTCACTGAGGGAGAAGGATGGCTAGGCATCACTGCCCAGCGGCTGGCCAGAGGGCCGAGAATAACTGGTGTCTAGCTCTTCTCCTCACTGGAAGGGCGAGAGAGCTTTTCACAAGGCAGAGAGGAACTTCCCTGATGGTCCAGTGGTTAAGAAATCGCCTGCCTATGCAGGGGATATGGATTCAATCCCTGCCAAAGACAGGGGATATGGGTCTGCTAAGATTCCACGTGCTGTGGAGCAACTGAGCCTTGCACCGCAACTCCTGAGGCATACTTCGAGCCTGTGCTCTAAAGAAAGCCACTGCAACGAGAAGCCTTAGCACTGTAACTAGAGAAAGTCCACGCACACCAACCAGGACCCAGTGCAGTCAGAAAAAGAAAAAGAGGGAATAGTTTAAAAAAACCGTGTGTGGGGGGGATGTACAAAAACAAGTCGAGGACACTTCTCTCTTGGCCTACTTGTCCCCTGAGTGATACTAATTGTGGAGCTTGAGTGGTAGAGAGGGTGAGGGACTATTCCAGGTTTCCAGCAGATGCTGAAGGGGGCTTCCATTCTAAGTGAGAGCGAGGCACCCCAGCCTTCCTCTGGCAGACCTTCCCACCTACCTGCTGAGGAGTCTTCCAGCTGGACATATCCCGGGGGCATCAGGTTCAGCAGGGTATAGGTGATCAGCCCATTGAGACCCTTGTCGGGATCCACAGCTGCCACAGCGATGAGTGTGGTCCCTGGGGTGGCCCCCTCCAGGATCCGCTCTGTGTAGTAGGTGATCCCGAAGGGCTTGAACTGGGGTGTGTTGTCATTGACGTCCAGGATGTTGACCGTCAGCTTGGCTGGAGTGGAGGCAGCAGGTGAGAGTGGCATGAGGGGGCCGCGGTGTGGCTGGGCCAGGCCTTCCTAAGCCTCGGCCGAGCCCAGAGAGCACGGCAGCATCGTACAGACCTCCCAGGGCTCCCTGAAGCTCGGCCCTAGCCTCGGGCGGTGGTCTGTGCCCCCGGACTCTGGTCAGGCTGCTCACTGTTCCATAGGGAGAGGGGCTTGGGTTCTGCCAACTGACTGGTAACCTTGGTGGAAGCCCTGGCCATCACTGTTGCTGTTTCCTAACTTGTCCCAGGAGACAGAACTCGGATGATCTGTAAGACCCTTTTCCATGATTCAACCTTTTGTTTCCCTCTGAGTTGTTCCCTTTGCATAACCAGCCTGGGCCCTTTGCTCTCTGGCTCTCTGGGACAAGTAGCAGATGACTAGGTCCACCCTTCCTGAAAACTAGGGCTTCTGGGCTATAAAGATAAGCAGTCAGTATCTGCCAAGCCCCAGCCAGTATCTCCTCCACTCCAGGGGTCTCCGCCTCATGGCAGAGGCCACGCCATCCATAAATCCCCCTCCACGCTCCCTGCTTGGCAAGGTTCAGTGCCTCTGGCAGCCCCTCCTGGCTCATGCCGCAGGCAGGACAGCCTGTGCCCAGCCACAGAGGGCAGCCTGCATGCCCTTCTCTTCTCCGCTGTGGTGTCTGTGGCTTCAAGTCACCTTGCCTTTTTCTTTGCTGCCTCTGGCCTGACCATGTGGCCTCTTAGCAGATCTGAAGTTCCTGTCTCACATCCCAGCTATACCCTGGTTACCAGTTCTGACAATGGGATTTTGACCTAAGTCTCCATCAACTCATCCTTTTCTCAGTCCCCTTCCAGTGTCTACCATGCCTCCTTCCCACTCTGAGGCTTAGAGTTCAAGATCACACACAGCTCTGGGCTTCTGGATCCGCCACTGCTGAGCTCTGCCTAACAGTGCGGACACAGGGCCACCCCTAGCCTCGCGGTAGCTGCCACTTTCCCTGGCCGCCACCCCTCCTCATGCAGCCTGACTACTGGCAGCCCCTGTCGCCGGTCCCCTGCTCCCTCCCAGGACCAGGCCTGCCTCTCTATGGGACCATGTGGGAGAGGCCTTACCATTTGGCACACTGACGGAGTGCTCTGGTAGGTCGCTGGCATTGTCAATCACAGAGAGAGTGACCTCATAGGTGGCAACCAGCTCCCGGTTCAGAGGGGATTTCACCATTACAGACCCTGTAGACCAGACCAAGTCAGGTTCAGCCCCAGGGGAACCCCTTAAAATCTAGGCATTCCAGGGGTGCTCCTGGCCAACCCTCCCAACCCCCACCATGGGCAGTGGGCCCCAGTGGATCTGGAACTTGCTGGTTTCCTCTGGCTGGGTGAGACCATAGCCACCTGCAAGCTGGGGCACGTCACTCTGCCCCTCACTCAGCGCTCGCCAGCCTGGCAATTATCTAACCTCTCTGCACACCTGTGTCCTCATTTGTGAAATGAGGACAATTACTGTACCTACCGCAGGGGGCTATTTGGAAGATTATAACAATTAAATGAATTTAATATATTTGTAAAGGGCTTAGAACAGGGCTTGGCATATAGAAAGTGCTATGTAATTGTTTGTTTAAAAAAATGCTTGTTGGAATTTCCTGGTGGTCCAGTGGTTAGGACTCCATGCGTTCACTGCCGAGGGCCTGGGTTTGATCCCTGGTTTGGGAACTAAGAGCCCACAAGCCACACTGCATGGCCAAAACAACAACAACAAAAAAAGCACCCTGTATTCCACAACGACATGAATAAACTGAACCACTGAACTTACAGTTAAAAATGGTTACGATGGTAACTTTTATATGTATTTTATAACTTAAAAAACACTTGTGTTCTAGGGAGATCAAGCATAAAGGAAGGGCAATGCATTGAAAATCCCTGATGGGGGTCCCTGGAAGGGACAGCAGTGGCACAGTTGGACAGTAAGGCCCACCCCCTTGTCATGATAACGGGGTCAGGGGGCAGGGCATGGCCGCCCAAGAAAGGAGCTGTACAACAAAGAGCTGTTTCCTTCCCTCCTACCCTCTGCCCCCAAGCCCTAGCCTGCTCCTGATTCACAGAGGAGCCCTCCAGAAGTTTGGGCTTGACCTGGACAGACTGAGTTTTGCCAATCTCAGGCCTGGCTCTGTTGGGACCTCTCTTCTTCCTGCCAGTGTGAGGGCCTGGTGGCTCTTGCTCCCATTGGCCTCATCCTAGGGTGAAACCTCCTCTCTCTCCCAGCTCCCTCTCAGGCACTGGGGTGTCTGGGACTCCCTTCCCCCTTGGCAGACTCCCCCTGCTGAACTCCTGTCCTCCGCGGGTCCCCCACGGTGGGGCAGTCACTTACCCTGGGCCGCTGCCTCCTCCTCCTCCTCCTCTTCCTACTCTCGCTCCCCGTCCCCGAGGCTGGGGAGCGAGGATGGGGAGAGGGTGGCTGCATTCAGTCTGCAAAGGCTGGGCCACGGCCTTGGCCCAGGTCCCACGGGATGGGAAGGGTGGTGGGGGTGCGGTGGGTATGGAGGAAGGCGATGGGGTGAAGCAGAGAAGAGATGAGGTGAGAAGTGACAGAGAAACAGAGCTCAAACCTGTGGGCCTGCCAGCCATGAGGAAGAGAGAAGAGGGTTAACACCAGTTAGTTCAGGGTGCAGAGGGGATAGAGCAGAGTAGGGCATGGGGGACTGAAGGGCTCGGCGCTGACCAGGGCAGGAGGTTTGGGAAGGATGGGGTGGATGGGAAGAGGCAGAGGGGCAGGGAGCTAGGGGAGCAAGGGGGAGCCTAGTAGGATAGGAGCACCCAGCGGGCTGAGGCTCTAGCAAGGAGAGAGGTGAGCAAGGGAGGAGGAAAGCATGAGAGAGAGGGGCAGAGAAGACGCTGGAAAGGAAAACAGAGAGAAGAGAGTCAGCTGGAGAGAGAACAGGAAAAAATGGTAGAGGCAACAGTATGCATACAGCTGGGCGGGGGCACGGGGCAGCTCTCCATGGTCCTGAGAAACCACTGCAGTGGGAATTTGGCTAACCTGACTCAGGACTAAGGCATCTAATTCCTCCTAGTGGCTCATGGTTTTCCTGTCTTCTTTTTTCCTTTGGGCCTCAGAGGCATATTGAGTTAATCATACTCTTTAGTTGTTTGCACATGCTGGTCACTGGCATCACTCTTGTTTCATATATGTTATCTTTTCCCTTCTATTCTCACATTCCTCTCCCCGTCTCTCCTCCCCTTGGGCAGTGTATTAAAGCGTATTTATTGAAAGTGTTCCTGCAAATCATGTATTGTTTTTGTATATGTGTTTTATATTTATGCAATGGGATGTGAGTTTATATATATGTATATAACCCATTCTGTTTCTTATCATTTTCACTAAGTACTTGATTTTACGGTTCCCCGCCCTCCACCTCATGTTTCTCTGTGTGAGCCTAATCTATTGCTTCTAAGCTGCCTGGTATCCCATGATGTGCACCCACCACAGTTTACTCTCCAATATCCCAGGGATGGATGCCTTGGTTGCCTTCAAGCTCCTGTCACCAATAACACTGCATAAACATTCTCAAATAGTCTCATTATCAACCTGAGAGCTTCCTCGGGACATATGTCTAGGAGCAGAATTGCTGGGTCATTGGGTATTGCTGGACTGCTGTCTAGATATGAAATTAGTCAAAATTCCTGCGTAGTGTATGATGTTCCCACATTGTCACCGATACTCAATACTGTCAAGCATCCTAATGTCTGCCGATCACATATGGAAAACCAATATCTCACTGCTGTCTTACTATGCATTTCTCTGAATAACAATGATTTTTAGCATTTCTGTCACTTCTCTGGGCCATCCAAGGAGTATACCTGTAAGTTAGTCCTATGTCTACTCCTTAACTCCCCTCAGAGGCAAAAATGCTGAACTTTTGGAAAAATAATGAAATTAAAGTCAAAGTTATAAGCTGCAAAAATTGTAATAGACAAGCCACAGTTCCCCTTTGTTTTGTGATAGTGTAAAAAAAATCATTAAGGGTATACATACCCACACATATAACATAGAAATACATATGTGTGTGTACCTATATATATATGTGTGTGTGTGTGTGAAACTTAGAAAGAAGTTAAATGGCCTGGATACATATGAAGAAAGTGTTCAGCTACTCAGTTATTAAAGAAATGCATATTAAAAAATGCAATTTTCCTATAATATTTAATGCTATCACGAGTGTGGTGAGATGGGCACCCTCATACAATACTGGTAGAGTAAGATAACTAGGGAGCTGGTCAAGGGAGAAAGAAGAAGAGAAGGGAGAAAGGAAAAGAGCCAGGGGAGAGATAGCAAAGAGAGGGAAGGCCGTGGTGTCAGTAGGAGGGAGAAGAGAGGAGGAAGGAGCAGCTGACGGGTAGGGAGGAGCAGAGGAGGGGAGCAGCAAGGAGGAGGGTAAGGGAGAAAGCAGAGAGCCAGCAGACTGGGCAGGGAGTCCGGAGGAGGGCCGGAGGGAGCAGGCCTTTGTACCTGTGTTGATATTCACGGCAAAGGCGTCCTCCTGGTCAGGCACCAGGCGGTCAGTGTCATCCTTGGCCACGATGCCGATGATGTGGTACTCCAGCTTAGGATTGAGGTCACGGTCAATGGCGGTGACATTGGCAATGATAGTGCCTGGCTCAGCTGACTCCAGCACGCTCACCGTCTGGATGGGGTTGAGGAACTCGGGGCGGGAGTCATTGATGTCATCGATAAGGACAGTGATGATGGCTGTGCCCGAGAGAGGGACGGTGCCCCGGTCGGTGGCCACTACTGTTAGCCTATACGATTCCTGCTCCTCCCTGTCGATGGTGGCATTGCCGACGCGGATGATGCCGGTGACTGGGTGGAGGATGAAGCGGTCCTGAGCCCCAGCTTCTATTCGGTAGATCAGCTCCCCATTGAGGCCACTGTCCTCATCTGTGGCTGTGATCTGAAGGACTGAGAATCCTGTGGGGGTGGGAATGGGGAGCAGCTGAACAGTTACCTTTTATATAAAAACATTACACTGAGATACTTTCCTTGGGGGTCACAAGGGCCTCTTCCCACAATAGCCTTGCTAGCACCTATCTTTGTTATATATTTATTTTTAAATTTATTTATTTTTAATTGAAGTATAGTTGATTTACAATGTTGTACTAGTTTCAGATGTACAGCAAAGTGATTCAGTTATATATATATATAATATATATTCTTTTATATTATGGGTTATTGCAGGAATATTAAATATAGTTCCCAGTGCTATACAGTAGGTCCTTGTTATCTGTTTTATACATATTCATGTGTATCTGTTAATCCAAAGCTCCTAATTTATCCCTCCACCCCCAGCTTCTTTTGGTAACCATAAATTTGTTTTCAAAGTCTGTGAGTCTAATTCTATTTTGCAAATAAGCATCCATCTTTTATGCATTTTTTCATCTGCAATTTTCTAGGAAAATGGTGTCCTATTTTATTTTGCTTATTTATTTTGATTTTGTCCTATTTATTTTGATGATTTGAGACTGAACAATTTTTTAAATAATTCAATGATTAGTTGTATCTTCTCTTCTGCAAAGTGTCAGTTTTTGTCCTTTGCCCATTTTTGGTCAATTTATGCAAATTATATAATTATAATAACTTGTGATAAATATCTTTTGTTCTCAGTTTTTAGTTCACCTTTTGATACTGGTTATATGATGTAAAGAAGTTGAAATGGTTCATATGTACCAGAACTTAATATTTTTCCCTTTTTTATGTTCTTCTGTTTCTTAAATGCTTAGAACCTTATCTTTAAAGCAGATAAATATTCACCTGAAGTGTCTTCTCATATTTTTGCATGTTTTATACTCTTTTGTATTTTCTTTAGGGTGTCTTTGGGTTTCTTTTTGGTGTCTGATATGGGATGAGAATCTACACTAAATAGGAACAAATGTTTTGCACACTAAACAGTTTTCACTACCGGTTTCATCGTTTCCTATATGACATAGTGTTACATTTCTTAATCTACCCATCACTGTTGCTGGGCTACTTTGTCTCAGAGTCCTGTGTTCTTATCATGTGGTTTGAAATACTGGTAATATGTTGTAAAACCTGGTAAGACAAATCTAGCTTTATTACACTTATTTTTCAAAATGCTCTTTAGAATCAAACTTGTCTCCCAAATCATATTTGATTTTGATGGAAATCATGTTAATCCTGTTTTGACTTTGAAACAATCAGTCTTTCCATGTAGGAACATGGAGGGAACATATCTTAATAATCTTGTTTTGTACACAAGACACTGTAGGTCTGAGAAAAGAAGAGAGGGGGACTCGGGTCTCCTGACACCCTCTCTGCCCACCCTGCTGCCCATCCTTCTCCCCACTGGAGGTGACTTCTGCCTCCAAACCGTGAGGCTCCAATCCCCACACACGACCAGCTCCCGTCTGGGGGCTGGGGACTGGGGCCTGACCCCTGCCTACCTGGTGGGCAGTTCTCCAGCAGGTGGACGGTGACAGCGGCAGGGCTAAAGGTGGGCCAGTTGTCATTGTCGTCCAGGATGGTGACAAGCAGGTCGGCGGTGCCATTGAGCAGCCCGATGTCCTCAGCCAGCAGCAGCAGCTCCAGGACGGGGGGTGAGAAGGCCTCCCGGTCAATGACGATACCTGACCTCACTGTCACCACACCTGGTACCCAGCACCACCAGCCAGGGAGATACAAAGGATAAGGGATGTGGTGGGGAAACCGAGCAAGAACCAACCCGGGGGCAGGGGGTGGGGGGAACAGAAAAAGGTAAGGCGTGATGGTAACAGAAATGAAAGAGTTCTCCACAATGACTTTCTTCTGCCAAGGTTCAACGACCAATGTTTAGGGAGGCCCCCTCCCCAGGTGTCCTTGGCAATTCTCCAGAGCTCTGCCTGAGATGAGCCTCAGGCTGGAGGGCTGAGCAGCTCTTCTGAGAGAGGCGCCAGCACATCCCTCCTTGCCCCTGCCACCACACTGGCCAGGCCCAGACTGACGCAACACAGGAGTTTTGAGTCTGGCTTGAGGATGGTTTGCTTCCTCTGGAAGACTAGGGGCCCCATCCTCCAGGCGGGGGAGGAGAGAAGAGGGAGTGGGTTTTGGGGGCTCTTTACTGAGGCTGAGTTTATGCGTCTGCAGGTCACTTCTGTTGACCCCAAGCCTCTTTCTGGTTCTTCCTCGCTGGCCCCTGGGTGGCCTAATCCAGCTGTAAGATGGGGGCTGTGAGGAACGGGGTCCCTCTGGAGAGCCTGGACCCAGCACTGAGAAAGGAGACCCTAGCTCTAGTGGTGGAGACTGGAAGAAGGAAGCCTTGGAGCTGGGCTGGGAGAGCTGGGGGCGCATGCAGAGGCCTCACCGGTGCTGTTGTCAATATCAAAGAGCCCGCTCTGGGCGCCCAGCAGCTGGTAGGTCACCACAGCGTAGACATCCAGGTCTGCATCCAGGGCCAGGATGGGCCCGTTGAGCACCGTCAGGGAGGTCCCTAGGCCGGGGGAGAGGGGTCACTGCAGGGCCAACTTGAGCCCCCGCCCACCCCTCCCCCGCCCCGCCCCGGTGAGCCATGGCTGACAATGGATGAGAGGAGGGGAGGTGAGGCGGACAGGTTGGGGGGCCCTGGGCCGGGCTGCGGCAGCCTTGGCAGACTGACGCAGATGCTTGGGGAGCGGCCTCAAAGCCCTGCTGGGGAGAAAACACAACAGCGGTGAGCAAGCCCCTCCGGCCCGCCCGGAGCACGCCGGCCTTCCCAGCAGCCTTTGAGGCTGGCCCCCGCGGGAGGGTCTGGGGGCTCCCTGCGCCCCCTCCCCGTGTGGGGCCTGTCTAGGTATGCACCCCCAGCCCAGTGTGCCCGCGCACGTGTGTACACAACGCTCCCAACAGCTGCCTGACCACTCAAGGCTAGGAACCCACGTGTGTGCCCCGGACTCTGTGTTTACACAGCCATGAGCACTCACTCTCTAACGCTCGCAGGCCTGGGAGGCCCCTCGCTGTGCATTCTGCCCCCGCAGGCGGTTATATCCGCACATGGAGTGCATCGTGCAGGCACCCCTGTGTACCTCTGCACACGTGTAAGCTGCACACATGCCTCACGTGGGCGTGCACTGGCACATGTGTGAGCATATACACAGGTAGGTTTAAGATTCATATCCCTACAGGGGAGACAGCCAGCCAGAGACAGGGAGTATCCCAGCTCACCTCTTCCCAACTTAAGACTCCAAGCCCTGGGGGCTGGGGAGGCTGGAGAGGGAGTGAGAGGATGTCCTCGGGGAGGCAGTGAAGAGGAGACGCAGTGCACGTGTGTGGGGGGAGAGCCACACCGATCTGTGAGGGGCCTGGCCCCCCTTCTGATTTCAGATGCTCCCTGAGCTCTCAGAAGCCTCCCGGAGGCCCTATGCTCCTGGAGCTGGGGGAGCACGCAGAGTGGGCTTACTCCCCTCCTGGGTAGCTTTATGGCTAAATGCCCCTCGAGGAGGGCAAGTGGGGTTCTTCTCAGTCTTGGGGACCAATGACTGCCTCCAACCAGACCTGTGGCCTCCTTGGTGGCCTCTAGGAGCCTGGCAGCCCTGGTCCTCCAGCCCTTCAGAGCGACACTCGCTTCTCCCACCACACCCGTCTGCACTTGCCAGCTCTGTGTTCAGCCAGGCCTCAGCTGGGCCCCCGAGCAGGCACAGGAAGTCCTCGGCATCTGAGCTCAGGGGGTGCCTGGTAGCAGCAGGGGTTCCCAGGCGGGCCCAGCACCTACCAGCAGGAGAGTTCTCCATCACCTCCGCCAGGTAGGTGCTCTCAGTAAAGAGGGGGTGGTTGTCATTCTCATCCGCAAGAAAGATAAGCAGCAAGTCAAAATCCTGTGGGAGGCACAACGGGAGGACAGGCTGTAGGCCATGTTCTGGTTCTGGCAAAGTGCTCCAGGGGAGGAAGACTGGGAAGTGGGGTGGGAGGAAGGTCAAAGAAGAGAGGTAGATGATTAAAGAGCCCACACCATGGGTCCAGAGACCTGGGTTCAAGCCCCAGCTATGCTAGCAGCTCACAGGGTGGCCTTGGGCAAATCTTTTCCCTTCTCTGGGACTCAGTTTTCCAATCTGATGAATGGGGATCTTAACTCCTTTTCACAGAGATGTGTGAAGTTCACAGGAGAATGGATGTAAATGGTATTGAGTCATGTTCCATCTCATGATAAGGAAGAACTTCGGCCAGGAAGATGAACCTTAGTTTCCAGATCCTCCTAGCTGGCTTCATACCCTGGTCAGAGTTCAGGTACTGCACTTCACACCTTTCAAAAACCACAGGTACAATCCTTATCTCTTGGAACCTCCCAGTACCCTAGAAGCTTCTTCACTGCAGACATGGGGGAACCAGAGAGGGCAGTGACTACTCAAAGCTGCATGGCAAGTTAGCAGCAGGATGGGGCCCAGCAGCCTCCAAGCTTCCTTCCCTTCACTCCGTGCTGTTCCTCTCCGGCATGCCCCAGGCCCTCCTAAGAGGGCAGGTGTCTGTAGGGGAGGAGGAGGGCGTGACAGCAGGAGGAAAAGGTAGGCGTGAGAGGAGGAAGGAAGAAAGGGAAGGCACACGGGATGAGAATGCTGGCGGTCAGCAAGGACCTCCAGCCTGAAGGCTCCTCAGCCCGCACAGACACGAAAACGAAGGCCCAGAAAGGGCTGAGCCATCAACTACTCAGAAGCAGAGCTGAGATGAGCCAGACCCTAGGACTCATGTCCAGGACCCAGACCTCATGGACAGGGAAGAGGGCTGACCCTACCCCTGAATGCGCTGTTTGCTTTGCAATACCCATCTCCTCTTAGTAAAGAGAGACAACTCTTTGGCTTTTGAGGGAAAGTGAAGTGAAAGTTGCTTAGTCATGTCCGACTCTTTGCGACCCCATGGACTGTAGCCTGCCAGGGTCCTCTGTCCATGGAGTTTTCCAGGCCAGAAAACTGGAGTAGGTAGCTATTCCCTTCTTCAGGCTCAGGGAATCAAACCCAGGTTTCTCAGCTCAGGAATTGAACCCATGTCTCCCACATTGCAGGCAGATTCTTTACCATCTGAGCCACCAGGGAAGCCCTTTGAAGGAAAGGCCACCTGGAAAATGTAACCCTTTTGGAATCCCAGAGTACATGCTGTGAGTACATGTACCCCCCTGCCCTGCCCTCACCCTCCCCCTACCCTCAGTCCTGTGTGCCCAAGTATCAGTGGTTTGAGGAGAAAAGATGATAGCTGGTGTTTACTGAGTGTTTGCCATGTGCCAGGCACTGTGCCAAGGACTTTACAGATACTGGCTCCTTCAAGGCCATGATTTTGGCGTGTGTCCATTTAGCAGAAGAGAAAGTAGAGGCTAAGGAAAACTGACTTGCCAAAGCCACACACCCACTGATAGGCGGGAATGGGATTTGAACTGAGCACTTGCTTACTGTAACTGCAGTGCATCTAAGCCTGGGCCATGCCACCTGGATAAATCCAGCAGAGCCGTGCCCCTCCACGCCCCCCTGCAGTCTCACCCTCCTGGCTATGCGTGGGTTCTCTGGGTTGTCCTTCACGGAGATGGTCAGCCTGTATTCTGGGATCTGCTCGCGGTCCAGGGGCCGGTTCACCGTGATGATCCCTGTCTGGGATGTAGAGACTGGTGAGTTGAGGGGTGACTTGTCCCCCACTTCGGGCTCTGGCTCACCGAGGCCCAACTGCTCTGCCTGCAGGAGTGACTGTGGATGACCTCCCTAAATCGCTAAAGATACGGTCTGGACAACCACAGTGGGTGAGCAGGGTCCCGCTAGGACAAGAGTGCCCCCCTTCCTGAAAGGGATGGTCCTTTGGAGGATTCCACAGGGTCAGCAGCTAGTAACACTCCAAGAGGCCACGTGAGGACTTCTTGGTGCACCCTGATGCAAACAAGGGGCACCAAAGCTCTGGTCCCATCCCTGCACGTGACAAGCCTTGGGGTGATGGGGGTCCCAGAAGTGGCTCACTTAGGAATCCAAGATTCCAAGCTTTCCAGAGACCCCCAAGTGCCAATGGGGGGCAGAGACTTCAGGAGTAAGTGGAACCAGCAGAAACCCAGACAGCAGAGTAGAAAAGCCCCTAGGGTAAGGTCCTCTCTTTTAGCAAAAATCCTGGGGGCTTCCCTGGGGTCAGACTTGGCCCTACCGTGGCATTGATGGAGAAGGCCCGCTCTCGATTGCCTGCAGTGATGTTGAAGGTGAGGAGGGCGTTGCACCCGCTATCAGCATCGCTGGCCAGGATATGAGCGACGAAGCTGGAGACGGGGCTGTTCTCACTGATGGTGACGTTCATGGGCAGGTTGAGCAGCACAGGGTCATTGTCGTTAATGTCCAGCACCCGGATCCCCACCAGCATCTGAGGCAGGTCAAGGGGGAGGAGGAGGTGAAGGAGGAGGACCAGGAGAGAAGGGGGCCTGGGGGAGATGGAGGGAGGGAGAGGAGGAAGAGAAAGGGACGGTGGACACGGTGGCCAAGGAGACAGCGGGGGGGGGGGCAGGGGGGCAAGATGGCAAAGAGGGGGCCCCTGAAGAGGGAGAGGCGCATCTGGCCACGGGGAAGAAAGAGGAAGACAGGGAGGTGATGACACAGGGGGCAAGCGGATGCCAGTGAGGATGGGAGGGAGGCAGGAAGGTACAGAGGCAGAGGCAGGAGGCAAACAGCAGAGAGACAGGTGCAGAGGCCTGGCTGACGGCAAAGTCTCCCCCGGGAGCGCCGAGCGGCCACCACAGGTGAGCCCAAGGACTCGAAGGTCTGTTAGGGGCCCTGACGGCCTGGACTGGCTCTAGGGCAGCCTGAGGCCGCTCTGGGCCTGAGGGTGGCAGTGTTCAGAGGAGTCTCTGTGGAGAATTCGGGGGTGGGGAGGTGAAGCCAGTGGAGCAGGGCCCCCAGACTCACCGTGGAGCTGAGTGGGGGCACGCCTCTGTCTCGGGCACAGACGGTCAGGTTGTAGAAAGCAATGGCCTCCCGGTCCAGCTCCACATCCTTCCGGACCCGCAGCACCCCCTCCACGGGAGAGATCAGAAACTCCCCTGGGAGTCGCCCAGGAGAGGCTGGAGTCAGCAGAGAATGGCCGGGAGTGGTGGGGAGCCCAGGCCTCTTTCCGCTTCCTCCAGTGAGCCTTACAGTCAAGGCAAGGGGCCTTCAGCGCCCCCAGCTTCAGGACCTGCCAAAGGCTGGGACACGCAGGCAGAGGGAGCAGATAACTGCTAGGGTACAAGCAGACAGGGGCCACTCAGGCCCTGGCAGCCCTGACCACCTGGGGTATGATGGTTATGCTGAAAAAGTGGGGGCTCCCTTTCTACACAGGCATCCGCTTTCTCTCCACCCTTGATCAGAAATCAATGAATGAAGGTATCGGAAACTTCGTAATATGCTATTCTTTCCAGATAGCTCATCTTGCAAAACAGGATATTGGGGAAGGGCAAAGCTGACCACAGAGGAGCACCCTGCCAGTGGTGAGGCACCAGGGAGGATGGAGTGGGAGGGACTGAGGACAGGGAAGCCCCCAGCTGCCTTCCATTCAGCCCTGGTACTGAGCCAGGTGGCGCGCAGCCAGGGTTCTCCTGGGCCTGTGGCCACCCCTCAGGCCCTGGCTGGCCCTGACTTCCTTTCTCTGAGGTTTCTGAGGACCCTCAGCTGGCCCTGTGGCCTCAGTCCTTGTCTTGGCCTGGCTGAGGGGCCAGATGTCTGGAAATGCCTAGAGTAAGAACCTCAGATTCTCAGGCTCTGAATGGGAAGAGACCTCAGACACCATCCGGTGTCCTTTGGCAAACGAAATGGGAAAGAAGGCTGATGGTTGGTTTAAGCTCCCACTGCCAGTTAAAAACAGCACCCGGACTCAAACCCAGTGCTCTGCATCTCAGCTCACTGCACACTCAGAGCTGGCCAGAGTGGGAGGGGTCAGATCAGGGAGGGAGGGGAGGAGAAGAGCAGGGTGGGGGAATGCCAGGGGCGTGAGTGGGGTCCCAGCTGGATGGGAGAGCTCAGGGGGCTGACAGTGAGAGAAGATGAACAAGGGAAGAGCAGCAGAGACCGTGAGGAAGAGGGGCTCCTCTCCATGCACTCCCCCAGGAAATGGGGACAGGGAGAAAGTTACTTCCTTCACTTTCCCTTTTGACATTTAGGGGCAGAGGCTCAGGGTGGGGCACTGACTTGTTCAGACACACAGCCTCAGGGTGCGGTAAGGACAGAGCCCCAAGCTTCCCAACACGTTGCTCTGCCTGCTCCTCCACATCCTACCTCATAACTCTCTGCCCCCAGCTCCCACTGCTCTGATTCACCAAAACAGCCCGTCTGAGGCCCACCTGCAGCTGGGAGTTCCCACCAGCCCTTCCGCTCCCAGTGGCCCTATGGGCTACACCCTGCTTAGGGGGGCAGAAGCTGCTTGAAGCAGGATTTCCTGAGCCTGATAGTCCGAGGTCTCCAGAGGACTGGGGATTCCCTTTATAGGGGTTTCCCAGCCCTGTCTCAGCCCCTGGCCATGTGCGAGCAGACAGCCAGCTGCCTTCTTTCCAAAGACAGCAACCCCCTGGAAGAAAGGGAAGAGGTTCTGAAGCTCAGGGGAGCAGGCTTGAGGTGATGGGCGCTGGGCCCAAGCTAGAGCCGCACAAGGGGAGCTCAGTGAGGCAGTGGGGAGGTCAAAGGCCCCCCACATTGCAAGTTGCTCTCCTCACAGCTTGCCCTGGGGCCTGAACTCCCCATCACTCCACTGCTTCTGGAGACAGAGGTTTAAAAGCAGAGGCTTTCCAACAGTCATATCCAGGTATGCATGCTGACTCACTCCTATGTGCCCTTGGGCACACGATTAAATCTCGCCTTCATGTTCTCATCTGAAAAATGGGCTAATAAGGACATGCCATTGCAGGGTGGTGCTGGTGCTGGACAAGGCCCAGTTCACCCTGTGTGTCTTGGACCCATGGCAGCTCTTTATATCATTAGGGGAACCCTGAAAGGGAGCCCAGGCATCCCTGTGAAGAAGCTGGGGGCTTACACAGAAGATGAAGATGTATGAAAAGGGTCCCAGGAGTGGACCTACCACAAGGGGTAGATGCAGGTTCTGAGAAGGCTGGGGCTGGTGGCAGAGGCACAAGTGATATGGCCTCTTTCCCAAGTACTCTTTGACCACGTGTCTCCTTGCAGCTTAGTGGGGCTCGAAGAGCTCAGGCAGCCTCCAGTCTCCCCCCAGCAGAAGTCCCCTCCACGCTCAGACTGCAGTGGTGGGAAGGTGACCTTGAAGCTCGGTGGCCTGGAGAGCATCCCTTCACCCACAGTGTCGCTAAACCTGCTCTCTGCGTAAAATAGCACCCACCCCCCGATTTACCAACATGGTGTCAGTGAACCCAGAGGTGAGGCGAGAGATGGGGAGGGGATGTCGTGACCTGTGCCAGCTGCTCCAGCAGGGCACTGTCAGCCTCCCCACCCCTCCCAGCCTCTGCTCACCTCCTCTGGAGTGGGGGCTGTGTTCAGTGACTCCCCCAAGTTATCTTTGGGCTCTGAATGTCTACTCTTGGCCTGCCTCCATGAGGCCCCAAGTTCCTGGGTTGGCCCCAGGGAACAGTTTGCTGGCCATGTGTGTGAGCCCTGCACCCTAGAGGTGGGTGCAGAGAGGGCCCCTGCCTGGGAGGGGGCGCAGCTGCCCACCCAACACCCACCTGTCAAGCAGGCTCTGGCAGCCTCCTGAACAGGAGCAGGACTCCTGTTAAGTGACAGCACCTCTGTGTGTGGCAATAGCAGAGAGAGGCCCAGGCTCTGCTGGCTGCAAAGCAGGAAGGCACAGTGCTTAGCCAGACAAAGGACTTTTTGGGACATGACAGAGTGACATATCAGAACGGAGTGACCCATCACAAGCTCTGGACAGAGGGGCTGCAAGTCTGGCCCTACAGAAGTAGATTTGCTTTTATGGTCTCTTAATTGAAAATTCATCCCAGGCTCTATTCTCCTCTGTCAGCCATCTCAATGCACTCCTCTCATCTCATGCCTTCATTTATCTCTGGGGTGACTACTCCCAAATACCTCTCTCAACAGCAGACTTCTTTCCTGAACTCCTGGTTTGTATACCCAAGCCCTATCTGACATTATATCTGCTACTCTGGGCAAGAATCCTTTAGAAGAAATGGAGTAGCCCACAGAGTCAACAAGAGTCTGAAATTCAGTACTTGGATGCAATCTCAAAAACAACAGAATGATCTCAGTTTGTTTCCAAAGCAAACCATTCAGTATCACAGTAATCCAAGTCTATGCCTCAACCACTAACATCAAAGAAGATGAAGTTGAACTGTTCTGTGAAGACCTACAAGACCTTCTAGAATTAACACCAAAAAAAGATGCCCTTTTCATCATAGGGGACTGAAATGCAAAAGTAGGAAGTCAAGACATACCTGGAGTAACAGGCAAGTTTGGCCTTAGAGTACAAAATGAAGCAGGGCAAAGGTTAACAGAGTTTTGCCAAGAGAACGTGCTGGTCATAGCAAAAACCCTCTTCTAACAACACAAAAGATAACTCTACACATGGACATCACCACATGGTCAATACCAAAATCAGATTGATTATATTCTTTGCAGCCAAAGATGGAGAAGCTCTACAGAGTTAGCAAAAAAAAAAAAAAAAAAAAAAAAGACTTGGAGCTGACTGTGATTCAGATCAGCTCCTTACTGCAAAATTCAGGTTCAACTTGAAAAAAAATAGGGAAAACCTTTAGGCCATTCAGGTATGATCTAAATCAAATCCCTTATGATTATACAGTGGAGGTGACAAATAGATTAAAGGGATTAGATCTGGTAGACAGAGTGCCTGAAAAACCATGGATAGAAGTTCATGACAGTGTATAGGGGGTGGTAACCAAATCCATCCCCAAGAACAAGAAATGCAAGAAGGCAAAGTGGTTGTGTGAGGAGGCCTTACAAATACCTGAGAAAAGAAGAGAAGTGAAAGGCAAAGGAGAAAGGGAAAGATATACCCAACTGAATGCAGATTCCCAGAGAATATCAAGGAGAGATAGAAAGCCTTCTTAAGTGAATAATGAAGAGAAATAGAGGAAAACAACAGAACAGGAAAGACTAGAGATCTCTCCAAGAAAACTGGAGATACCAAGGGAACACTTCATGCAAAGATGGGCACAATAAAGGACAGAAATGGCAAGGACTTCACAGAAGCAGAAGAGATTAAGAAGAGATGGCAAGAATACACAAATAACTGAATCAGTTCAGTTCAGTTCAGTCTCTCAGTCATGCCTGACTCTTTGCAACCCCATGAACCGCAGCATACCAGGCTTCCCTGTCCATCACCAACTCCTGGAGTTTACCCAAATTCATGTCCATTCAGTTGGTGATGCCATCCAACCATCTCAACTTCTGTTGTCCCCTTCTCCTCCTGTCCCCAATCCCTCCCAGCATCAGGGTCTTTTCAAAAGAGTCAGCTCTTTGCATCAGGTGGCCAAAGTATTGGAGTTTCAGCTTCAACATCAGTCCTTCCAATGAACACCCAGGACTGATCTCCTTTAAGATGGACTGGTTGGATCTTCTTGCAGTCCAAGGGACTCTCAAGAGTCTTCTCCAATACCACAGTTTAAAAGCATCAATTCTTTGGCATTCAGCTTTCCTTATAGTCCAACTCTCACATCCATACATGACGCCTGGAAAAACCATAGCCTTGACTAGATGGACCTTTGTTGACAAAGTAATGTCTCTTGCTTTTTAATATGCTGTCTAGGTTGGTCATAACTTTCCTTCCAAGGAGTAAGCGTCTTTTAATTTCATGGCTGCAGTAACCATCTGCAGTGATTATGGAGCCCCTAAAAAATAAAGTCAGCCACTGTTTCCCCATCTATTTGCCATGAAGTGATGAGACCAGATGCCATGATCTTCGTTTTCTGAATGTTGAGCTTTAAGCCAACTTTTTCACTCTCCTCTTACACTTTCATCAACAGGCTCTTTAGTTCTTCTTCACTTTCTGCCATAAGGGTGGTGCCATCTGCATATCTGAGGTTATTGATATTTCTCCCAGCAATCTTGATTCCAGCTTGTGCTTCTTCCAGCCCAGCATTTCTCATGATGTACTCTGTATATAAGTTAAATAAGCAGGGTGACAATATACAGCTTTGACGTACTCCTTTTCCTATTTGGAACCAGCCTGTTGTTCCATGTCCAGTTCTAACTGTTGCTTCCTGACCTGCATATAGGTTTCTTAAGAGGCAGGTCAGGTAGTCTGGTATTCCCATCTCTTTCAGAATTTTCCACAGTTTATTGTGATCCACACAGTCAAAGGCTTTGGCATAGTTAATAAAGCAAAAAGAGATGTTTTTCTGGAACTCTCTTGCTTTTTCGATGATCTATTGGATGTTGGCAATTTGATCTCTGGTTCCTCTGCCTTTTCTAAAACCAGCTTGAACATCTGGAAGTTCATGGTTCATGTATTGCTGAAGCCTGGCTTGGAGAATTTTGAGCATTACTTTACTAGCATGTGAGATGAATGCAATTGTGTGGTAGTTTGAGCTTTCTTTGGCATTGCTTTCTTTGGGATTGGAATGAAAACTGACCTTTTCCAGTCCTGTGGCCACTGCTGAGCATTTGCTGACATACTGAGGGTAGCACTTTCACAGCATCATCTTCTAGGATTTGAAATAGCTCAACTGGAATTCCATTTGCACGTAAAGGTAAGAGAACCCCAAGTAAGATGGTAGGTGCAGAGAGAGGGCATCAGAGGGCAGACACATTGAAACCACAATCACAGACAACTAGCCAATCTAATCACATGGACCACAGCCTGCTCTAACTCAATGAAACTAAGCCATGCCGTGTGGGGCCACCCAGATGGATGGGTCATGGTGGAGAAGTCTGACAGAATGTGGTCCACTGGAGAAGGGAATGGCAAACCACTTCAGTATTCTTGCCTTGAGAACCCCATGAATAGTATGAAAAGGCAAAAAGATAGGACACTGAAAGATGAACTCCCCAGGTCGGTAGGTACCCAATTTCTTCACTGGAGATCAGTGAAGAAATAACTCCAGAAAGAATGAAGGGATGGAACCAAAGCAAAAACAACACCTAGTTGGGTATGTGACTGGTGAGAGAAGCAAGGTCCGATGCTATAAAGAGCAATATCGCATAGGAACCTGGAATGTTAGGTCCATGAATCAAGGCAAATTGGAAGTGGTCAAACAGGAGATGGCAAGAGTGAACGTCGACATTCTAGGAATCAGTGAACTAAGATGGACTGGCATGGGTGAATTCAACTCAGATGACCATTATATCTACTACTGTGGGCAGGAATCCCTTAGAAGAAATGGAGTAGCCATCATGGTCAACAAAAGAGTCCAAAATGCAGTACTTGGATGCAATCTCAAAAACGACAGAATGATCTCTGTTCATTTCCAAGGCAAACCATACAATATCATGGTAATTGAAGTCTATGCCCCGACCAGTAACGCTGAAGAAGCTGAAGGTGAACAGTTCTATGAAGACCTACAAGATCTTTTAGAACTAACACCCAAAAAAGATGTCCTTTTCATTAGAGGGGACTGTAAAAGTAGGAAGGGAATGCAAAAGTAGGAAGTCAAGAAACACCTGGAGTAACAGGCAAATTTGGCCTTGGAGTAAGAATGAAGCAGGGCAAGGGCTAAATAGAGTTTTGCCAAGAGAACGCACTGGTCATAGCAAACACCCTCTTCCAACAACACAAGAGAAGACTCTACACATGGACATCACCAGATGGTCAACATCGAAATCAGATTGATTATATTCTTTGCAGCCAAAGATGGAAAAGCTCTATAAAGTCAACAAAAACAAGACCGGGAGCTGACTGTGCCTCAGATCATGAACTCCTTATTGCCAAATTCAGACTTAAATGGAAGAAAGTGGGGAAACCACTAGACCATTCAGGTATGACCTAAATCAAATCCCTTATGATTATACAGTGGAAGTGAGAAATAGATTTAAGGGACTAGATCTGATAGACAGTGTCTGATGAACTATGGATGGAGGTTCATGACACTGTACAGGAGACAGGGATCAAGACCATCCCCATGGAAAAGAAATGCAAAAAAGCAAAATGGCTGTCTGGGGAGGCCTTATAAATAGCTGTGAAAAGAAGAGAAGCGAAAAGCAAAGGAGAAAAGGAAAGATATAAGCATCTGAATGCAGAGTTCCAAAGAATAGCAAGGAGAGATAAGAAAGCCTTCCTCAGCCATCAATACAAAGGAAGAGAGGAAAACAATAGAATGGGAAAGACAAAACATCTCTTCAGGAAAATTAGAGATACCAAGGGAACATTTCATGCAAAGATGGGCTCAATAAAGGACAGAAATGGTATGGATCTAACAGAAGCATAAGCTATTAAGAAGAGGTTGCAAGAATACACAGAAGAACTGTACAAAAAAGATCTTCATGACCCAGATAATCACAATGGCGCAATCACTCACCTAGCGCCAGACACCCTGGAATGTGAAGTCAAGTGGGCCTTAGGAAGCATCACTATGAGCAAAGCTAGTGGAGGTGATGGAATTCCAGTTGAGCTATTTCAAAAAACTGTATAAAAAAGGTCTTAATGACCCGGATAAACATGATGGTGTGGTCACTCACCTAGAGGCAGACATCCTAGAGTGTGAAGTCAAGTGGGCCTTAGGAGCATTACTACAAACAAAGCTAGTGGAGGTGGTGGAACTCCAGCTGAGCTATTTCAAACCCTAAAAGTTAATGCTGTGAAAGTGCTATACTCAATATGCCAGCAAATCTGGAAACCTCAGTAGTGGCCACAGGACTGGAAAAGATGTTTTCATTGTAATCCCTAAGAAAGGTAATGCCAAAGAATGTTCAAATTATCGTACAATTGTACTTATTTCACATGCTAGGAAGATTATGCTCAAAATCTCTCAAGCTAGGCTTCAGCAGTGTGTGAACTGAGAACTTCCAGATATACAAGCTGGATTTAGAAAAGGCAGAGGAACCAGGTATCAAATTGCCAACATCCATTGGATCATAGAAAAAGAAAATTCCAGAAAAAGACTAAAGCCTCTGATTGTCTGGATCACAACAAACTGTGGAAAATTCTTAAAGAGATGGGAATACCAAACCACCCAACCTGTCTCCTGAGAAACCTGTATGCAGGACAAGAAGCAACAGTTAGAACTGGACATGGAACAATGGACTGATTAAAAATTGGGAATGGAGTATGTCAAGGCTGTATACTGTCACCCTGCTTATTTAACTTATATGCAGACTATATCATGCGAAATGCCAGCCTGGGATTTATCACAAGCTGTAATCAAGATTGCTAGAAGAAATATTGACAACCACAGATATGCAGATGATACTACTTTAATGGCAGAAGGTGAAGAGGAACTAAAGAGCTTCTTGATGAAGGTGAAAGAGGAGAATGAAAAAGCTGACTTAAAACTCAGCATTCAAAAAACTAAGATCATGGTATTCAGTCCCATCATTTCATGGCAAATAGATGGGGAAACAATAGAAACAGTGAGAAACTTTATTTTCTTGGGCTCCAAAATCACTGTGGACAGTGACTACAGACGTGAAATTAAAAGACGTTTGCTCCTTGGAAGAAAGGGCAAAGAAATGACAAACCTAGACAGCATATTCAAAAGCATAGACATCACTTTGCTGACAAAGGTCCGTATACTCAAAGCTATGGTTTTTCCAGTAGTTATGTGCAGATGTGAGAGTTGGACCATAAAGAAGGCTAAGCACCAAAGAACTAATGTTTTCGAACTGTGGTACTGGAGAAGACTCTTGAGAGTCCCTTGGACAGCAAGGAGATCAAACCAGTCAATCCTAAAGGAAATTAACATTGAATATTCATTGGGAGGACTGATGCTGAAGCTCCAATACTTGGGCCACCTGCTACACAGAGCCAACTCACTGGAAAAGACCCTGATGCTGGGAAAGATTGAGGGCAGGAGGAGAAGGGGGCGACAGAGGATGAGATGGTTGGATGGCATCACTCACTCAATAGACATGAGTTTTAGCAAATTCCGGGAGATGGTGAAGGACAGGGAAGCCTGTTGTGGTGTAGTCCATGGGGTCACAAAGTCGGACATGACTTAGCAACTGAACAACAATCTGACATCTCAAACCTAACCTCACCTTTCCCATTCCCCCAACCCACCTTCCCTGCTCCTCCTGCAGTCTTCCCATCTGCTGAGAGCACAGTTGCTCAGGCCCCACTCTTAGTGTCGTCCTTGAGTTACATCTCACATCCTGTTGGCTGTCTATGAAATATACTAGAGTTCGCACCATCTCCAATGCCGCCTCCCTGGTTCTAGCTTCACATCTCTAGCCCGAGTGACTGCAAGCGGCTCGTATCAGTCATTCCTTAACCTCTTTCCTCTGTTCTGAGCTCAGGAACTGGAGTGCTCCTATTGAAATTCAGGTCAAATCATATCCCTCTGGTGCTCAAAGCTCTCTTCTGCTTCCCACGTCACTTGGAGAAGAAGACAAGTCCTCACAATGGCCTGCAGGACCCAACAACATCTGGCTCTGTTACCTCTCTGATCTCATCTCTTCCTACTCTTTCCCTTGCTGGCTTCATGCCCATCACTGGGCCTTTTTGCTCCTCTGTGAATAAGCCAGGCACACCCCAACCTGAGAGCCTTTACACTTGCTGCTCTCTCTGTCTCCCATGCTCTTCCCTGGATATCCACACGACCCATTCATCACCTCCTTCAGGTTTTTGCTCAAATGTCACCTCCTTGCACAGGTCTTCCTTGAGCATTCTCTCTAAAACTGTAGCCGTTACCCTCAGTTCAGTTCAGTCGCTTAGCTGTGTCCGACTCTTTGCGACCCCATGAATCGCAGCATGCCAGGCCTCCCTGTTCATCACCAACTCCTGGAGGTCACTCAGACTCACATCCATCGAGTCAGTGATTCCATCCAGCCATCTCATCCTCCGTTGTCCCTTTCTCCTCCTGCCCCCAATCCCTCCCAGCATCAGAGTCTTTTCCAATGAGTCAACTCTTCACATGAGGTGGCCAAAGTACTGGAGTTTCAGCTTCAGCATCATTCCCTCCAAAGAAATCCCAGGACTGATCTCCTTCAGAATGGACTGGTTGGATTTCCTTGCTGTCCAAGGGACTCTCAAGAGTCTTCTCCAACACCACAGTTCAAAAGCATCAATTCTTCGGTGCTCAGCTTTCTTCACAGTCCAACTCTCACATCCATACATGACTACTGGAAAAACCACAGCCTTGACTAGACGGACCTTTGTTGGCAAAGTAATGTCTCTGCTTTTCAACATGCTATCTAGGTTGGTCATAACTTTTCTTCCAAGGAGTAAGCGTCTTTTAATTTCATGGCTGCAGTCACCATCTGCAGTGATTTTGGAGCCCAAAAATCCCATTACCCTTGCACTCCCCATTCTCCTGGATTTATGTTTCTCCATGGCACTTAGCACCTCCCAATAGACAAAGTCATCTACTTAATCAGTTATGTTCATGGCCTATATCTTCCAACCAGAACACATGTTCTATAAAGGTAGGGATTTCTGTCTGATTTTTTTTTTTTTACCATTATGTATACTCAGCATCTGGAATGTGATCAGCAAATATGGTCAATAAATATTTATTGAGTAATCAATTAAAAATTAGGATATTTCACAACAATTTGGATTTCCATCATTTCTTTTTAAAAACGGGAAGTCCTCACCCCTGGGTCTGCATTTCAATCTGACCACCATTGGCTGCCACAGCCCTCTGGTTCCCTATTCTCTAGCCCAGACCTTTCCCCCGATGTATGCTTCCTGTATTGCCCCAGTAGCCCTTGAGTTTGAGATTCCTACTCCACAAAAGTGAGTAAAAACTATCTTGAGAAACTGCTCTGGCCAGGCAAACACTGCTCTTCAACTGAGGGGATCAGCCAAGGCAGCTGTGAAGGCTATTAGGGGATGATGATGAGGTGTGCAGAGAAGTCTGGGTGCTCCCTCAGGTGTGCATCTGGGGGGTCCTGAAGGCCTGGGCAAGCATGCTTTTCTTTCCTTCTTTCCTATTCCCTGGAGCCTTTACTCTGGGTATGACCCAGGGTGTTTTCTATCAGATTCTCAAAGGAGACTGTGACCTTCCAAGGCTACCAGCCTCTGCTCCCAGATTTCAGGGTGTTCGCACCATATTCCTGGGATGAGTTTATTTCCATTATCTTATGGATGGGGAAACTGAGGCCCAGAGAGTGCAAGATCACACAATGCGGGGAAAACTACCATTAGCAATTAGAAAGACCTCCTTTCTCATCCAGTTCCTGAGTGGGGTCAGGGAGAGGCCCACTGGGTCATGCCACTCTCATCACCAAGCTCAGGCCCACTCACCCAGAGGGTCTCCATCCACGATGCTGTACTCCACCTGCCCATTGGGGCCTGAGTCTTGGTCACGGGCTAGGAAGGTCCACACTCTGGGTCCTGGCTGGCCCTCAGTGACATCAAATGGCCCCTCGTAGTCTCTGGGGAAGGTGGGCACGTTGTCGTTGATGTCATTCACGTTCACAAGCACCTGAGATGACGGGCGAGCTTAGTCAGGGCCGGACCCCAGGCAGCCCTGTTTATCTGTAAACTAGACCTGACAATTCTGCTTCCCAGGCTGATGTAAGGATTGTATTGGTTAATGGGTGTGGGAGGGTCTTTGAAGCTATACATGTAGATAAATTACTGTCATTGTCAAAGTCTTTCTATGGGCAGAATAATATTATGAATAATAATGCTATGAACTTCTACTTATTGCTGTACTATTATCATTTTACCTGGTCTTATTTTCTCCTCCCATACTCTGAAACAGTGTATATTATCCCCCATTTACAGAGGAGGAAAGTGAAGCTCAGAGAGGTTGAGTGACTTGCCCAGAGTCACACAGGAGGTAGAAGACCAGGAACATGAACCTCTGTGGCTTGAGCAGAGTCTGTGCTCTCCCCATGAAGGGGAGAAGGCAGGCATAATCGCCTGTCTCACAGCTGCAGCCACAGAGAGGTATAGTCATCTCACAGCCACAGTGCAAGTTTGGGTGAGTTGCAGAGGCCAGGACAGGGCTTGTGGATGGAGGTGTTTCTCCTGAATGATCTTTCCCTACCCTGTTTGCCCATGGAGCTGCCCAGGCTGGGGCTGTGTGCCACCCACCCATCCACCCACCGTGGTGGTAGAAGTGAGGCGATGTGACAGGAGGGGGCACTGGTCCGTGGCAGTGACAAGCAGGGTGTAGCGCCCATGGCTGATCTCATAGTCCAGCTCCTTGGCAGCACGGATGACGCCCTGTGGGACATGGAGAAGGACAACGGTGGGTCAATGGGTGGCGGGTCTGGGGTGCCCTCTGGCCACCCTAGGAGCTAGGCCCTGACACCCTGGCTGTGACAAGGAGCCCCTGCTATCCCTGCCTTTTCATCCTCCTGCACACGCTGCCGTCCTGTTTTCCTCCTGGACTCCATCTTTGCTCTGCCCCCACCCCCACGATCTTGCTGAACTTCCCTCCAGTCCCTTTAGCCAGTATACCCTCTTCCTGGCCCCTTCCACCAGCTGCTGACCGTGTGTCTGTTGATATGAAAGGTGTTGATGATGTTGCCTGCCACGATGGCGTAGGTAACTGTGCCATTGGGCCCTTCATCTAGGTCCAGGGCCTGGATGGTGATGAGGCTGGTGTTGACTGTGTCCGGGCCCTCATCCAGTAAGATCTCGTAGTGGGGCTGCTGGAACACGGGCGCGTTATCGTTCTCATCCACGATGGTCACGTACACGTGGGTGGTGGCCTGTGGAGAAGAGTGTGATTAGGTTCCTCGGTCTGCTGGCTGGGGGGTGTGAGGTGGAGCTAGCTGGACGCGTTCCTAGGCTGAACTTACTCAATGTGATCCAACATGGTGAGGTAAAGAGAGAAGGATGAGAGGGAGTGAAGTCACAGGCTGATCGAGGAAATCACAGAGGCTCCACTGAGAGCCAAGCTAGGTAACTGCTTTGGTCCAAGATGGCGCTTGCACCACCACTCAAGTCCATGTCAGTGGCAGACATCACTAATCAACCATTGCACTGCTGAGGCCAGATGCAACCTCAGGATCCTTGTCAGAACACTGATCTAGTGACTGACACTGGCACATGAGATGAACCCCAATAACTGCCTTCAGCCCAGAGCTTTGACTGGGCCAGGGCCTTACTTACCCTGGACCTCCTTGTAGATCACAAAAGGCAAGAATGTAACGTGTACAGTCCAGGCATTTTAAACTTCACCCACTGTTCAGGTCAACGGAAGAAATGCCTATTTTCAGCACTTTTGAGAGGCAGGACCTTGGGTTTGGGGCAGTTCCATGGACAGAATTTGTAGAGTTGTGAAAAACAAAGCTAACAGCATATGACTTCAGTGCAAGAACAATTTCACACCATACTCTCCAGTGACTGGCCATGTTTGATGGATGTTTGGTCCAATCAGACCACAGGTAATAATTAGCCAATCAAAACTCAGCAAGCAGCACCCAAGAACCACTGAGAAGTGGTTGATGTGGCACTTCACAAGCAGAAGCGGTAAGCGGAAGAAAGAAATCAGCCATGCACTGGTGTTCTCTGTCCCACGGCGTCCCTCCTCCCTTTTCTGCTTCTCCACCTGGAGCATGTCCTCTGTGGACTGCCTTACCTGGGCTCCCTTGCCATCTGGCTTCCACATGGTTTGGCCCATGGGAGGCCCAGGCAGAAGATGGGGAGCGGGTGGGGGCGTTTCTATTCCCTTTCCTTCGTTGCAGTTCTGCCAGAGGCAGTGCTTCTGCTGGGTGGCCCCTCTTCCATGGCTCTGGCCCTCACTGGGCTCCGAATGCCTCATCCCCCTCTTGCCTTCTGCACCCATGGGTGGAAATGGCTTCCTGCAGTGTTTAGCATACAGGTGCTTTACCGGCCCTCTGTAGACAGTCCCTCCATTAAGCTCTCTTCAGTTGAGCCCTTTCTGAGCGGGCCATCTGTTTTCTTCCAGTACCCTGACTCATACAAACTATAAGCAGTGACTAATATAAAATACAATAATAAGGTTATAACCACTTTCAAAACATCTGGCTAGAGAGAATGTGACCAGGCAATTGTCAAGGGCAGGGAGTACAAAAAGCTGGATAGAGACAACTCATGTGCACCTTTATTGAGGGTTGAGTTGGTTCTGGAATCACCTGTGGAAGGACAGATGGACAGGAGACCTGCATCCAAGAAGATGTCACTGCCCCTGGGGAGGCAGGGACAGCTGCAGCTCTGGATCTTGGCAGGGGTTGGGTGGGGTGTGTTAGGCGGTTGCTAGAACTGTTTCCAAAGCAGGTAGTGTTGGAAACCTGGAGATGGGGCTCGGTGACCTTGGACATGTCACAGAGATCCTTTATGGACCGTTTCTGTCTGTTAGTGAAGGACCCGACTTGTTCTTTAACATCCCTTCTGGTTCAGACATTCCAAGGAGCTGATCTGGCACCATCAGTCTGAACCCCTGCTCCATCGGAGAGATACTCTTTTGGGTCTTAGAGTCTCAATGACTCTTCATAAAAATTACAATCACACAGTGAAGGAAAATGCACTGTTTTGACATTTCTCAGACTTTCTCACCAGAGTGGAATGGGGACTTGCACTGAACTGGGGAACACCCCTGAAGCATTTATCCCAAGAATGAAATATCTTTGAAATCTCTCCTATTGAAAGCTCATGTAAGTTTCACACTTTTTATCCCCAGAAGGTGTTTGTTAGTTTCCATTAAAAATGGTGGTGGAGGGCCCAAATCTTTGAGTAAAGATAACTGTCAAGGAAGGATACGGTGTGATCTGTGGCTCCGCACACAGATGCAGCTGCGAGCGCTCACCACCAGCGAGGAGCCCGGCCCCTCATCCTTCTGAGCCCCTTTTGCCACAAGACATGCCAGCGCCACCCTGCAGCCTCACCAAGAGGGTGGTGGTACTGACATTGCCCATTTTCCCAGACTCCTGGAAGTGGCTCTAACCAGTGCAGGACTGAGAGTCAGGGGGGGCTCTCACAGAGCTCCTCTGTGGTCCCCTTCTCTCTAAGACCAGGCCGGAGCTTGGAGGGGGAGGTGGGTCTGACTTCCCCTGGCCTCTAGTGTGAGGAGGAAGTTGGTGCCCCAAAGGCCCTCTCAGCCAAGTTCTTCTGCCCTGATACTGCAGAAACAGTGCCTGAGGTTTCTGGACCATGCCCACACCTTGGGCAATGCCTCTGTGTCTCACCCTGATGCAAACCTAGAAGGCTCACTGGGGTGGGGGGAGTGTGGTGGGGAGGAAGCAAGTGGAGGGCAGGGGGACTGGGCCCAGCTCAGGTGTTCTCGCCCTCTAGGTAAGGGGTTGGCAGAGCAGTTGCTCCTCTCCCCCAATCCCAGCCTCCTCACACCCACCTTCTAGGTCCTGGGGCAGAGGGAGTCTGGTTTCAAGGGTGGTCAGGGCCAGGCCAAGCCAGGAAGGGAGGAGGGGAGGGAGAGCAGGTGCTCCAGGGTCTCACCCTACAGTGACCCCACCTCACTTCCACCGGACGATGGCCAGGGTGGGAAGGGCGCCTGGTACCCACCTGGTTTCAGTTGGCTTTGTAACTTCCCTGGGTGGAAGAACTCACACTCTGACAGGAAGAAGGGCCCAGGCTGTCCCCTAAAGTAGGGTCACAAGATCAGGACTGTGACCAAGAACTTGGATTATGTCCTGGAAATCACTGGGACTCCCATCCCAGGGGGAGTCCCTGGCTTCAGGGAGACTAGGCCTATGCCAGTTCACATAGTAATAGCATGATGCCCACCCTTCCTCTGTTGCAGCTCTCCCTACCCTGGGAGTGAGGGCTGGAAGCATTCAGAGAATCTCTGACTTGGACTAGTCTGCCCATGGGATACCCAGAGTTCCTGGCTTTCCTTGAGTCTCACCATCCTGACCCACACAGACTCTGACTGTACTTTGTCTTTCAGCCTGGGTGTTGCTTGTGAGGTCAAGACCCTTAACAGGTCGGCAAAGCCTTTGGAAGCTTCACCTAGGCGGGGGTAAACAGAGTACAGTGCTGGGCTCTCCCTCTCCCCTGATCCCTGGCCCTTACCATTGTCACCTCCACTTCTATTTGGGAAATCACTACTCACTCACACATCAACTTATCCATTCAGAGAAGTGTGTATCAAACATCTCCCCTATGCCCAGTTTTGTGCCAGGGACTCGGAAACATCAGAGACAGACCCTGGTTTCCAAAAGCTCATAGTCTAGCCCAGGAGGGCAAATGAGCCTGGGGGGAGGCCAGATATTTGGTAACACCAGGCTTGGTGTGGTAGACAAAGGGGTTGTAGACTGTTTGGAGACCTTCAGGGGAGATTCAGGGTGCTTTGTAAAGGGAAAGAGCCTGAGTTGAGCCCTGAGCGATAAGAAGAACCTGGAAGAAAGGAGAGAGACATTGCCAGGAGCGCCAGTACTGGGTGTGGTGCAAGAGCAGAGGGCTAGAGGTGGGCACGTGTGAGAGCGTCCTGCAGACATCTGAGGTACAGGGAGTAAGAGAGGCTGCAAGGTGGGAGGTGATGCTGGGGCCTGGGCCAGGGGAGTGCTGGTGATTTTCTATGGGACACACTACCCCATGTTGTGTGCACACCCCCCCACACACACGTGTCCCAGTGTAGGGGTGTGCCAAGCCTGCACCTATGCATGGGTACATACATGTGCACAAGAGTGTTGCAGGCTCTGGAACCTACAGTCGAGCCTGCTCCAACTTACCCAGCTCTTTACAAAAGTTAGATCCCATCCATCCATTCCACTACTGGGAGTGCCTACTACATATCAGGACCTGGGCTGGGTTGGAGGGTGATCGGTTCAAGCCCCTGCTGGTGGGTGAGGGCTGATACAATCTATGATGAGGATGCTAAGTTAGACGTAGATGTACTTCTCAGGCTTTGCACCAATACTAATCCTCTGCAAACAGGAATAGAGGAGAGAAGAAAAGGCTTGAAACTAGCAATCAAGCTGCGCTACTGACTCTCTAGGATACTGCCTGGCTCCCCCACCCTACAGGGCCAGGCCGTGCGGGACAGCGGGAAGTCCCTCCCGTGGAGCCTTGGAGAGGCAGTGCCCTCCATGGCCGCCCGGGGGTGCTGTGGGGCCCCCGGAGCGGGCGGCCGTCTGCGCTCACTTGTTCGACACTCACTCGCCTGGAGGTTTCCCCGCCGGCCGCGTCCCGTCCGCTCGCTGCGAACCAGGAGTACCCTCTGCGCGCCCCTGGGCTCCGCTCTGGCCCCGCTGCGCCAGACGCAGCTCTGCCCGACGGCGACATGGGTTTTCCCCCAGTCCCGGAGGCTGGCAGCCGGCGCTGGAGGCCTGTGCTCCTCGCCTTCTTCCTGGCTGCCTCCCGAGGTAAGGTTGGCGAGCCTGGGTGCGGGGGAGGAGCACCGGGAGAACACAGCGGGCAGGGTAGGGATCACAGGTCAGACGGGGGTGCCCTGGGAGCCCCCTTCAGCCGCCTGTGACCCACCGCACCCCCCGCGGCAGAGAGGCTGCTAGGACTACTTGGCAGCGGGCAGCAGCTCTCTGCCAAGTGCCCTGGCTGGGTGATGGGCACATCTGTTTGCTGACAGCTGCCTAAGCGGCTGCCTGTCCAAGCCTTCCCAGCCCAGGGAGCCCAGGGCACGAGCACCTTCTGCCGAACAGGAGGTGGACCCGGTGGAGACAACCCAGTGTGTTCTAGTGAATGCCCCTAGCATTTGACACCTGCGGCATCTCCCTGCCCCGCCTTAGGGCTCCAGGATCTCACACGGTAGGGGAGTTGTATACTCACAGCCACTGTCCTATACCCTGGTGACACTCACGGTTGACCCTTGGTGGGCACTGGTCAGTGTGGCCACTGGTCTACTGCTGGACATGCACACCCCTCTGAGGGTCTGAGTGCTGAGCGGTTAGCCGATTCCCGGCATTCTAGCAAAGCTGCCCCCAGGGGGACTGGGGAGAACATGGGGGCATTTCCCAGCTCAGTTATGAGCCCCTTCTAGGTCCTTGGATAACTTATAGCATCTTTCGGGCCTCAGTTTCCTTAGCTCAAACACAGAAGCCATACACGGGAAGGTGTCACTTTCCTCTTCCAAAGTCCAGACTTTCACAGCTCTAAGTGGTATGCTGGTCAGGACACAGGGGCTCCCTGAGTTGGGGGGTGGGCAAAGGAGGTCCTGGCACCCATAGTCTGGCCGACAGTTCTTGTCTGTCTAGGATTGGAGAAATTGCATCGTGAGGGAGGAGGGGACCAGCAGGCAGCCTATGGAACTCAACTTTTAAACTTTTTCCCTGGGAAGGCGGAGGGAAAGTGTGAGTCATGCAGGGAGTCGGAGGGAGGCAGGAGGGAGCTGGGGAGCTTGGCATGGGACCCAGTGAGCGAGTCGGAAGAAGAGGAGGGAGCGGATGACAGGGTAAGAGCAAGAGGAGGAGCCTGAGAGAACCTGGAGAACACCTCAGAAACTGAGGGCAGGCAGGCTCATGCCATCTCAGTGCTGGAAGGCTGGCCTGGCCTCCTATGAGGGGGAGGGAGCCCACACCCCGCAGACATGGCTGCCTAAGCCCTCGACTGGGTGCTCCCCAGGAAGAGTCCAAGCGGGTGGGGGAGCAGTCTCAGCACCAAGGCCATGGCTCGTGGCAGACATGGTTTCCCAGAGGAGCAGGGGATGGTGGCAGGCAGGAAGGCCAGCAGCCTGCTGGCTACAGAGCCCTGCCCTGTCCCAGCCTCTCCAAGTAACCCTGAGAGGCCGTCAGTTCTCTTAGCCCTGCCCTGGGTCCTCCTCTGGCTGGTCTGCTCTCTGCTCAGCAGCCCCAGTTTGGGAAACTGAACTCCAGAGGAGGAGCGCAGAGAGCACTGGCTCACGAGCAGCCAGCAGCACGGAGGCTCGGAGCCCCTCGCTTCGTGTTGTCTACACAGCTCGGAGACCTCCCAGAGACAGCTGGGTACTCCATCTCTTCCTGGGCCCAGCTCAGGGCGATAATTAGGGTTTGAAGCAGTCTTCCACTGAAAGGAGTCACGAGAATTCTCTTAGGTTTGAACTAGTCTGGGACTCAGTATTCCTAACTGTAATATGGGTGTGCTAATGAGTATTCATGCTGCTACCTAGTAGAGTGTGCAACAAGGGGGCTAAGAGATGGCCAGGCCTAATTGCAGGCATGGTCCAGAGGGTCTGTGAACTGAATAGACCTGCTTACCAGCCCGCTAGGTTCCTGCCCTGGGCAGGTTTGATGCTTACCAGCCCGCTGAGGTGCTGGGTTGCCCTGGGCAGGATTGATGCTTTGGGAAGGTGAGGTGGGGTGGCTGGTGCAGACCTGCTCTCTAGCTCTTGGGGCCAGGCCAGCACCGTGGAGAATGGTGGTGGTGAGCCTGATGCTTAGGGAGCCCAGGAGAAGTTGCAGATACCCCTTTCCTGGACCTGACTCAGGGTGAGATGGGTGGAGGGAGGTACCTAGGAGGCCAGGACCCAGAAGACCCCAAGGATGGCAGAGCCTCTTCTTCCTCTTTGGCATCCCTAGGGCCTATGGAAGTTATTGACCTTGCCATGACCTCACAGGCTGACCCAGGAGTCTCCAGCTCTGGGTCTAGTCCATGGAGGTGCACTGGGGAAGGAGGAGCCCATCCTTCCCTGTATGGTAAGCAGTGTTGCAGGCCCTTGTTGAGTAACCCAATGGTGCAAGCCTCTGACACAGCAAAGACTAGTCTTAGGAAATCCACAATCCTCTGCCCAGAAGCCCTGGGGTGGAGAGAAGCAGCCTTGAGGCCATGGAAGGGGTCCCCAGCTATATTGGGGAGCCCCTGGCTGGGCTGGTTGCTCTCTTTTTCTCCAAAGTAGGGCAAAGGTTCCCTGCTTGGGTCTGACCTCCAGGGACAGGGTGGCCCCAGTGGGAGGTACACTGCTGAGGGGTGACCTCCCTATATGCAACACACACAGGGGGTCTTAGGGCCAAGCAGACTGAGGGAAAGAAGAGAGGGAGGAAAGGGTCCTCAGTGCCCATCGGATATACTGGCAGTGACCCCTCAACCAGCACTGACCAAGTCCCAAAGACTGAGTTTGAGGCTCCAGGTTTTAAGTCAGCTGTTCATCCAGGAGTAGTCTGGCCTCACCAGGGGAGGGGGACCAGGAGCAGCGGGACAGCTTCTGATAGAGCCTGGGGACCCCTCAGTAGCAGTGCTGGCACATGCAAGGCCTTCCTGATGCCACCGTGTGTGAGAATGGCGAAGCTAGGGACTTGGAGTCGTGTGCGCTGCCTGCCAGGGTTTCTTGTACAACCCGTTACTTAACAGTCCAGCTCGGGGAGGCAATGAGCCCTCCATTCACCTCTCAAGATGGCCTTGTACTGCTCTGTGATTTTGTGCATTGCTCAGCATGCTTGAGCAGGTTCTATCATCTCTCCAAGAGGCACGATGACAGTGCCTCCCCCAGAGGCTGTGGCGAAGGGTACACACACAATATAGCACCTGGCACCTGCTTCTGGCTGTGTGGTATGATTCTGTCTCCTGGCTTTTGACGGCTGCATGCCACTGGCTTACTGTCTTAGCTCCTTGCTGCCTTAGCTCTTAGCTAAGCTCCTTAGCGCTCTTGCTGTCCAACAGAGTGCCCAGAGCACGGGAAGGCACTGACTGGCTTCCCTGGGGCAGGGCTCTCTAGAATCCTGGAGGTCTGGGGTGCTGAGTCCAGCCCTTTGTGCCACCTCTATGCACTTTGAGTCTGAAATGCCCATGCAGGTGCCTGTAGAGGCTCCTCTTAAGGTTCCCTGGAGATGGGGACTCTGCAATTTCAAGGCAAGCCAGGGTTTGCTTGCCTTCTTAGGGTCTTGTAACTGAGCTTAATGTTCAGCCTATTTTACTTTGGCTGACCATCCCCAGGGAGAAAAACAATGGCCACCTTTGTGCACACCAATAATTCAGTAATGAAGCTGCTCTGCTCCTTGGCAAGCCAGCCTAGTCTCTTAACCCTTCTACATAGGATCTTACTTCTCATGGGGACCAGGGGGTCAAGTCCTGCCTCTGCTGTTCACTTACTATGGGACCACAAACACACACTCCCTCTTTATCTGAGCCCTGAGTAGGCTGGGTAACAGGGTCTCAGCAAAGCTGAAGACATGCTTCTGAAGGGTAATTCCATGATGGTGTTTCCTGACCTTCAGTCCATTTCTTCACCACCTTGGGGATTTCTACAGTGTCTGGCTATTACCATATGTACTTTAAAAAATCTACTCATTTCTTTTACTTAGGTAAATAGATTTTAAAAGGAAACTGTATATCACTTGCCATAAATGGAAAGCCAGTGTCACTTGCCATAAATAGAACAAAATCATAAAAGTGTGTAATAGGAAAACCAAATATGGTAAATTCTGATTGGAAACTATAGCCTGGAGAAGGCTCCAAGCCTGCTGTACCTTGCAAGGAAAAAAAGACGACGAGCTTAGCATATAATAGAGATGTTTTGGAGATACATTGGTATCAAACTAGGACTTTCTCTTTGATGTAATCAGGACTGAAAGAGAATTGAAAAGGGAATAGCCTTCTCTCTATGTGATTCAATGTTATTTAATGCCATCAAACTGAAAGTAAAACTCCTTATGCTGATGCCGTGAGCGCCTCTCCACTGCAAAAGAAAACTCCCCACTGTGCAGAGTGGCAGCTGGTGGCAGGGGCCAGTTTAGCTCTCCTGGAAGAAGGGAGGGAGGGCAGTTTCCCATCCTAAGAGGCCAGGACAGGGTCAGCAGGCCAATCTGGGCTTCTTCCAGACCCCAATTCTCAGCCCCCCCACCCACTGCCTTCTCCAAATAAATACAGTGGCTCTAGCTGGGTCCTCTTCTCATGCTGGGACCAGCTGGCTGTCCCAAGAGGGAGCTGGCAGCCCCACTGGCCAGGTCACACTGTACGTCTGTAGGAAGGAGGTGGGGACCGTGGTTAATCCTCGGCTACTTCTACACTGCAGATCTCAGGAGCCAGATGATCTGGGCTCAAATCCTGGCACCACCAAGTACTATTTGTGAAACTCTGTACAAGTTACTTAGCCTCTCTGTGCTTCAGTTTCCTCATTGGTAAAGTGGAGATGGTCACAGTCCTACCTCACAGAGAGCGGGGATTCAATAAGCGAACCAATGTAAAAGTGATCAGAGTGATGCCTGGCACAGAGTAAGCACCTGCTGCTGCCATGACCACCAAGCCTCCTGCACTGAGGGGCAGGCACAACGAGATATGAACCTGAACCTCAGGATGTCCTCAAAGCACAGGATCTTGAGGGGAGCTTGCTGGAGCTGGCAATCTGGGCTACACAGAGCCGTCCTCAGGGAAGGCCTGGGAGAGCTGAGGAAGGAGCCATCCAGAGGAGTGGTCACCGGCGCAGCTCTGGCCAGCCCCAGGCTCTCCCTGGGGAGGTGCGCTGGCCAGCAGCCTCCAGCCCCAGAGGCAGCGATGCTTTCCCAAGGTGCTGGAAATGCCACTTCCTCCCATAGAGCCTGGCTTCCCCTTCCTAGACTCCTTGGTCTGATGTGAATGGACATTTCCTGCAGGAGGAGGTATCAATAAACACATCTGAGATGCCCTTTGTCCTCACCGGCTACGGAGGCCCACAGGCGGACCTGCCAGCTTTGGGCCCTCAGCCCCTTGCCCTGGAGCTACTTCCTGGAGCTTAGCGCTGGAATCAGGACCAGTCCTGATTGGTCCTTACCTCTGTTGCCCTCTGTGCTCGGCATCTTGATAAAGACAGAGCCTGGCCTTTCCTTACACCCTCATGGACTGCCCTGGCAGGGTCCATTTGGGGTCCGCTGTGAGGACCTGGCCTTTTGCATCTAGCACAGGGCCAGCAATAGCAGGCCATGAGTAACTGTTTACTTACAGCCCCTAGCAGCTAGACAGAGTCTAGCTGTTTGGGTGGGGCCTTCTAGGCCTGACTAATTGAACCAGGGACCCACCTCCAAAGGCCAGGGTGTTGCCTTGGTGACTGTGGGCTAAGTTCATGCCTGGTCAGGGAGAATACACACGCCTGTTTACATGCCCTCCCCCCCACCCCCACACCCATCCCATGCACACCCAGAGGGTTTCACGAGGTGCCTGCTTGCGGGGGAAAGGGGTCACAAAAGCTAGCATCTTGGGATGAAGCCAAACAAGAACTTTCTCTTAGACTAGAATAGAAGCTTTTACAAGAGGCTCAGCCCCTCTGTGGCTGAGGGTCCCATTGCTAGAAAGTGGCAGAAGCAGGACTGAATTCTGAGTGGAAGTTCCTTAAGGAACTCTGCACCCCCATGGCCTCTCTGCATTGGGCCTGGCTCAAGTTTGGACCTTAGTAAATATTTGTGGAATGAAAGAATGATGTTTTTGCTTTGGGTCTGAGGCAGAGCAAGGATGATTGCGTGGAGAGCGCAGAAGTCAACTGGAGGTCAGTTCTCTCTGAGTAGCTAGAGGATGAAGTGTTAGCCCCACCCGCTGGAGGGGTGGAGGGCTCTTCCTGTCTGCAGTGTTGGCTTGTCCGAGGTGTGGGCCTCTGTTCAGCCACATAGGGCTGTGTGGCCTTGGGCAAATCGCTTCACCTCTTTAGTTCTATTTCTTCCTCTTTAAAATGGGGATAATAAGAGTACATCAGAGGTTATGAGAATTAAATGAGTGCCAAGTGCTCAGCAAGTCCTAACATGTAAGAAGTGCTCATAAATGCCTGTGGTCATCTTCGTATTGTTGCCCATTCTTGTCACCCTTCTCTGCCCTGAAGAAAGACAGCCTTTCTCACCTGCCACAGGGTTTCAGAATTGGAAGGTGGCTAGGAATGTGGGGAGTCTCTCAAGATAGGATAAAGCAAGGGAGACCCAGAGAAGGATGGGACCTGCCCAAGGCGCACAGTAAGGGCATGGCTAAGTGGGGACTGGGGCCCAGGGATCTGCCCACCCAGGCTAGAGTTTTAATCCTAGACCTAGAATTACCCCAGGGTCACAACATTCTTCCTGCATGTGCTTCTGCAAACTCACCCAGCAGCAGGGTGGTGGGGGTGGGGGGTGGGGCTGGGCCCTAAAAACAGCACAGTGATGGATGGTTCCCACACAGGCACAGGCTCAGCCTAGGGCCTGGGGCCTTTTCCTGTTCCATATGCTCTCGGCCACCCTGGAGCCAGGGGCCTTCCTCCCCAGTCTCCGACAATGCCCCAGGTGTCCAAAAGGATCTGCTGCTTACAATAAGCAACATCCTCTGACCAAATAATTATAATTCCAGCTGGGCTATTTATAACCCCTGATAACACACATGTGTATGTGCAGTCGTGGAAGGCATGGGGCACGTGTGTAGTTTTCCCTAACACCGTGCCCTTGCGAGTCCACCTAAGGACAGGGTGCCCCTGGCCTTATTCTGGTTGGAGTCTCAGACACAACAAACAAGATGTTTTCTCTCCCCCAGGACAAGTCCTGTGGACATCTGGCCCACACCGTCCAGTCCGTTTGCTGGAACTGAATACTCTCTCCCACACCCAAACCTAAAGCCCAGTGTAGCTTCTCCTTTTTCTAAAAGGGGAAGAGGGCCTTCTGGGGTGCTTGGGGTGTCAGGAATTGAGCAATGACCCTCCCCAGCTCTGTCTCTGAACCCCACTTCTGTGTTCCCCTGTGAATCTGCAAAGAAACTGCCTCTTGGGCTGAAAAGCACGTCCCCACTGCTTTTCTGGGGAATTCTGTGGTCCCTAGCATCACTGCTTGGACCAGGGAGGCCCTGGGCTGGTGCCCCATTGGAGGCCCTGCTGCTTGCTCCCACCCTGCCCCGTCACCCTGTGCTCACAGACACTTATCCTGCCCACAAGCTAGCCTCATCTTGCCTACATATTCGCCCCACCCCATCCACACCTCTGTCCACTTGACAGTCCCCACCCTGCTCGGCTCTGAGCTCCACTTCTTGCTTCTGCCTCCACTCACCCAGACCTGCGGCCCTGGCCTCCACTGAGCCAGCCTTCCCCTGGCCCCCAGGGTGTGCATGCTCCTGCCAGTACTGCTGGATCTGGATTCGGCTCACACCCTTGGGGGTAGTTCTGGGGCTAAAGATAATGTTGGGGAAAGGGAAAATGGGGTATCAGTTGGGAGAAGTGCTGGTGGGAGCTGTCACATGGCTGGCTGGGGAAAAGGGGGAGCACAGGGCAGAGCTAATCCAGGTCCACTCTTTGGGTGGGTTTTTGTTCTTCCTCAGAGGGCCCTTTCTGTGACTACTTCCCACTGTCATTTATTGGCACAGCCATGACTCAGTAGCTCGGTTTCCACTGGGGGCCTTGGGTGGATCACTTTCTCCTTGAGCCTGACTGTTATATCTGTAGGACAGTGGGCTTGGGGAGTGGAATGCCTCCCTGGTTAGAAACCAAGGAGCCCACTCACAGACCAGAAACTCAAATGTCCGTGGGACACTGATGGGAAGAGAGTGAAGCAGACTAGGGGGAAACATTAGGGAGAGGTGGGGACTGCGGCCAGCTAGAGCACCAGGGCCCCATGGGAAGAGGAGGCTGCTGCTCAGTTTCAGTTGACAAGTGCCTCACAGGAAAGCTGTGTGTGCTTGCGCTCAGCTGTGTCCAGCTCTTTGTGACCCCCATGGACTGTAGCCCACTATGCTCCTCTGTTTGTGGAATTTTCCAGGCAAGAGTACTGAAGCGGGTTGCCATTTCCTCCTCCAGAGGATCTTCCTGATCCAGGGATCAAGCCCAGGTCTCTTGTGTCTCCTGCATTAGCAGACAGATTCTTTACCACTGGTACCATCTGGAAAGCTGGGTTTAGTGTTAATGTTCTGATTTTCAAAGAGAAGCTGGAAGTCAGAATTTCCGTATCAAATTCTTGGTCTTTAAATTTTGGCAATCTCAAAAAAAAATGTAAAAAACTTTGAGGTTCAAGTAAAATATATTTGAAGGCTGAATATGGCCTGTGGGCTGCCAAATTCTGAATTTTTTTCTTTTAGTACAGTGTCTAAGTGCTTGAGTTTAATTCTGACTCTGGTATTTTCTCTGTGAACTTCAGTGAGTTACTTAACATCTCTGTGCCTCAGTTTCCTCATTGGTGAGACAGGAATAAAAATAACACCTGCCTTACTGGGTTGTTGGCCATGCCCATCCTACTTATTATTCTTCTAGTCCTAACTAGATCCTTCTTTACCTGAAGCCCCCATGCTTCAGGTTCTGAGTTTATACCCTCCAGAACTTCAGGCAAACCACTTTCCCTTTCTTGACATCTACATTTCTCCCTGAAAAGGAGATGAGCATCTTGACTAAAGTTCTGACGTTTTTGCTCACCTTGGCAATGACTTCCCAAAAATCTGAGATTCCTAGACATGGCTCCCTCTCACATGCAGGTGCCAGGAGTGGGAGGCTCTGGTGTGTATCTGTCCTTTTTACCCTCTGGGGCTTAAAACTCCACCCTTGCAGACATATTCTTTGGGGGGAATGTCTTTCTGCCTCCTCACACTCTGCTTTAAATATGTAAGCATGCCAAGGTTGGGCCACAGCTGTTATCAGTCATTCACACTTTGGTGAGAAAGGATTCAAAGCAGGCTTCTCTGTTCTATTTTCACTCCTAAGAAATGTCTTTTGAATTGCAGAAATGACTTAGAGACCTATCTAGCTCCCAGGTATCAAGCCCCAACTTTCAGAGCATTTCACATAAATTATCTGTAGTTTTGCCTCAACTCTGGCAGGGAGCTGTTCCACTTCTGTGTTTTACAGCGAGGCATCTGAGGCTAAGAGTCTATGTAACTCCCAGCTATTGGACTCCTTTGCAGGCTAAGCCCACTCCAAAGCTACGGCGGCTGCCTCTCTCCTGACTGGGCCAGGCTTTCAGCTCCTCTGGGGAGGGGTAAGGAGACAGGCTGTAAAACAGGGAGAGGGCGTCTGGAAAGAAGTGGCATTATTATCTTGGGTTTAGGCAATGGCAATGGAAGGGGTATATCCATTTGGATCTTGTACATATTTCCAAACCCTCCTTCCCTGTCGGCCCACAACAACCCCTGAGATGCCAAATAAAATGAAAACATCGCTAATGTCTAGTAACTATAGCTATCGCTCCGCTGTCTGCAGAGGGCATGAGAGCTCACATAGCGTGTTCTCCACTTTCCCTCATTCTGTCCTCTCACAACCCCACTGTAGCTAATATTTTCCTTCCTGCGCACATGAGGAAACTGAGGCTCACAGCTAGACAGAATTTTCTGTTAAAGGGCCAGTGCTTTGGGGGGGTCAACATGGTTACATGCTGGGAGACGGGGGGAGGGTAAAGAGGACCCTTCATTTGCTTATTGAAGCAAAATGAATGAGAAAATGTGTCTAAGAAGACCAGGTGGCAGGCAGGCGCCTGGATGAGATGGCCTTTTCTTCACACCTGTCCTTGTCCCTGAGACACCTTGGGTATTTCTGCTTTACTGCCTCCCAAGTGCTGGGCTCCTGTCTGTCCATCAACCCCAAAGATTCTCCTTCCTTGAAGAAGTCTCCTGACTATCCCCAGGAAGGTCATGTCCTCTTTCCTTCAAGTGCCCCGAAGGCTGGTCCAGCTTTGCCCTTTGTCCTGTGGGGTTACTTTTTCAGGATGTAGGACTTGTCTAGCCAGCTAGGCCATAAGCTCCCACGGGAGCCTCTGTCTTCAGCATCCAGGTGAGATAGAGCCCCTGGCATAGGCCTCACATGGGCAGATGCTGCCTTAGTGCTCACTGATGAGGGGGGTGTGGGGCAGGCTGGCCCCAGGAGTGGCAATAGATGCCAATGGCCCCCAGAGGGGTGGTCCAGGGCAAGGGGCTGCTGTTCCCAAACTGCCTTCTGCTTCTCCCACCTGATATGTTGAGCACGGGAACTGCAAGTGCCAGGGGCCAGGTCTGGGCAGAGCCACGGTGCCTGCAGTGAGGGGACGGGAGCTGGGGTCAGCACACGTCCCTGGGAGAGGGACACTGGGGGCCCGGCCCACCCTGCTGCCTGCCTGGTGTTTCGCCTATGCCTCATCCAGCTTTACCTGGGGAGGCTCCTGTGGCTCCTCCCACACAGCCTGGAGGGAGCCGGGTTCACGAGCAAAAGAAGAAGCTGAGGCTTGAGGAGGTCAGCTGACTGGCCCTGAGCTTGTGGCTGGGGAACCCATATCTTTGAAGCCCCAGGCTGAGGTTCTTCCCTACTCGGGTGGGTACTGGGAGTGTTGCCGGCTCAGGTGGGTGACGGGCTCTCGTCTCTCTGAGCAGGCCTGGTGACAGCGTTCAAGATTGCCACGCCCTATTCCCTGTACGTGTGTCCCGAGGGGCAGAACGTCACCCTCACCTGCAGGCTCTTGGGCCCCCTGGCCAAAGGGCACGATGTGACCTTCTACAAGACCTGGTACCGCAGCTCGCGGGGCGAGGTGCAGGTCTGCTCAGAGCGCCGGCCCATCCGCAACCTCACGTTCCAGGACCTCCACCTGCACCACAGCAGCCACCAGGCCAACAGCAGCCAGGATCTGGCCCAGCGCTACGGGCTGGAGTCGGCCTCCGACCACCACGGCAACTTCACCATCACCATGCGCAACCTGACGCTGCTGGACGGCGGCCTCTACTGCTGCCTGGTGGTGGAGATCAGGCACCACCACTCGGAGCAGCGGCTCTTTGGGGCCATGGAGCTGCAGGTGCAGAGAGGTGAGCCCCTCCTCTGCGGGGTGGCCGGGGGCGGCTGTCACTGTGGGGATGGTGTCTGAGCTTGTCTGGGAGGATGAGCAGAGGACCGAGTGACTGGTAGGGGGTGGCGCTGTCTGTCTGGTGGTGTGACACTGTGCCGGGGGTGTCTGATTCTGTATGGGTGGCGCTGGTACTCCAGGGGTGGTGGACGGGGTGTGAGGATGTGGAGCTGTGAACACCTCTTTCTGGGTCGCTGGGTGTGATGGAGAGGAAGGGCATACGGGACTCTGTTTAAGACAGTGGGGTTTTTTGATGGGAGAGAGTATAGGATTTAGTGGAGAAGGAAACGGGAACCCACTGCAGTATTCCTGCCTGGGAGATCCTATGGACAGAGGAGCCCGGCGGGCTGCAGTCCACGGGGTCGCAAAGAGTAGGACACGAATGAGTGACTAAGCACATGAACTTGGGCTGGGAGTGTGTCTGCTCACGACAATTCCAGGGCTGTGATATATGACCTGCTGTGTGAGTTAGGGGGTGGGGTGTGTGTGTGTGTGTGAAGACAAGGGGCAGTAGACTAGATAGAGGTGTGGGTGTGGGCAGGTAGCCACACATCCATGGGGGTGTCATGGCGATGGGCAGGGCTTGCCTGGCTGTGCAGTGAAAATATGCCTCTGTGTGTGTGTGTGTGCAGCTGGGCCAGCACTGCCAAGGGGACACGAGCAAAGGTATCTGTGACAGGAGCAGGGCACACCAACCTGGACAAGTCTTCCTGGCCGCCAGGGTCTGACGCCCACTTAATGACCCTTCTCTCTGCTCCCACAGGCGAAGAAACACTATCCAAGTGCATCGCGTACCCACCCTCCTCCAATGAGAGTGAAAGTAAGGAACCACCTCTTGGCTCCTCTGGAGTCTCTGTTCTTCTCTGTCCTTACCCTGGACGCAGACCTCATTCTGAACTCTGACCTCATCACCCCAAGCCCACGGAACCCCATTCCTCCTCTGTTGCTGCCGCCCCTCCCTTTTGCTTCCTCCTTCACCTGAGCCATTGGGCTGCAGCCCCCAGAAGCCCACGCCCCTTCTAAGGCTTGAAGTTTGAGGAAGCTGGCTTCTGAGTCCTACCCCTGACTCTTGGGTGAGGCTGTGCCCTGGCAGTGACCTTGGGCCAAGTGCCCCCATGATAGATACTGGGTGCCACAGGCTGCCGAGCTTGTTTTCAGTGGGGACCACTCCTCTGCCACATGGGAAGGAGGGCGGTGTGTGTGTGGGTCCTCCTGGCTTGGACTCAACCTTGTTCCATGTGTGTGGAGAGGGCGGAGGGAGAGGCTGAGGCAGGGGAACAGAACGACCTTTCCTAAAGCTCCTACTATATCTCAGGCAGTGTGCCAAGTCCTTCTAAGTATTGGTATCTCAATGGCTTCTTACAAGAACCCTGTGAAGTAGGTGTCACCAACTTCATGGCACACTCATGGAAACAGAGGCCCAGAGAGGTGACATTACTGGCCTCAATTCACGCATCTCACAAGGAAAGCACAGCTGGCACTGTGCTCACCCCGCCTTCTGGAGGTGAGGTGCGCACAGCTGGGGAAGGAGATTGGATGCACAGGGCGGTGGGTGGCAGTCAGCCCCCTGGTGTTTGGCCAGAGGTGCCCATGGAGGGCAGGGGCATTACTCCGAGGGATGCCTGGGCACTAGCAGTCCAGGTGAGAATACCCAGCAGCTTGGAGACAGCAAAGGGGAGATGTCTTAGGGGTGCCCTCTCTTCTGACAGGAGGGGTTCTTGGCTTCCTCAGCCTTCTCTCCATTAGTATTTATCTGGCATCCAGTCCGGACCAGTTCCTGCCTAGGTCCTGAGACACGAAAGTGCAGGTCTTCTCCCTGCCCTCCAGGAGGGCATCCATCACAGCTGAAGCCAGGAAGCTCAGCCAAAGCCAACCCCCCAATCAAAGGCCATGGTGACTTTCTATTCAAACTACTCTTTTTTTTTTTTTGAAACAACAAACAGACTAGCCAGGAATAAAATTAGAACACACTTTTGGTCTGAGCCAGACCCACATGGAACTAAGAAACTAAGAACAAGCCTCTTCGTCTGCACACCACAGAGCTCATGTGTGGCCTCGCACCAAGCTGCTGCCTTCCTCACTTCCTCCACTGGTGGCTCCCTGGGGAGGGTGGAGAGCGCCCCCCCCCCCATCACACCCACCCTCGGCAGCCCCTTCCTGCCCATGCAGCAGCCTCACAACTATGTGTGCACACACGTGCTGTGCACAGGACAGGGTAAGCGTCACCTGGTGGGTCCCTGAGTGTTCACTTCCCCATCACCCCTTCTACTATGAGCAACCCCCCAGTCCCACTTCTGCCTCCAGGGGCTCCTGCAGAACAACTCTGCCACTGCTCCCATTTCACAGATGGAGAAACTGAGGTTCAGATGGATGAAGTGAGTGGTTCTTAGTCTCCCAGAGCCAAGAGGAGAAGCCAGAGCAACCTGGTTCTCAGTGTGCAAACCCTGCCGGAGTACTGGGGCCCTCCCCACTGAAAGTCATTCATTTTCAGAAAAGCACTCATTTTCTGAAAGTCAGCTGTCTTGGAGACAGTGACAAGAGATGCCAGAGGGGACAGTGTCAGAGAAACCAGGTGTGAAATGGAGAGGGAGTGGCAATCTGGGTCATTTTTCTTGCTCTAGACTCGAGAGCAGCAGCTGCTGGAGTTAAGGGAACAGAAGTCACCTGGGGAGTTCCAGGAGTCTGACTGATAAGAGCAAAAGGGTGAGGCAGAACTTGATTGCTGAGAGAAGGTCAGGCTTCCTTTGCTGGGCACCTTGGCTCTCAGGATTTGACATATTCCTTCCTCTCCAAGTCATGGGATGTGCAGCCTCACTCTGCTCCCTGCTTCCCTGAACTACTGTCTGCAGGGAATTGGCTTCTTAATGGCCACAGGCACACGTTCGCTTCTGTCCCAGTTGTCAAGGGCAGGGGTAAAGTGTCAATCTGAAAGCTTCTTAAAGGCTGGAGTCCCCTTTCAGAGTCTGGGTTCTGGCGGTCTGGAGATGACAGCTGTGAGGAGTCTTGGCACTAAGGTGGAAGTGGTCTCAAATGAAAGGAAACCCAGCTATGCTCTGGGGTGGGGTGTGGGTGCTTTGACAGTGCTTCTCTTCTCTGGGTACCATGTGTCCACTGAGCAGCGGGAGCACGCGTGTCCCTTTCCAACTTGCAGGGAGGCAGCCCATGTTATCAAAGGTGCTGAGTCAGGGGTCCAAGACTGAATGCTCACAGGGCCAGGGAGCTTGTGGGGAGGACAGTACGGAGCAGCAGAGACTGGTGAAAACCCAGCTGCCAGTTTGTACATGCAGTTCCAACTGTCACACGCCAGGAGAGGGGCCCAGGGTTGCCAGAGTCACTAAATTTTCAAGCAAAGTCAGAAGTCCAGATTTTACTTGAGCTCTCAATTTTAAACTGTTGGCAACTAATAAAAGAAAAAAAAAGCTAAGTACTGCTGCTGCTAAGTCACTTCAGTCGTGTCCGATTCTGTGCGACCCCATAGACGGCAGCCCACCAGGCTCCCCCGTCCCTGGGATTCTCCAGGCAAGAACACTGGAGTGGGTTGCCATTTCCTTCTCCAATGCATGAAACTGAAAAGTGAAAGTGAAGTCGCTCAGTCGTATCCGACTCTTAGCGACCCCATGGACTGCAGCCTACCAGGCTCCTCTGTTCATAGGCTTTTCCAGGCAAGAGTACTGGAGTGGGGTGCCACTGCCTTCTCCGAAGCTAAGTACTAAGCTGGCCATATTTGCAACTTGAGTCTATTCTAATGAAAGGTAGTGTGGTGAAGTGGTTAAGAGCACAGATCCTGAAATCAGTCAAGTTGCTGAACCTCCCTGTGCCTTGGTTTTTTCGTCTGTAAAATGGAGATCATGGTTGTATGTATACTTTTAAGGTTGTTCTGAGGCTAAAATGAGGTACTCTGTGTAAAGAAAGCACTAAGAACCATGCCTGGCACAGAGTAAGTGCTGTGTATGTGTTGGCTATTATTACTTCTAATGTGCAGTTCTAGGCCTGGCTTCCCAAATCATCTCATCCATTCCCCTGTACCAAGGCAGGATGGCAAGTAGATGGCAGGTGGATGCATATCCTGTTTTCTAACAGTGTGAAACATTCGCCTGGTGATCCATGTGCTTAGGAGGTCCCAGGGCTGACTGCTGGGTCCTGCCCTCTGCTGCACTTATGTTTGGAAAGACCCCAGTCCTTGCTATAAAGACAGGGGCTCCACAGCCAGCCTTGGTACCAGATCAGTTAATGATGCTTCCAGCCAAGAAGCTCTTCAGTTTCCCTTCTCTAAGTGCAGTCCGTGGGGTTGCAAAGAGCTGGACGTGACTTAGCAACTGAACAGTAACGACGGCAGCAAACTGCAGCCCCAATTTCCTAATATCTTGGGGGAGGAGGAAGGTAGCTGGTGCATGAAATCCCCATATCAGCTTGAGGCGGCAGGGGAGGTGATAAGAGAGGAGTGGGATGAGGAAGCCGGTACCGAAGGAGCCCAGGAGCCCCGAGCTGCTGAGGGGCTGTGGTTTTTCACTGAACCTGCGCCAGGAGGCTGGACAGCCCATCTCCCCGAGAAGCAACCTCTCCACCCCGCAGCACAGCAGATGTATGCTTTCATCCAGCCCCCTCCCCGGAACCAGGCAGTCCTGCTGAACTCCTTCCTCCGTAAACACCCTTGGGTACTGACAGGCCCTGGACAAAGCCTCGCTGAGCAGGCTGAGCCCCTTCTATCCCACCCCGCTCTGTGAGGGACTGGCACACTGCTTGGTGCTGGCTGGGCAGCTGCCTCTGCCAGTGCCCGATCACCTTCTCGGCATGAGCCTGCCTCTGGATGGCTACAGGACCAGACACCTCCCCAACTCTGCCCCAGGTACTGGCCACACATGGGGGGCGGGGTGGGGAGCTGCGGCGAGGCTGTGCTCTGCAGAGGAGCCCATGGTCTCAGAGGGCAGCTGGCCCACAAAACTCCAGCCAAACCCTGCTCTCTGGGCCTAGCCTCAACTCCCAGCCCAGGCTATAAGGAAACCAAGACCTGATCCCCTAAAGGGGCCAAAGAGAGGGAGTCTTTGCTTGGGGACCGCAGTCAGGAGAGAGGTTGGGCCAAGATGCTCAGTGGTCACCAACTGGCTACACCGTATGCTGCTTAACGCCAGTCTGGAGGACACCTGCTTTGATGACCAGAGAAGGGTGCTTTGCAGCCGTTTTCTCAGTGCCCACAATAAGGTCCTGCGATGGAGTTCAGAGGTACTCAGATGTCTGAATTATAAAATGTTTTACTTTCAGTACTCTGCATCAAAGTGCAGCCTTGCTAAGATACGTGGGGAGCCTGCTTTAATGTGGAGCTGAACTTGCTTTGTAACAACAGAGCAACTGTCCCTGTACCAGCGGGTACTTCTAACGCACCTGAAAACAGCTTTTTCTCTTCCGAGGTCTGAACAAACCCTCTGAAAGCTTGTTTACACTGTCGGGTTGTTCAGTAATACAATGAGATAAAAAACAAGCCTTTATACCCAAATAAGTAGTGCAAAGGCAACAATGAGCCCGTTCACCTCCCCAAAGCTCCCAGGGTCAAGCTGACGCTGTGACAAGGTATTCTACCCCACTGTTTTTTTGTCAGAGGGAAGGGCTAAAATTGGGAAGGAAAAGCACTTACGCTGGTTGTGGTTCTGAGGGCACGTCTGTTCCCAGCTAAACTCCTGGAGTCAGCAGATGGACTCAAATAAAACCTCCCATGCTGTGGATGGGACCATGAAGTGGTACAACTATTTTTTTTTTTACAAGACAATTTAGCAATAGCCTAAAAAAAAAAATACACATACTCTTTGGCTCAGCACTTTCACTACTAGGTTTTATATAGTGATGTACTTGTCTGAGTGAGCAAAGATGCCTATACAAGTTCATTGCTACATTATTAGTTATGCTGAGAAATGGAAGCAACCTACACATGCACCAGTAGGGGACTGTTTCAATAAACTTAGGTGAGCCCCGTGATAAGCCCTAGGCGGAATGAGCTAGATCTCTGTGCCAATACAGCTAGATCTCGGTGTCCAAGCTGTGCTAAGTGGGAAAACCAGTTGTCACATGATCCCATATATGCTGTACATGCGGAGAATGTATCTAGATTATGTCTCTGGAGGGGGCCCAGGTACAGGTGGAGAAAGAAAATGTTGAATTAAAAAAAAAAACTTGTAAATTTGTGTGCGTGTAATTTCAAAAGCTTAAAAACATTTAAATTGGACAAGGATTCACATTTCCCTAGTTCCTGCTCCAAGATGTTTCCCTGTGAACTGTACATGTGAGATCACTTTTAGAGGCCCTGTCCTGGAGCCAAGGGGTCTCTCAGGGGATAAACAGGGCTTTTCATTCATTCATTTTTCATTGTGATAGAACATACATAACATAAAATTGCCATTTTAACCATTTTTAAGAGTATGGCTCAACGGCACTCATTACATTCTCGTTGTGTAGTTATCGCCACTCATCTGTTTGCACAAGTTTTTTATCTCTCGGGCTTCCTTCAACCTTGAGCTCTGTGACATGGGGCCTGTGAAGGGCCTGCTCTCCTCTTTAGGGAGCAACCACCTGCCCCAGGTGGTTGAGATGTTTCCTGCAGGCTGTGAGGAGGTCCCTTCTCTTTCTCCCCTGTAGCTGCTTCAGCCGTAAGCGCCTGGCCTGATTCCTGGGTGCTCTGGCCCTCTTGGGGTTCCCACACCTTCCACGCCTCTGCAGGTCACTGCGGGTCTAGCTGTGGGGCCTGGGTGAAGGCGGGCCCCCATCCTGCTGGGCCTTCCCTCTCTGGGACTCAGTTTCCCTCAGGAGGAGTAACGGGAGTGGGGCCTCACTTGGCTGCCTCTCTGTTCATTCAGGCATCACGGCTGCTGCTCTGGCTACGAGCGCCTGCATTGTGGGTATTCTCTGCCTCCCCCTCATCCTGCTCCTGGTCTACAAGCAAAGGCAGGTGGCCTCCAACCGCCGTGAGTATCCCCGTCTGCCTGGGCTAGGTGGGGTGTGAGTGACCTGCCCCAGTGTCCCGCTCAGCCACAGGGAAGAGCCAAGGCAAAAGGCTGACCCAGTTCTGCTCTTCAAGAGATAAGAGCTGGGCTCCGTGCTGGTGAAGAGGGGACCCACTGGCCCCTGGCAGTGCTGGCTTGATACTCAACAGGGACCTGTTGAATGAATGAGCAGTCTTAAGGAGTAGCTGAAACTTGTTTATGAAAGTGGTGTCACTCGGAGATTGTTGGGGGACCTGCTTTAACATATAGGTGGGTTTGTCTCTGTAGCAACAGTTGGGACAAAATGACCTTTGGATTATCAGAACTGGGAGGGATCTTCGAGATAACTCGATTCAACTCTTTCCTTTTACAGGTCACAAACCTAAGATCAGCAGGGTTAAATAACTAACCAAATGTTATAAAACTTAGTAAGACTCAGACTCAAAGCTTTTCAACTCAGTGGTTTTCAGGGAGCATAGTTCCACCGCATAATAAAAACACTCCGCATGAGCATCGTAGCTGAGGACCCCTAACTAGCAGGATTGCTGTGCCAGGTACCATGTCCAGTCTGCTATGTACATTCTCTCGTGTGCTCCTCCTAACAGAGTCTAGTCTTACTACTGGCTCCGTTTTAAAGCTGGGCAAACTGAGGCACAGAACAGCTAAGGAGCTCCCTCAAGGAACCACTTATGAGCACGTGGTGGAGCCAGGTTTCCAGCTGTGATGCCTTTTCACTTGTCTCTTTGGGTGACAGTGCCCTTTGCCCTTCCTTCGACTCCTCCCACAAGCCTTGGCCAGCCTCAGTCCTCCTAGAGCGGGGGGGGGGGGGGGGCCTTGCCTGGCCTCCCCCATCTCTTCCCACACCGCCTCCCACCCCTGCTGTCTGCAGCAGGTGGTAGCTGAGGGGGGCCCTGGCTGGACTGGAACAACTGGATATCCCTCTGTCCCTCTTCAGTGGGTCACTCTCCCCCACCCCTCAGGAGGCCCTATTCCTCTCACAAAGCCTACCACAGTTGATCTACACAGACACCCCAGGGTTGGGGAAGGTGAAGAGATCTGGAGCAGAAAGAGGAACCCAGCAGATGAACCAGGCAGAGGCGTGGCTACAGAGCCGCCCTCAGCTCCTGCTCATCTGTGGAGTGCTTCCATGGAGGTGGGGAAGGGATGAGGAGGGGCCGTGCTCAGGCAGGCTTGGCTCCCAGCAAAAGAGGTACTTTCTGTCCCCTCTTACTCCAGACCGTAGGTCCGCCTCCATCAGGGAACAGGAAACTGAAAGTGAAGCTGCTTAGTCGTCTCTGACTCTTTGTGACCCCACGGATTGTGGCCCACCAGGCTTCTCTGTCCATGGGGTTTTCCAGGCAAGAATCCTGGAGTGGGTTGCCATTTTCTTCTCTAGAGGATCTTTCTGACCCAGGAACTGAACCCAGGTCTCCCGCATTGCTTTACCCTCTGAGCCACCAGGAAGCCCCCAGGAACTGGGAAAACAAATTCCCGGCAGAGGCGGGCACGGGGCAGAGGCGGGCACGGGGCAGGGGAGGGGCACTGCTGATCCTCACGGGGGCCCCCAGGGGTTGGGCCAGGGCTCTGCCTGTGTCCCAGGCAGGAGGATGGAAAACCAGAGAGGGGACACCCCCAGGCCGGAACGCTGTGGCCGTGTCCTGAGGACACGGGCAGCCTGGGGTCAGCCCCCAGTATCTCCTGCTGCAGGTACTGGGAGACCTACAGACTGAGGGCTTCACAGAGAAGGGACAGATGAGCTGGGAGCTGAAAACCTGCAGTGAAAGAAAGCTCGAGGGGGTGCGGTGGGCCAGCCAGGGCTATGCCATGACCAATGACGAGCACGCCTTCAGAAACTCTAAACAAATTCCATTTTCACGATGGACGACGACTTCATAGCATCTTATCCCCAGATTTAATACATGCAGTAACAGGAAGGTATCAGTCATTTATCTCCTAATAAATATTTTTGAGGCCAGTCCTCTGTCCTCTCCAAAAAAAGACTTATGTGGTTGAAGGTTTAGAGACAGACACACGTGATGCCAGAGGGGACGATTCTAGAAAAACCAGGTATGAAATGGAGAGCAAGTGGAGATTCGGGTCACTTTTCTTGATCCAGATTTTACAGAAGCAGCTGATGGAATTATGGCAGCAGAAGTCACCTGGGACACAGCAGGAGTGTGGCCCCAGGGTAGAGGCTGAGTGGCCTGGAGCACAGGTGGTGGCTCAGAGATGGAATGGATAGGACTGTGTGTGGTGTGCTCCAGGCAGGGTGCTGCCACAGAGCTGGGCATGGAGGGAGTGCTTGGGAGTAAGCCACACTCAGAAAGAAGAGAAAGAGCAAGGCTTGGGAAATTAAATTAAATTAAAAGATGCTTGCTCCTTGGAAGAAAAGCTATAACGAACCTAGACAGCGTATTAAGAAGCAGAGATACTGCTTTGCCGACAAACGTCCGTCTAGTCAAAGCTATGGTTTTTCCAGTAGTCGTGTATGGATGTGAGAGCTGGACCATAAAGAGGGCTGAGCGTCAAAAAATTGATGCTTTTGAGCTGTGGTGCTGGAGAAGACTCTTGAGAGTCCCTTGGAGTGCAAGGAGATCCAACCAGTCCATCCTAAAGGAAATCAATCCTGACTACTCATTGGAAGGACTGATGCTGAAGCTGAAGCTCCAATACTTTGGCCATCTGATGCGAAGGACTTACTCACTGGAAAAGACCCTGATGCTGGGGAAGATTGAAGGCAGGAGAAGACGACAGAGGATGAGACGGATGGCATCACTGACTCGATGGACGTGATTTTGAGCAAGCTCTGGGAGATAGTGAAGGACAGGGAAGCCTGGCGAGCTGCAGCCCATGGGGTCGCAGAGTCGGATATGGCTGAGGACTGAGCAACAGCAACAAAGTGCTGGGGGCACTGAGGCAGGCAGGGTGCCACAGAGGCCCACGGGCCCGGCAGCCTCCCTACCATCAGGCAGACTTGGTTTCTTCAAGGGCAGAGGAGAGGATGAGCTCAGGGAAGGCAGAGGCCTGCAGGAAGCTCCACAGAGTCGCCCTGGTAAACAAGCAGCCATGATTCCGATACCACGAGATTTCAGGAACTTGTATGCAACTTCCCACACAGAATCGCCCTGGTAAACAAGCAGCCATGATTCCGATACCGCGGGATTTCAGGAACTTGTATGCAACTTCCCGTGGGTACTCTGTTGTTGCGCCCCTCCCCCACCACTTGTTTCCCCATCGTAATGCGCAGCAAAACTCTTCAAAAAAAACAAGAAGGGTCTGTGGGAGTACGTGGGGAGCTGCCAGAAAGAGGGAAGTTGGGGTAGCTGCATCTGGTTGGTGGCCGGTTTGTGGGATGGGGAACCTCCACAGCGGGGCCGAGTGGCAGCAGCTTGACTGCAGCGTAGAGAGTGGTAGCCCGGCTGAGAACTGATGAAGTCTCAGGCCCTCTAGGGTTCCTCTGAGAGATGTTGACCCTATTAGGCAATGCAGAGGACAGAACAGAGGGGACCAGGAACTCTAATTAGGAACTGACCTTGCAACACTCCTGCCCAGTAAATCATGGCTGACGACCAGAACGTGACAAATGGCCACACAGGAAACAACAGTTCAGGAGCCAGGCCTCTGGTTGATCCTGAGTGCCTAACATCACCACCGCTGCCTTTGGTTTCCTAGCTACCCCACACGCTTGTCAAACGCATCCCAAGCTTAATTTATCATGGGTCAACACGGGCCGCTGAGCAAGGCCCCACCTGCTGGGTAGACACACAACACTGACCTCCTGGCTTCGTGAGGGAGCAGAAGTGGGATCCGGGGCTGAGCACGGCCCTGCCCAGGTTCACTCCCATTCCCGAGGGGTGTCTGCCAGCGAGGGCCAGGATGCTGTCTGGGAAAGCCTTCCCTCTGTGACCAGCTGCTCTGTCTGTCCCTAGGTGCCCAGGAACTGGTGCGGATGGACAGGTAAGGCCCATGGAGACCTTCCTGCGGACACTTGCCACAACTGTGCCATCCCAGTCAAAGTCTGGCAGCCTCTCTCCTTGCCTTCCCTGGGCTGTGGTCTCTGCTGGGCGGTATCTATCTACACCCAGCTTCTTATACAGCAGTTAATGCGGAAGGGGTTGGGGGAACTTTATAGCCAGGACAGACTGATTCTCCTGACTCCACTAGGTTCTTTCCCCTCTCCTCTCTGGTCACTGCTTATATCACAATGGGGCTGAGAACACAGACATGGACTTCCTGGTCCTCCCTGAGCTCTGGGCCAGCTGTCAGGAAGGAGGTATGTCCGTGCAGTAGGGCCCCGGTTTAGCTGCCTGGCACAACTGGTTAGAAGAGCATTTGCCTGCCATCTGCCATCTGTGCCGACTGGCTGTTTGCCCTGCCACCCCTTACCCAGCTGGCTGGCTCCAACGCTGCTTGGATGAGCAATGCACCTACCTTTGGGCCTCAGTGGTCAGCTGGGGTGGGGAAGGGGAGGAAGCAGCTGAACCCAGGCAGACCCTGAAACATGCAAAGGAGGTCAGCACATGTGGAGTTGAGGCCCCAAGGAGTGCAGGGCACCCCAAGGAGAAAGCAGTCAAGCCACAAGGGCAGAGGCTGACCTAGCTCAGACGTCGTGGTGGTGGGAGGGCAGCTTGGGGATGGAGTGGATGGGGAGTGTGTGTGGTGTGCCCTGGGCAGGAAGCTGGCATTGCGCCTGGCATGGAGGGCATCCTTGGGAACAGGACATGCTCAGAAACTTGGCCCCAGTACATGTAACACCAAATTCAGAGCTCCTCCCTGGTGTCTGAAAGGGATGATATTTAAGACAGGTCACAGGAAGTCCTAGCTAGATCCTGCTAGCATCTCAGAATTAGAGCGGTCCTCAGAGGTTGTCCCACTCCTAGGGAGGAAAAAGGTCTCCCTTTAGCTCAAGACAAGCTGAGGGGACAATCAGTCTTAAGGCCATTAATTCTACTGACCAAAGAGAGACTTGTCCCCTGATTCAAGAAGCCAGAGTCCTAGAGCTGCTCTTACCTGGGGCTTCTTTCCTGGGCCTGGGGACAGATGGTCAAATGCCCTCAGCTCAGGGCAGGTGGGGAGTGCAGCCCAGCTTTTCCTCCCTGGCCCTGGAGCCTCTCTTCCTGCTAGGAGATGCTTCCGAGGCCTAGGGTGGGAAGGCAGGTGAGGGGAAGGGTGGGGAGGTGAGGGGAGAGAAGTGAGGCAGGCCAGGTGGGAGGTCAGAGGCCTAGCCCAGGCAGCACGCATGACCTCCTATCCTGCTTCTCCAGCAACAACATTCAAGGAATTGAAAACCCTGGCTTTGAGACCTCTCCACCTTCCCATGGGATGCTGGAGGCCAAGCCCAGGCAGCCCCTGTCCTACATGGCCCAGCGGCAGCCTTCTGAGTCTGGGCGGCACCTGCTGTCTGAGCCCAACACTCCTCTGTCTCCACCGGGCCCTGGGGATGTCTTCTTCCCCTCCCTAGGTGAGTGCTTCTCTTCCCTAACAGCACTGTGACCAGCAGTGTACCGGCCACACTCCCCACCTTCCTGGGAATCCTCACAGCCTGAGTGTGGGATTGCGGCGGGGGTGGGGGGGGGAATGACAGATAGAGGAGCCCCCCTTCACTCTGCTTTTCCTTTCTTTTGCAGACCCTGTCCCTGACTCCCCAAATTCTGAGGCCGTCTAAACCAGCTGGGGGCCCGTGGGTAGTTGTGGCTGGGCCTGGGGCAGGGGCATTTGAGCCAGGGCTGGCCCTCTTGCTGGTCCCTTTGGCCCTGGTTTCTTCCCTCCAAGCTGTAAGCTCAGACTCTTTGAAATACTCCTGATGGCCAGATCTTCCACCTCTCTGGATGGCAGAAGGGAGAAGGTGCTGGACAGTCCAGCCCCTCTCTCAAGGATGGTGAGAGGCTTGGATCCCACCCCAGGGACCTGAAATTCACCAGCTACTGATGCCAGATGACCTCTGTTCTCAAAGCCCCAGGACTGCCAGCTCCCGTGGCAGCCTCTCTCTCTGGGACATAAGCCCTGAGACCTGAGAGTACAGATGCGCACTGGGCAGACCTCCCAGTGCCACCCTCCAGGCCCGAGACACAAGATGTGCAGAGACTCTTCCCACTGCGGTGGGCCTGGCTCCCCATTCCCGCCTGAGACTGCTCATCCATCAGACTCACTCTTTGTAATCATGAGGCTCTGGGGCTAGGCCTGCCTGACCTGGCTGCCTTCTAACCAGCAGACTCTCTGAGGGGCTATCAACTGGTTAAACAAATCTGGGGTTCCCACTGCCTGTACTCTGGGTCCCCAGAATGCACTGGCCGGAAGCCCCAAAACAGGAAGTACACCCTGGGGCACGGTGACCACTGTGAGCCAAATGGCATCTTGGGCAATGGGAGCCAGGTCAGAGGTTGTACTGCCGCCCGCCATAGTGGTGAGTGGAGGGAGAGTGGGCTGGCGGGGGGCGTGGGCCTGCTGGGAAGGTTCAGAGGAGAGGGCTCCTCCCCCTCTCCCTGTGTTCAGGAGAGCTGGTGACCACATAATGTATTGCCCAAACTATGATGACTTTTCAGTGTGAAGAGGGGGTGCTATTAAAAACTACGTGGGTGACAGTGTAAAAACCCCATGGACAGATTGTAAGAGCTGGGTTGAAATCCCTACTCTGCTTCTGAGGTGCCTGAGGCCCAGGGAGCCCTCCACCGCCAGCCCCAGTCTTCGAGGACCTCTGTTCCAGTCACTCTCCACTGAGCCATCAGGGCAGCGGGACCCTGTTGGGTGGGAGGAGCGGGCGTGTCCACAGAAAGTCTGGGCCTGCTCTGCCCTAGACCCTCTGCTCCCATCTCCTGCTTCAGGCATGACCCGGGTTTGTCTTTATATACAAATAGGAGGGGGAATCCTTTGTGGAATTTCAATTAAAGAGTTTTCAAGCGCGGAGAGGAGTGGGGAGGGAATCTCTGTACCCTGTGGGGTGAAAGTGGGTGGTGGGGCCATTTGAACTAGACAGGCACCCCGGGCACTGCCCTGTGGAGCGTGTCATTTCAACTGGGCATTCGTCTGCCAGCAGCCTACGCTGGCTCTGCTGAGCCAGGCCTGGGTGCTGAGAGCCCGGGCTTCTGGCCAGGATAAGGGCCCAGCAGGCAGGGAGATGCTCCCCCTGGCTGGGATGGGGATGGGAGAGGAGCAGCAGCAATGAGCCCCGGGCCTGCACCTGGAGCCACGGAGCTCCCTTCTCAGGTCCAAGGCTGTGGGCCAGTGTGGGCCCTGAGCTGTACAGGGGGCTTGGGCCTCAAGACTGCACTGACACCTCCAGTGGCCAGAACACTGAACCCTGGCTCCTGCTTTGTCCCTGGGGGTCCACTCCTCTGTTTTCTTTGCTGCTGTGGACACTCAGTGCCAGCTGCCACAAAGAGAGGGTGCTCTCTTCACAGCTTGTGGAGTCCCAGGGGCAGGGATGGGCAGGGTAATACTTGCTCAAGGCAGGGCCAGGCTACCCCTGGGGTTGAAGGACAAGCCCACAGACTAGACTCCTCATCCCCCAGTTCAGAAAGAATGTTCCTGCCTGGTGGGGAGGCTGGCCTGGCCCAAACCTCATCTCTGACCTCAAGGCAGAGACAACTTCTAAGAATTTGGCTGCCAGACCCCAGGCCCACCTGCCGCTGTGTGAAGGGAGGAGGCCCTGGAGTAGAAAGACACCACACTTCCTCCCCAGCTTCCTCCTGCGTGGCCTCGAGCTCGTCTCTGGACACTTACTAGTGAACGTATAGCTTCGTGGTTTCCTGTTTTCAGCGAAATATACTCTGAGCTCCAGCCTCCATCTTCATCCACGACAACACATCCTGTCCCTAGCAACCCTAAAAGCACTCCCCGCTACCCCAATGCTGTGGGGAAAGGCAGGGTACCCGGGTTGTCCCTCTGTGCTCACCTCGGGTGGCAGTGCCTCTGGAGATGCCTGTGGGCTGAAGGGGTGGGGAACAGAATGGGGGAGCCAGAGCACGGTGCCTGCCTTTAGGGAGCTGGGAGGAGCCCTGGGAGGGAAATTTGTTTTTAGGCACTAAGTCATTGTTAAGAGACGTATCAGGAATTATGGGGCCTGTAACCTCTTTCTCGATGTTCACATTTAGTAAAGATCTCCTGCCTATATTTCCTGCAAGTGAGAGACGAAGGGAATGAGACTGACCCTCTCTGAAAACACACTGCAGAGACCACTGGAGATGCTGCTGTTGGATCAGGGGCACCCTGCCTGGGAGTCTGTGGTGTTAGACTAGGGTGGGTATGCAGGAACCCCCGGGGGCCCTTCTCAGAAGACCAGCCCTGGGGACACTCTGGCTCCTGCCAGGCCAGAGCTCCCTCCTACACGTAGCAACCTGGGACAGAGGAGCTAACGCATCACCTTCTTCAGGGAGTGCTCTGTGGTGCAGGAATCGGGGGCTGCAGAGGCCTTGTCACCCTCCACCCTGGCTGGGGCACTGGTGCCCTGCCTCCTGGAAGAGGCCTTCCGGGTGTCAGCTCGAGCTGACAGGGCTGGCCTAATTGTGCTGGGGGCTGGGCTAAGATTTGCTCAGGGAACTCAAAGGGAATAACAGTGGCGGAAAGAGGAACTGGGGATGGCAGCCAGGCTGCTAGGTGCAAAGGGCACTTGAGAAGCTGACACTCACAGCTCAGATGAACTTCTGTCCCAGTCCATCAGAAGCGCTGCCCATCCAGTCCTCCAGTGGGACCGTACCCGCTGCGTGGCTGCCTCTCCTGCATGGCCCCTGTGTTTCCCTAACTGTTTTGGAGGTTAGGGAACTGTTCTGCAGTTCTAGGGCAGGGGTCCCATAACAGCCTGCCCTTTGGACCCTGTTGCAGAGCTCATGACTGAAACATAGCCACTGGGTGATGGGCTGAAGCAGGATGCCAGGGTTCCATTCTCTGCACCACTCAGAGTCGGCAGGGCAACCTCTGACTCTTGACTGGCTCTAGTTTCCTGCAGCTTCGTCTGGGCCTCATGGAAATCTCCTCAACAGCAATGGTGCCCTGAGCATTTGCAGGCCAAGGGACATGGGTTTTACTTTGTTTTGCAATTCTCATCTCTTGGTATGGCTTCCTGGGATTCTCAAGTATCAATATAGTTCAATAGGAAAGTGCTGACATCCGCTACCGATGCCTGCCTTGGCCCAGGATAGGGAAGGGCAGTATGTGTTCTGTATCTTTGCTCTTCTGTGATAATACTCTGGGTTTTCCAAAACACTTTCTCAGGTGTTATGACTTCTTTGGTTTCTACTCACTCCCTGCTCCCACAGAAAACCCTGGAAGGTTTTATTGTTCCATTTAATGCACAGGAAAACTGAGGTTCCAAAAGGTTTGTGTCACGTCACAACTGAATGTGGAACCAGGACTGAAGTCTGCGTCTCCTGCTTCCCAGTCCTGTGCTCCTTTCTCTGCACCGAAGCAAGTCGCCTTACAGGCCAGGACTTGGACTTGCTTACTGTGCATACCAGGCCCGGGGGATGAGCCTGTGCCCACAAGCCCATGGCTCCACTCCTTCCACATCAGTCTTTTCTCTCCCCTTCCTGTCTGGCAGCCCTGAAGCCACAGGACTCCCAGGGGGCATGGCAGCCTGTGCACCCACTTGCTCGTGGGCGGGGAATGGGGAAGGTAGGAATTTGTCTACCCACAGAGCCTCAGGGTCTCCGGGAGGAACTAAGCCAGTTGCTTGTGTAGCATTTGGGCAACTGCAGAACATTCTCGAGAAGCAGGGCTACAGGAAGGGCCTGGCTTGAATCAGGCTGGGCCAGAGAAGGCTGGCTTACTTGGCATGCAGCACGGGGAAGGGGCTGGGTTGGTGTTTTCCTGAGCCTGAGCAAAGGGAAGCAGGCTTCATAAACAGCAGCAGGATCCAAGTTTAATAAACAGAGGCGCCCTGGGCCTTAAAAATACGAGGTGAGCTGACAAGAGCAGCATTCCCCACTCACAGACTTTTGCGGGGCCATTGCTGGCAGCTCTCGTACCAGAAGTGGTGGGAGATGTCCTGTCTTTCTGCCTAAACAGGTGTCTTCTGCAGGTCCCCACCAGCCTGAGAAGCCAGGGCTGGTTATCTGGGACTGTCTGACCGCTGGCTATGATTCGTACAGCAGGAAGGTCCCCTTGGAACCTCCCTCTCCCCATTCCCCTGCCAACGTGCCATTGTGGCTGGGGCTCAGGTTCTGACCTCCCAGTTGCCTCCCGTCCTTCCTCCCCGGCCCAGCCCTTCCTCTCGCAGAGGCCTCCTGACAGCCACTCAGATCCCTCCCCCAAGCCTGGCTGGCCTGCCTGTGGCCTGGAGCAAGGCTGGGGACTGAGGCTGTACGACGACTTCCCTTGCTGGGTGGTACACCATTGTGTGACCGGCCTGGGCTGGCCCGGATGCCCCTTGCAGCCCAGCTGTTCTGAGCTCTGGATGATACGGGGCTGAGAGCGGGGTGGGGATGGCCTTGGCTGTTTGTAGGAAAGCTCTGCTCTCAGGAAACGGGTGGAGGAGCGCCCAGGGAGAAAAGAAGAGACGGGAGGGCTTACATATAGGATTTCTCTTGGTTTTAGGGAGACTTTGTAGCCAAATCCCACCTTCCTGCTTAGGAAGCCCTATCCTTTAAGACATGGAGGCAAATGCCTTGCCCAGCGCCTTCCATGACTCCTGTCTCTGAACTTCCAGCACTCTGTCACATCTGAGGGTTGTCAGCTGTTACGTGTCCATTTCCCCCCACTAACTGTAAGCTCTGTGAGGGCAGAGCTGTGTCCAACCCATCTCTGACTTATAGGCCTGGCTCATGTTTAGTGTTGAATGAACGAATGAAATAATGAATTAATAACTCTAACTTGCTCTTGTCCATCAGGAAGGTTGGTCCTGTGCTACCTCTGAGGGCTGATAATTTTAGGTGGGAACGAGAGGACCGCATGTGGTCTGATGGGTGTCTTTAGACAGATGTATGTACCCTGCTAAACCATGGTGGCCTTTCCTGAAACTTTGAGATGGCTGGTCCGAGGCTTCTTGGGGCTCTGGTTGGCCTAGGAGAGGCTGGAATGATCCTAACTCTCCTCCAGAGAAATCTGCACAATAGCAGAGAAGGCCCCTTCACTGGTCACCTTTGGCTTGGGGGCACTCATGACCCTGGCAGGTTCATAGTCCAGACGTGACAGTCTGGTCAGTGGCAGCAAATCTTCAAGGGTCCAGCACTCCTTGGAGACAAATGCCAATTCTGGGGAGCTGGGGGCAGTGGCTGTAGGGTTCTAACTTAGCTGGGGCAGGAGGGCGTGAAGGGGATGTCTGAGAAAGCATTGGCACCAGCCCTTGGGGCCTGCCGCAGACACATCATGGGGAGAATATGTAGACAGAGAGCCCTGCTCTGGGCTCTGAATGCTGCCCTGGGTCGAGACCACCTGCGGCTCCCTGGACCCGCCCTGGATTATCACTTGCTCTGAGGCCTTTGTTCGGGTTGATGCCCAGATCCAGAATATGCTTCCCTCCTTTGTTGTGCTAACTGTGACCGTCAGACTAGACAGCCCAGGTGTCACCTGCCCCCAGGAAGCCTTCCCCAAGGCTCCACCTACACCTTGGCCTCACTGTCTCCCTTACTCGCTGCACTTCACTGTGGCACACTGGCTTCGTCTCTGTATCTCTGGGGCCTGGCACAGAGTGGGTATTCAGGGAATGCTGGCTGGCTGAATAGCTGAGCAAACACGGTCCAGGGCTAAGTTCTCAACAATGATCCTGCGATCCCTGCATTTCTTTACTGTGGTGTTGCCCAAAAAATATCAAGTCAAAAGTGATCTCTTCGCAACATGAAGAAGCAGAAAAAAACTTGAAGGGATGGATTCATTTTGACTTAAAAGTTTTCTCCTAGAAATGTTTCCCCAGCTGGTACTTGATGCTGTTTGGCTATTACGATATTGGCCCAGGAGCCATATACACACATGTACATACACCCCATCCCTGATCTTGGTCATCCTGAAGGTGTTTTCTGGGAGCAGAGTTGACCAGGATGAGGAGGGTAGACAAAAGGAGCCTGCATTTCTCACCACCCAAATTCCCACACTCCTACCAGGGAGCTGGAACAGGCTGAGACCTGCTTCAAGGAGGGCCAGAATGCTGTGTGTGTCTGAGGAGGCAGTGCCTGTGGGTCTCCACTGGGCTCGGATGGATCTCTACAGAGGGTATGGTCAACAGATGAAACTTCTGACCATGGGGACCAGCCCCAAGTTCTGTGGGGACTGCTTGGGGAGTAGCCCACTCATTTTGGGTGGTTAAATGTGGCTAGGGTGATTTCACATTTCTCAAATTCTCATTTCTTCCTGGGACCAAAAGGAAACCAGATGTTGCCTCCCCAACTCAGGGTCTTAAAATATTATGGGTCTCACCTACTGCCTTCCCCGGGAAACTCAAGGACTGTGGGGTGTGGGGAAGCATGGGGAGTGGGCATGAGAGTGGTGTGTGCACTGGCCTAGGTCAGGATGAAGAAGAGCAGCGTGGCAAATGCTGAGCTGCCCATCTCCTTCTTGCGAACAGAGCCCTACTTTTATTTGAGACAGTGTTATATGTCATATGTTATATATGAGACACATATAACAATCCCAACAATCCTGTCCCTCATTTTTTCCAACCTCCTTACAGCTAGGGCGCCCCTGAGTACCTCTTCTGGCCAATGAGTCACAAGAGAACTCTGGAGAATAGTTCCAGAAAATTTTGTGCTTTCCTGATAAAAAGGCAGAAATTGCTTGCACGGCTTTTTTTTGTTGTTGTTATTTTATGCCTTGAATGCTGACATGATGGCTGGAGCTATAGCAACCATGTTGCAACCATAAGGGAAACAGTAGCTCTGACATCACTGAGCACAAAATCAAAGTTTGTAATTCTCTGCAGAATTGCTATGTGATAAAAATGTATTCTCACTTATTTATGAATCCATATTCGAGCTTCTGTTACTTGTAATCAAACACATCTTTAAATGCTATTGGAGAGATGACCAAGAAGATGATTCACTCTGAAGCTAGGTGCAGGTACAGAGGGGTTGCCACATAAAAAAACTGAGTCCCTCTGTGTCGCCACAACAAATGATACCCTACCTGTCCTGCCCTTAGTAGTTAGTTATATGTGTTCTGTAAATATGTTTCTGTTTGGCTTACTAGGTGTGATTGCTTGAAGTGATTACTATCATCCTGGGGTCTTCAGGATGTGGTTTCCTTGGATTGGCCCAATTCCACCATCCTCCCCAGAGAAACTCCACATAAAAAGCCCAGCCCAGACCTGCTATGACCTCACAGTCCATAGTGCTACTGCCAAGGAGAGGAGTCACCTTTGAGGGGCAGAAGGATGGAGCTGGGGTCTCATTTACAATCAGGGTGCTTAGGATAAACAGATTACACAAATGTCCCAATGGTTACACCTCTCTGTATCTGCGCTCTGTGCAATGTGCCTTTCCAGTTCATTCCTTCAAGAGATCAAGTTTATTTCCCCACATCTTGAACCTGGGCTGGTCTTCTGACTTGCTGTGGCAAACAGAAATGTGGCAGAAGCAACCGTGTTCAGCTCCAAGCCTGGGCCTTACGAGGCCTTGCATGCTTCTGCTCTTTCCCCTGGACCTTTTCTGGCTCCACATGAACCAGCATGGACTAGCCTTCTAGGAGAGAGAGAGAGGTGGCCCAGTTGCCCTGGTATCCCAGCTGATTGGCAACCAACCCCCAAAAGAACAGCTATCCAACTGACACACACAGCTGCCCACACACACATCTGGGAGCACAGCTGGCAGCAGAACCACCCTCCAGCTAAGCCAGGTCTCCACTGCCAGCCTGCAGAACTGGAGCTAAGTCAATGGTTGTTTAATGCCTCTTTGGTTTGGTTTTGAATGCAGGAATATTGTGGTGATAAGATAGCTGATACACTTCTCTTCCTCATGGCTTACCAAGCGCTTTCACAGACAAGAACTAAATTCCCCACATACCACCTATGAAGCAGATATTATCTCTCTTTTATAGGTGATAAAACCAGTATTCAGAGAGGTCCTGACTTGCTCACGATCATGCAGCCAGCTCACAGTAGAAATCACACCCCAGCCCATCGCCCCACATGGCATCACCATCCAGCCCCACCTCCTCCTCCAACTCTGCAGACTTTGCACACTGCCTTGGGCAGCGGCCCCACCCATTCATGCACCAGGCTGGATCACAGACATGAGCCCCGTGACCCAGAAATGTTGCCACAGCAGGTTACACCAACACGACGCAGAGGAAGAGGCCAGAGGGCACCTTTTCCCGTTTGGCACAGAGGCCCATGGACACGCAGCACACTTGGCCGGCGGAGTGAAGGCTGGCCAGACCCCGAGGTACAGGTTCACTCTGCATGGTCTCCTAGCACTGCCCTGGGTGAGCAAACATGGCTAAATCAAGGCTCAGAGTGGCTGCAGAAGCAAGTGAACTGGCACCCTAGCTTGGCACACACAGGCCCTCCATAAAGTACTCACAGGCTGAGGGATTCAAGGCATGATAAAGCAGTTGTTGCATACTCACTGGTGCGTGGCATTCCACTCCTACCCATCTCGTCCCGTGGCACAGAGCGCAGAGCTGCCCTCCGCCACCCTCCTCTCCCAGCGGCCGCCCCTGATCACTCACCGATAGGGTAGGGGTGCCCTCGTCCTCCACGGTGACCACCAGGTGGTAGAAGCTCTGACGCTCGCGGTCCGGTGGGGCAGGGCGAGTGGCGATCTCGCCACTGATGCGGTCCATGCGGAAGGCCATGTCCTCATTGCCCCCAGTGATATAGTAGGACAGGACGCTGTTGATGCCGATGTCACGGTCGGTGGCTCTCACCTGGACCACAGCAGTGCCCCCGCCCACGTTCTGGGGGGAAAGCAAGAAAGTGGTCATTCCGGGTTCAAGGCCTTTGGGGCACAGTCTAGCTCCTGCTCCTGTTCGGGAGCCCAAGACTTGGACCTCTAGAAAGCTCTGCTCTGATGACCCTGGGACAATGATGAGGCAGATAAAGATGATGGTGGCGAACATCCTGTGGGTACCTACTACATGCCTCGGCCTTCGTGAACACATCCAATCCTCTTACAGTGCTATAGATTAGGTCACCCTATTTACAGATGCAAAAACTGAGGTTCAGGAAAGGAATGTGTGCAAATCACACAGCCAGTCAGTGGCAGAGCCAGGATCTGAATTGAGGGAGGTCTTCATGAATGTCCAACCTGACATACCCACTAGTGCCTGGGCAAAACTTTTCCTGGAGTGGCATAATCTCACGACTGAATAATAAATGAATTGTTTATACAGATATCAAAAACAAACTTACGGTTACCAAAGGGGAAACGGGGTGAGGGGTGGGTATAAATCAGTTTAGGAGGAACATACACAGCCTACTATACATAAGATAGATAATCAGCAGGGATCTATAGCACCATGGGTTTGGGTGGACTCTGGGAGTTGGTGATGGACAGGGAGGCCTGGCGTGCTGCAGTCCATGGGTCGCAAAGAGTCAGACATGGCTGAGCAACTGAACTGAACTGAACTGCATAGCTCAGGGAACTCTACTCAATATTCTGTGATAACCTATACGAGAAAAGAATCTGAAAAAGAATGAGTATATGTGTAACTGAATCACTTTGTTGTATACCTGAAACTATCACAATATTGTAAATCAACTATAGTCCAATAAATATATTTTTTTAAATGAACAGTTTTATTTAAAGGCAGCTCTTCCAGGTAAACCTCAGTTTCCTGTTGGTGGGGAAGTGCCACTTTCTTCTTTCCCTTTGTTTCCAGGACCTGGCCCAGGTATTAGGGATTGAACCATGAAAGAGTAAGCCATATCCCCACCCCCATGATCTGAGAGACTAGTGGGCCAGGCAGATATTTAAGCAGGTGCTTCACAGCTGGCTATACCCACTCTTCATTCTGGACAGCTCTATGGGCCCCAGGGCCGCCCTCACCTCATTGACGCTGACGTTGTATCCAAAGGGGCTCTTGATCACTGGAGGGTTGTCATTGATGTCCAGGATGGTCACCTGTAGGATGTGGTCCTTCTTTCGTGGAGGGGTGCCACGGTCGGACGCCACAATCTGCAAGGAGGGGGAAGACTGGAGTCAGGGTTAAAAGGTGGGGGCTGGATGAGGAGCAGTCCAGATGGGCTGTCTGCTCAGTGGGGAGGACTGCGAGGTCAGAGAGACTTGCTGGCCCATCCCGGCCCCCTGGCCCTTCGACTCTCCCCAAGGTTTGCACCTTCTGCCCCATGCTGCAAACAATTGTTGCCCAATTCTTGTCTGTTTGGAGACCTGTCTTTGCAATCGACACTGATGTGTTTAGTCTTTACCTCCCTATTCTGGCCCCGACTGTAACCTTGGGCCTACAACCAGACCCACGGCTCCTGTGTTTAGCTTCTATGCCTCTGTTCCATGCACTCAGATCTGCTCTCTGGCAAACAGAGAAAGAGCTTCAAATCATCTTTTCAGGAGTGAGCGAGAATCCTCAGGCTCATAGACTGAGCCTGTCCCTAGGAGCCTTGATATTTTCTGGAGGCCTACAGTGTGCTAGAGCTCAGATCGCTGCAGAAGCACGGCTCTGGGGTCCCTAGAGACCCCTCAGGAAACACAATGGATACGTGCGTGCTACGTCACTTCAGCCTTGTCCGACTCTGTGATGCTATGGACTGTAGCCCGCCAGGCTCCTCTGTCCATGGGGATTTTCCAGCCAAGAATACTGGAGTGGGTTGCCATGCCCTCCTCCAGGGGATCCACCCAACCCAGGGATTGAACCCACATCTCCTGCGACTCCTGTGTTGGTAGGCGAGGTGTTTACCACCAGAGCCACCTGGGAAGCCCCAGGAAACACGGTAGCCGGAGCAGTTCAGCAATAATGGAGGCCTTCGGGATTCCTCACCTGCATTTATGTCTCCCCTCAGCAGAGGAAGTCAGGTCTTTCTGCCCTTTGCATAAGAGGGGAAACTGAGGCCCAGACAGAGTAGACCACTTGCCCTGCTCACAGTGTGCCTGTGGGAGAGCCAGTGCTCTGTCAGCTGCCAGGCTTTCTCTCCTGGCTCTTACAGCAGGGACGACCACCCCTCCTGCTTCCTACTCTGGGTCCAGGGACCCCTTCCAGCACACCTTTTTTCCCAGGTCAGCCTTGCTCATGCTCTTGGCCCTAAGGGGTGCTGCCTGCCCCACGGTACTTGGTGATGCGGGAAGCTGACCGCCAGGGCGTGCTGATGGGCTGAGCTCTCTTGGGATGGAAGGGGTTGCTGCCCACCTTGAGGATGTACTGGTCCAGCTCTTCTCTGTCCAGGGGTCTGGCCACAAATATTTCGCCAATGGAGTCATTGGTGGTGATGATCTCAAAGGCCCCGGCGATGTTACCAGAGGCCAGAGAAAAGACCACCTGTCAGGGAAGAAAGAGGGTGAGGGGTGAGGGTGAAGAAGTGGAGAGGACGAGAAGCTGGCCAAGCCAAGGTGTGCTCCCCTGCCCACCAGGGCCCTCTGCTCAGCCTGGGCAATTGAGAAGAGTGTGTTTTATGCAGAAGTGATTATATCCCTCAAAATGGGGTCCACTGAGGGGGCTCCAGGGGATGGGGAATGATGTGAGCATACTGGCCTGGGGCCAGAAAGGCAGGTGTGAGTCCCACTACAGGTGACTTCCCAAGGTGGGGGGCAGGGAAGCACTGAGCCCCCTGCAAGGAGAGGCACAGCCCTGGTGTCACAGGGCTCTGTTCGGCTCTCACAACAGGCCTGATAAAGGAGCTGTCCTCCTCAGCTCAGAGAGGAGGCGCAGGAACAAGCAGCTGCTGGCAAGGTCACACAGCTCGCAAGTGTCCAAGAGGACGAGGATTTGAACCCACAGGCTTCTGACTCTAGAGCCTCCTAGAGGTGTCCAGGCATTTAAAAAATGGTGGAAACCTCCTCCAACACAGCTCAATTTGTAGGACAGATCAAAGTGGTGTGAAGACTGGCGTGCTCTGTCAGCCCTCTCCCTTGTGCTTGGGGGTGCCCCAACCTGTAGCGGTGGGGGGGGGGGTGCCGAGAAGCAGGGGGAGGAGGAGTGTGTCCTCTTGGGGCCCTGGGGCTGTGTGGGGAGGGCTGGCCCCTGGGGTGAGATGCTGTGTGGTTTGTGGATAAGGTGACCAAGGGGTCATGGAAAGGTTAAAACCCTCTGTGTTCAGTTCGCTGCGGGGGCTGAGCTATGACCAGCCGTGGGTGCCATGTCCTTAGCACCCAGGCAGGGCTGACAGCTCAGTCTCCAGCCCTGGACATGGACTGCGGTGAGGGCAGGGTCATCTGCTCAGGGCCCGGCAGAGCCTGGACGACCTGCTCCTGCTCTGGATGGGGACGGCTCCAGCGACCCCTCTGGCTGAAGGGCTGTGGGAGCCCGCGCTCACAGCGTGGCTCTGGACTATTTCACTGGTACCCACCTGCCCGTTGCTGCCAGCGTCTGGATCCCGGGCCTTGACAGTGGCCACGCGCTGGCCCACTGCGCAGTCTTCAGGCACACTGATTGCTGAGTCGGAGGTGAAGTCGAACCGGGGGCTGTTGTCATTCTCGTCCAGCACAGTGATGTAGACCTGGGAGTGAACAGGCCCAGAGACCTCCACCTCCTTCCCTTCTTGGGCCCAGCGGGGACCACACCTCCAATCAGTTTCCGCAGGTCAGCAAGATTTCAGAGCCTGCCTAGGCAAACCTGACTCTATACGGAGGCCCTGAATGCGTTTCTTCTGAGAGTCCGGTGCCAGGGGGCTGGAGGGCACTCAGAAGTGGTGTGGCCTGGGAGAACTGGAAGGCATAGCCCTGGCTAAAGGAAATGGAAGCTACTTAGCTCCAATTTGTGAGGGTGTGTCAGCCTGGCATTGGCATAGCTTCCTGTTTTTCAAAAGGAACTAAGAAATCCAGATTTTTATGTGGAATTAGGTGGTGATTAATTAAAAAAATTTTTTTTTGTGCAGCCCAGCTAAAACACACCTGGTAACCAGGTATTGCCCAAAGGCCTCTTCATTTGCACCTTCTGAGGGAAGGAAAGAGGGCTCAAGAGCAGGAGAGGGGACACAGGTGGCTTGGTGGTCCCAATGTGGAGAGGGAAGGGAGGGAATTTTCCAACTACCAGATGAAAACAGGGGACATGTAAGTTGCATGCAAAGAGCACACTGTTTTGTGCCTGAAGCTCAGGCTTCTCCTGCAGGGTCTGAAGAGCAAGCATGGAGAGAAGGCCCAGCTGTGGATGCAACTTCCAGCCCATGGATGGCCACGGGCCATGCAGCCAGTCATAGGTGCCCCTCAGGTTCACTGATGAGGGGACTGAAGTTGGGGTGGGAGGGAAGCAGGCGCAGGGTTTAGCAATCCCAAGCCAGGCCTCCCCACCACCTCACTCTCTTCCCTCAGGCCTGGGGCTCCCGGGCTCCTGGGTCTACTTGTTCCCTGGTGTGCAGAGGACTCCATGGGGAACCTGTCGAAGCTCACTGCCATGCAGAGAACGTTCCATTTCATGTCCCCTCCTTCCTAATCAGGATTTCCCCCTTCTCAGTTCTAACCACACTTCCAAAGTTTAGGCAGCTGTCAGAAATGTAGGGAACAAACCCAGGCTTCACAGCAGGGCCAATTCCACCTCTTAATAGCTGTGTGATATGGCAAAAGTTATTTAACTTCTCTGATTTTCCATTTCCTACAGCATCAGGATGCTAGAAGGAATAAATGAGCCAACAAAAAGTGATGGTGCAGCAAAAAGTGGTCCCTGCCCTGCGTCCGGTCTGACAAGACGCTGCCTATCCATCACGAAGGTTCATCAGGGAGTTCTGTGAAGTCCTAGAGCCCCAGTCTGCTCACCTGCGAAATGGGCATAATGTCTACCACGCTGTTCTCAGGGGGGAAACAAAAAAGCCCCCCACAATCTGTGTGTCTTAGTTGCTCAGTTGTGTCCAACTCTGTGACCTCGTGGACTGTGGTCTGCCAGGCTCCTCTGTCCATGGGATTTTTCCAGGCAAGAATACTGGAGTGGGTTGCCATTTCCTCCTCCAGGGGAGCTTCCTGGCCCAGGGATTGGACTCACGTTTCCTGTGTCTCCTGCACCGCAGACAGATTCTTTACCCTCTGGGCCATCCGGGAAGCACTCTCCCCAACTCTTCTCTCTCTGGCCAAGGTCTTGTGGGGAATCCCCATGTTTTCTCTCACATCAGGGCCTCTGCACATGCCATTTCCTCCACCTGAAATGCGCTTCCTTCTCTATGCTTTCTGAGGAATCTCAGCTTGAATCACTTCCTCCAGGAAGCCTTCCTCGATTTCCCTGATATCTTATTATCCATTCTGTTGTGGCATATATTTATCGGTGTGGTGATTTGATCAGTGTCTTTCCCCTCCTCTATTTTATGTCTGTGAAGGCAGAGGCTGCGTCTGATTTTGGCTTCCTGTTGCATATACCCTAAGCCAGCCCAGAGGCTGGCACACAGTAGGTGCTCTCTCTAGGATTACTGCTCTGATGATGTGCTCCGGCAATGGGGAATCTGCATCAGTGAGTGAGGAGGGAGAGCAGGTACCAAGATCTACGGGAAGGAGCCATGGGTCTGTGCCCTCACCCAGGGTCTCATGGTCCAAATAGCCCCATGCCTATCCCTCAAAAGCCCAAGAATATTACTCAGAGCTCCTACAGCAGAGCTGTCCCTGCCCAGCCTGCCCCTTCCGGCTGCCTCCCCACCCGTCTTAGGGCCACAGGGGCTGCTGGGACTGGGGAGGAGTCAGGTGTAGGTGAGCTGTGGTTTGGGGGTTCCGGCCTCACAGAGGAAATGGTGGTGCCTTTAAAAGGTCCCTCAGCCTGCCTCCACCCCGACACCTCCAAGTCTGGGGCTGACAGGGCTGGTGTATCTGGGCCAGTGGCTCTGGGAGCCTCTGAGAGGAAGCCAGGGCAGAACAAAGCAGGGTGGGTCCTGCTTCCTGGAAGACAGTGAAGGGACTAGAAATACAGGGGCCCACGCAGGAGTGTGTGCTCTGAAACGCCCTTGCCGGCCCGAGCACAGGAAGCGGCTGCCTGGCCCCCTGAGGGGCTTTGGCACCCTGCGGGGACTGTCCCTTGACAACAGCGAAGAGGGACGACTGGGCCCGCTTTATGGGTGAAGCTGCTGGGGCTCGGTGAGGGGCCCTGTTGAACCTCCTGGAAGACCAGGGGCCTCGCTGGGAGCTGCAGGACACAGAGCCCCTGCCCCCCGTCTGCCGCCTGCGGGCTCTGCTCACTGGCTGCCCTCAGGGACAGGGGTCGCGGGAGCTGGGTGAGCTCCCAGTTGCTTGTAGCCTCACTCACCCCAGGCTGGCCCCGTGGATGACGGGGTCTTTTGGGTACGGCCTAGCTGCAACCAGGGCCCCTGGAGTCAGCACCTCAAGGCACAGCAGCTGCATTTGGCGCTTAGCCTTGACATCAGGTTGGTTTCCTCCTTGAGGCTAAGGTGGAAGGGACTCAGCAGGGGTGAAAGCATGGCTGTAACCAAGGCTAATGACCAGCTGGACACCCTACACAGTCTACAGATGGCCTCAGACCTGTCTGGCTGGAGTCCAGGCCGAATCCATAATGTTCTCCTTGACATGGCAGGAGGCCACCTCATAACCCACCCCTGGGTCTCACCTCCTTATCCATGCCTAGCCTGAGGTCGTCACCTCTCCTATCCTAGGAATCTTGCCTAACATCTTCAGCCTCAGCAGTCACCCTCCTCCCAGTCTACAAGGTCTCTGTGTCTTTTCTGAGAGTCCTGGGGGTAGTGACTCACACCATATGCCAACCACTGACCCTCTCAGCACTCCCCAGGCCCTGGGACTGGGGCCCTACTTCACACGACTACTCTAACACATTCCTTACGCCAGCCCCGATAGAGGGAAGGGGCCCCTTTACAGGCGCTGCCCCATCACCCCTCCTAGTTTACAGAGGCCTCCTATCTGCTCTCTCCATTGCATGCTCTGAGGAGGGCAGGGCAGCTAGCATGGTCCCCACTTTAGATCCGATGAGAGGAAGCACAGAGAGGACTCGAAGCTAGTGCACGTCACACAGCCACTGAGGAGCAGAGCCGGGATGAGGCCGCAGCGTTCCTTCCACGGTGTGTTTCACCCACCGCATGTTAGTGCAACACCCACCCAGGCCGCATGGGAGGTGTGACGGGATACAGAGGGCAGAGACGGTGGAGCCGGATGTGGAGTTCGTGCTTGAGAGGGGCCTGGTCTCAGGTGTGAGACTGGATGGGCTGGGGAGGTTGGGAGGGGTCTGAGCAGGGACCAGCGGCAGGCCTGTCCACATGCCCTCTCTCCAGGAGAGGCAGGAAGGCCCAGCACCTCACAGGGCCCAAGCCAGTTCTGGCCACGGACAGCCCACAAGGGAGAGCCCAGTCCACAGGTTACTCACCTTCTGTAGATGGCAGAGGTGGCAGGAGGCGGCCGAGGGAGAGAAAGAGGAAAGATGCAGGTGGTTATCAGTCCCAGCTCTTCCAGCGCCCGCTCCGGGAGCAGTGGGCTGTCGAGGACGCCACCCCTCTCCCAATGGTCTGAGGTCTCAGCCAGGAAGGTGCGGCAGGGCTGGCTGCAGGGCCATCCCCGGGCGGCTGAAACCCTCACCCACTGCCTTCCTGCAGGTTGGGTGGCTGGCAAAGATGTGGGTTTGGAGGGCCTTGGACCGGTGATGGGCTGTACCCGTTGAGGACTCTCACCCGGGGATCCACTCACCACAGTGGAGTCCACCTTGGGGCCGCCGTCGTCTGCCACCACCGTCAAAGTGTAGAAGTCACCTTTCTCCCGATCCACCAGGCCCTTGACCGTGATCACACCCTGCAGAGGGGGGGCCAGATGGACACTGACATCGTATTCCAAGCAGTCCTGTGCCATCCCTGGACGGTCGGCCCACTTTCCCACCTCCACAACACTCCCTCTGCTGGTCTACTTCTCCACGAAGCTCTGTCCACTGATTTCCTACTTCTCTCTCAGTCCCACTTGGGCACCACCTCTTTCACGCAGGCTTCCCACTTCCCCAGCCAGGTACAGGCGTTCTCTTATTTGGGCCCCAAAGGTGCTCCATTACCCCTTTACCATAGTTCTTTTCATACCTTTCCTTGTGGTGCTCTGATCTGCATATTAGATTATTCCTGCTTCTGCTGCTCCTAGCCTGAGAGCTCTGTGAGGGCTGGGAAAGGTCTTATTCATCTCTGAGCCCCCAGCATGCCCTGTGACAAGGCCCGGCACACTGCAGCAATTATTATCTTGCCTAATTTCAGAGAAGGGATTCTGACAGAAGACCCACTAAAGCAAAGTTGGAAGAGTAAGGTCTAGGCAGTGGATAAGACATAGCTGCGCTAGACACTTAGCTACGACAAGCTATTGCAGTGATGCCCTAAATTTTTATCTGAGCTTCCTAGCAGCCAAGGTAAAAAGGGAAATGTGACGACTTGCACAACTTGCATTGTCTCGTTAATAGGAAGACACCAGGTTGCCTATGTATAAACTTTATCTTATCACTACATGTTAAAGGGATGTTTATGACAAAGAAGAGAGTGCTGGTCATATAGAAGGAGCTCAATTAACGCTGGTTAGCTTTAAAGGAACTGCGCTCCCTGCCCCAAGAGGAAGCCCTGGCTGTGCCTGTCCCCAGCCTCCCTCACCGTGATGGCATCTATCTTGAAGAGGGCTTTGGCCTGGGCGCTGGTGTAGGCATCAAAGCGGTAGGTGATCTGGTTGAGGTTGTCAATGGAGTAGGCCTGGACACGCACAATCTCGGTGCCCAGTGCCAGATTCTCCAAGATGGCAGCCTCATAAGAGGCATTGGAGAACTGCACAGCCTCGTCCAGCTCGTTGAGCAGAGTGACATAGACGCTGCAGAAGCCCTGGTTGAAGGGGACTGCCTGGTCAGTGGCGGACACGTTCATCAGGTAGCTGGTCTTGGTCTCGTAGTCCAGGTAATCCACAGTGATAATAAGCCCCGTGCTCTCGTCAATCTCAAACTTCCCCTCAGCGCCCGACAGGATGCGGTAGTTCACCAGGCCTCCGTCCCCTGCAGGAGGATGCGAGAGGCTGTGCAGTCCAGGCGGGGATGGGCTGCCTTGTGGTTTTACGAGCTGCCCCAGCACACCCACTGCTGTCCCAGAGGGACAGGGCGATGGGCCTTGGCCTGCCTACCCAGTGTGCACCACCCCCTACCTCTGTGGGTAGCATTTTCCCAAGAGAAACACAGAGGATGCGGTCACGGTCAAGGATGGCAAGGCCCAGCATGTACTGTTGACTCCCCTGGGGTCTGGCCTTGAGATGAGAGGTATGCCAGTGGAGGACTCAACTCCTGGAGTCCTAAAATGCAGGTTCAAGTACCTCCACTGGGTATTTGGACAAGGAGACGGTGGGGTAATTAGGGATCTCTTCTATAGTGGAGGCTTTGATTTAGAAAGTGTTAGATGGGGCAACGTCCTCAGAGGCGGCTAAGCCTTCATTTGGTCCCTCCAGCCAAAGGGTTCCAGCGCCAGAGTCACCTTTCTTTGTTCTGCCCACTCCCTCCACCCCCAATCCCTGTGGCCTTGGAGTACATGCTTCATCCAAGAGCTAAAGTTCGGATTCCTTAGCTGAAGTAAGACTTCAGAGACGATGGTTATAAAATCACTCAGGAAATCCCAGACTTCCTTGAAATTATTTGTAAAATTCTAGGTGCATTCTTTCTGGGGAGGGATCCATAGCTTTCACTAGTTTCTCAAACATATTCCTGACCCAGAAAAGGACTTGAACCATTATCCCCCAGCAATGTCCGTGTGACCCGCACTGTATAAAACTGCCCTTTAAGGGGGAGCAACCACCAGGAGTTTTCAGGCCTATTTCTCCGCCTATTTCTCATCCCATGCTCCAGGAATGAGCTGGGGATGCTGACAGGGGCTGGGCTGGAAGCCACCAGAGCAGCTGACATGAAAAAAGGGCAGGATCTGGGAAACTAGAAGGATAGGAAGGGGTCTCTTCTGGCTGTATCCCTGGCCTGGGGCAGAGGCCTAGATAACTAGGCCCTGTAAAGAGGGCCAGAGTGACCTGACTGCCTTTCTCCTTCACTTGGCACTGTTAACAATGGCCACCTCTAGGACTCCAGGGATGTCCACTACCCTGTAGAACAGGACACTGGCTTCTGTTAAATGTGTGTGCGCCAGGCTCTGTGCTGTGTTGGCTGGAGGAACAGGCCTCAGCCAGCTTTTGGACAAGAACTTCACCCCTCCCAGCCCTGCCCAGCCCCTAGCCAAAGGTTAGCCCGGAGCTGCCAGGTCCTGGGATAACGAACCTGGACTTCCCCAGCTTGCGACCTCTCCTCTCTCTGAAACCAGGACCACTTCCCAGACTCCCTTCCCCCTGGGACTGGGAATATGGTGGGGATCCCATCAAAACTGTCCCAGGAGTCCCTGCCCACTTGGGAGCCACTGAATGGGGGAGCACAAGGCAACCAGAGGATGCCAGGCCCTGCGGGAGAGGGGGCCTGAGCCGGGGCGGGCCACCCTGGGGAAAGGACTCCCTGCTTTCCTCCCGCCGGCCTCACCCGTGTCTCGGTCTGTGGCTCGGACGACGATGACTGACGTGCCAATGCCCGCTGTCTCGCGAAGCCCCAAGCGGCTGTACTGCTGCTGCGTGAACACCGGGGCCTCGTCGTTGACATCCTCCACGTACACAATCACCTGTGGGAGCCGGCCAGGGTCGAAAGGTCAGGGTAGGGGTCGGGGGAGCCCAGGGCTGGGCCCATTGGAGCCTGCCTATGTGGTTACTGTGCTCCTAGGCCGGCTATGAGCTCTCTGTAGAGGGCCTGGGGTTGTCTAGCTGGTCACTGTGTCCCCACATCTCACACAGTAACTGGCACGTGGCAGCTGTTTAAATATCATTTTGCCAGAGAACAAATCTTGTCTGGCTCTTGACTCCACTATGAACCTGTGGCTAATCGGTGAAACTTGGGCTGTTCAGCTTCTCAGCTATGAGACAGTAACATCAGTTCAACAATTCACACCCTGTGCCCCTCCTAGGATGGTTATGAAGACAAAATGAGCCAGAACTTGGCAAAAGTGCTTGAAAAGTTTAAAGGGACCCCATTCAAATACCAAGATACCTCTGGGAGAAAAGACATGAAAACATTTTTAAGTACAGTCATAGCAGAGGCTGTTGGTGCTCAGACTCCTCCAGATTCTCACGCGCTCTCTCTGGTGCTCTCACCACCAGTGGGCAACACTGCCGCCCTTTGCCAGGGACGACCACCACCCCACCAGCCACACTCCTGCTGCTGGAGCCAGAAGACGCCCCGGGAGCCGGAGCCGCCTGGGAATCATGCCCACTCAGCTGAGGCCGTCCTCAGCTGCTGACTGATGGGCAGCGGAGATGACCGCCTCCAGAGCTCCCTGGGGGACTGAGTCAGTTTCCTGTGTTCCACTTTGCTGGCTGCCTTTCCTTCCTGGTCCATGCCCCTTCCGGCTTTTCCTGGGCACACTTCCGATACTTCCTACTAAGCACGTTCACACTAACCCTTGTCTCAGGATTGGCTTCTGCAGACCCAGCCCAAGACAGCGGTTATCTCTGAGTTGTGGAATTATGCACAGTTTTCATCACTGCTTATTTACATTTTCTAATTTCTTCCTATTGAACATGTATGTCTTACATAACAACAATAGCAAAAAACAAAAACACAATGTGAAAGATGGAGAGAGATGAGACGGCCAGAGGTCAGCACCTCACTCTTCTTTTTGTGCACCCCTCTCCTCTCAACACTCACAGGAGCATGTGAACATGCACAGGAGGTCTGGCCCAGACAGGGGTAAGACCAGGGCTGTGTCCAGAAGAACCAGCGTGGCGGGGAGGGGAGCTATAGTCAGAGGCTGGTGGTGCTCAAGGAACCACAGGGAAGCCCAGGGCTCCTGCCTCTTTTCCCAGATGAGGGAACAGAGGCCCAGAGATGGGGAGGGACTTGCCCGAGGCCTCAAGGTCACTGACAGCTGGGAAGACAGTGATGGTTCTCCTGGTTCCCAGTCCAGCAGCCCTACCACTCTTTGCTCCATGCTGGGGATGAGCTGGCCCCAGAACAGGAGAGAGACCCTCCTTCTAGACTAACAGAGCCTGGGCCAGCAGGAGCTTGCCAACAGAGGAGTCAGGGAGCCGATGGGGCTGGGGCAATGATGCGCAGCACAGAGTTCGCATGTGGTCCCCAGTGCCGATGGCGGAGCAAGGTCCCATCTGAGAACATGCATATTTGGCTTCTGATTGATCACTGCCACTCAGATCAGCCTCAGCTTCTCTTCCTGGGTTAGTGGGGAATTAGCTGGATGGAAATGAAGGGGCTTCTGTTGGTATAAGCAGAAATGGTGGCCTGAGTGGCAGAGAACTATGAAGTGAGTAGGGTGGCAGAGTAGTGGGGAAGAGATGTCTCTGGGGGTAAAGTTTTCTCTACTTCCCTGCTCTTGGGGCCCCTATAGTTCTGCTAGGTCATCAAATTTTCATGTCCAGACACCCAGAACCCAATATGCAAACTAGCATGCCTACTCCAGAGCACAGCTGCTCACAAGCCAGAACCTTCTAAGTCTGGCTTCACCAAGAACTTGGCTGGGGAGCTCCTGGGTGGGGTGGGATGGGTGGCTGTGAGGGGGAATTTGCATGGATGAATTTCAGGAACTCTCTTGCTATAAACAGAAACTACCCATCCATCTTTCAAAACTGTGAGCCTTCCCCTTCCCGAGTCGGCTTGGCCAAATGACCTTGACTCCAAGAGTTACGGGGAGAAAAAAATAGGGCTAGTCTGACAGTGCAATAAACAGAGGAGTGAGGTAGCATGGAGCCTGGGTGTGGCCCTGCATAAGACTGGCTGCATGCCACTCTCCTCTTGCTGGTTTCAGCCTTGTTTATAGCAGCAGAGACAGGAGGCAAAATGGTGTGTGGTTTGCGAACCTGAGACACAGATGTACAGGAAACAGGTCTGCCAAGTTCCTGCTGAGCAGGAGGGCTCAGTGACTTAGCTGCTGGGCTCCCCGGAGAACTAGCCCCACTTTCTGTCTAGAGCTGTGCCCTCCAGAGGGGACGAGTCAGGAGACTGCGTGTGCACACGCGCAGTAGGCATGTAAGGCCCCAAGTCTCTATCGTTTCACTCCCTGGCCCCTCATAGGTGCTGTCCTGGTCTCTGACCTGAAGATTGTGGATGGCCCCTCAAGCCAACTCTGCTGCTGCTGGGGAAATGAGTCCAGGGCAAAGCTGGCGTCCCCATACTGTCTTCAGGAAGGTCCTGGCTTTTCTTGGGCTCAGGGGTGTGAGAGCTGTGTATAATAAGGGCCATCAAGTTCTGACCCTGTGGGCAAGCAACCAAATCCCCACCTTAAAAATGACTCTTGGGCATAAGGCAATGGTGGTTTCTGTGCTCTGGAACCTTCTGTGAGGCCGTGAACCTTCTGTGAGGCGGTTAAGAGAATAGATCTGAGCTGGCTGAGTGGGTGTGAAGCCTGGCTCTGTCTACCCTTACTGCCGTGTGACCCTCAACACATTGGCCTAGCCCTCCTTGCCTCAATCTGTTCATCTATAAAATGGGTATAATAATGGTGCCTACATCAGAGGGTCATTAAGAGGCTTAAATGAGCTCAAGCACAGGAGGCACTTAGAAAAGTGCCTGGCCCAGAGTGAGGGTGCTTAATGTTCTGCAGGGTTCATGGGAAGAGGACAAACAGAGCGTGGCTGAGCAGGTGTGGCTCTGGTGTCTCACCCTGCACCAATGGGTGGAGCTCGGCTTTGTTTTGTTTTACACTGTACCTGGGGTGCTGCACACTGTTTTGTTAGAAAGGTTTGCAGCTGCAATGCTGAGGCAGTGACAGGAGCGGACCCTGGAGAGAGGTGCCCACCTGCTCCTGGGAGGGAGGTGAGTGGGGGTGGGGCAGGAGGGCTGTGGTTACGCAGCTTGAGGTCCAGGTGCCAAGCCAAGCCACGCTGACATCGGTCACCCTGTGGCCTGAAGCTGGCCCCACTGAGGGCATGCTCTGAAGTGGGTGGATTACTTATTCACGTTCTGATTCAGTATCTCATAGTCATGAAGGTGAGCGTGGCTGCGTGGGGCTGATTCGGTGCACATTTAGGTAACTGTGACCCTCAGTCACCAGGACCCTGGAATCGTTCTAAACAGCCCCAAGGTATGAAACGCCAAGGGATCTAACCCCCTCGGTCACCTCCATCAGGGCAGACCTCGCTCAGAGCAGTAGCCGTAAGCACCCAGGTTTCCCTCACCATCTCTTCCTGGGGCAGAGCTGCGGGGCAACAGCAGAAGACGGGCCAAGGCTGAGTCACCTGCTCCCCAGCACCCTCCTTTGTGATGGGGACCTGAGACAGGCTTCTGTTCATTGTTTCCAGCCTGAGGGAAACAGCGGGGTGGAGATGGGCCGATAAGAGCAGCTGATTCTGCCCCCCTCAGTTCTGGGTAAAAGTCCCTGCTTGCTCCCCACCCCAACTTTTCCCATCTTCCTCCCACTCTTCACCTCTAAGGTCTGACTCACTTTCCACCTGGTTAAGGGGAAGGGGCAGTGAGTTGCTGAGTGTGCAGTGGGGTAGGGTGGGGGTGACCGTGTAGGTCATCTCCTTTATCTCTGTCATCCCCTTGTAACTGGGCAGGAGAGAACACCTGGCCCAGCCAATGGAATATCTGGGTGCGTGTTCTGACCACTCAGGAAGATTAGGCTTGATCTGATTTCAGTTGCAGAGGGGAGAGGCCTGAGGGGAGTGAGGAGGGCAGAGAGGACGACATCTGATGGGGCAGCTGGGTGTACTGACTGGAATATCTGGCAGACACGTTCAATGGAAAGAACACTGAACCTGGACTCAGAAGACACGGACTCAAGTCCTGGTTTGATCACAAGTGGCTCCTCTGTGCCTCAGTTTCCTCATTTGTAAAATGAAGTTGGTAACATCTATAGCTCCAAGATCCCATGTGTGAGAGTCCCTTGGCCTGCACTAGAGAGCTGTGTGGATACAGGGGTTAGTGTAATAAGGATACCTCATTCTTTAGGACAGGCATCAGCATCACTGACCCCTTTCCACATTTGGAAAAACTCGGGCTTGGAGCAAAATGACACATCCAAGATCCCAGGCGGGTCTGAGCCCAAGGCGCCCCTACTGAGCCCAGGTGTCATTCAGCACCCAGATGAGCGATGCCCCCACTCCACCCTGGGCCCCAGCTGCTGGCCACCTCTGGTCCACCTGAGGCTCTGGCTCAGCCCTGACGGCAGTGCTGAACAGAACACAGGGCTTCACGACATGCTGCCCCATGTGCAAGACCCCGGCCCCAGAGCGCCCTTGGCCTCACCCTGACGGAGCTCCGCATGGGGCCCAGGTCATGGTTGTAGGCCTCCACTATCAGAACGTGTGACGAGTTCCGCTCCCGGTCCAGCGGCCGGGGCCCTCGCATGAGGAGCCCATTGCTGACGTGGATCCGGAAGTTGTTGCCCTGATTACCTGTGTGGAGGAACAGAGGATATGCATGGGCTCTCCCCTGGAGTAGGATGCTTATGGGATCATGGTTATGGAGGGGAAGATGGGGAGCCCAGACCCCTAGAAGGCAGACTCTTCCCAGAGGTCTCAGGCACTTGGCCGAAGCCTGAAGTGGTATAGAAGCCTCGCCTCACACTGCCCTAGCCTCGCAGGATTTGAGGGAGGGGGTAGACGCTCATTCTGCACCCCTCTTATGGAAAGCCTAGAGGTCCCGAGACCTCCACAACCGGAGGTGTCAGCAGATTCACTATTTCAGAGGACACTGGGGCATTACAAGGAATGGAACACAAATCAAATTCTCTGTGAGAGCTTTAGTGAGGAAGCACCCACTCCCCCACCCTGTGGACTCTCATTTTCCTTTGGGATCCAGCCACCTCTGCTCATAGGGGTGAGCTCACCCCTGATTCCAGAAGCGAGATCAGCACACTGCAGTCTCGGGTCGTAGTGACTGGTTCAGGCAGGGGCACGTGATACACACTGGGCCAATGGCACTCAGTGTCTTGGGAGCTCACTGCTCTGGGCTGCTCTGGCCTTCGAGGTCCCCTCTGTCAGGGTGATATCCCACTGTGGGACTTGGAGAACTTAGCACAGCAGTCGAATGCATCCTCACCGAAAACACGACCAACTTGGTGTGAATGATTTGAGAACACTCCTCCCTCCGACCCATCTCCCAGACCCTTGGCAGCCTAGAGAAGCTCTGCTCCCCTGGCGCAGGAACCACCTCCCCCTGCCATCCTAGGGCAGCCTACTCACCGTGAAGGATGCGGTACCACACACGCCCAAACTCGCCCTCATCTGCATCTGCGGCTTTCAGCTGAGGGAGAATGAGACACGTGGTTACTCCTCAAATTCCACCCATAGGCAGCGAAGGTGTTTGTGGAGTCCCTCCCCTTTCCTTACGCCACCCCAAGCCTGTCCTGCCCAAACCCAGCTTCCCATGAAGCTGGGGGTGTAGAAGAGGAGAGGGACATATTTTTCTCGCTCCCTGTGAGGACGCCTGTCTGTTGATGGCCCCGGGCTGCCCTGGCCGTGGCAGGAGACCGGCCAGCTCTTTCTCCTGACACTCCTCCAGGCTCCTGGTGAGCAAGGGCGAGAAGGAGCACCACAGCTCTCTGGACCCAGGCTTGGCCAGCTCAGCTTGGCCCTCCACGGTTCCCTCCTTCAGCCTTCTGAGAGCCCAGGAGACTCGCCTGGGGCAGGTGGGGTGCACAACTGCTCCTCGCCCACACTTTCTTGGTCTGAAGCTATTCTGGCTCCCAGCCTGGCACTGTATATACTACAACTCCCAGAAAGTAGACTGTACATTGTAACAGCCACATTGTGGAAACCCAGAAACCCCACTTGCCAAAGGAATGGCTCCACGTCCATTCACACACATGATCATTCCAGCGTAGCTCCAGCCCACCCCGGTTTGCTAGGTTGCACCTCAGGCTTATGCCCTATTTCCAGTGCGACTTGGGGGTGCTCTTCTCACTCTGAGAATGCCCAGTGCTTAGCCCTTCTGACAAAGCATGTGACCTTGAGGCTGCTGGCAGAGCCACAGATGGCCCTGAGGTCTGTCCCATCAAACCAAGAGCTAAATACCTCCTCTACCCACTACCCACTGGAAAGAAGCAGAGCATACCCCTGCCAAGTGATGCAGAGAGAGGCCTGGGCTTGCGTGGCTGGGCAGGCTCCCACAGGGCCACCTTACGTGCGGCTTGCTGTGTAACCCCCGGGACCTTCGCCCTTTCCCTGGATCTGCCCTCTTGTCCTCAGCAATCACGGCAACCCTGTTCTATGTGTCTATGGGCTTTGAGGAGCATGTTGATGGTGCAGAGGAGGGAGTCTGTTGGTGTGAAAGGAACAGCGGGTTTGGGTCAGGCAGACCCAAGCACAAGCCCTGGCTTTACCACTTACTGGCTATGTGGCCATGGATACAATGACCTCACTGAGCCTCAGTAGGTACAGTGATAATCAACCTTGTGAGGTTGAAGGGCAAATTAGATATAATTGCTGCAAAGCGTCTGGTCTGGTGCCAAGATAGATGCCGAAGGCTGGATGTTATGAGACATGCCACCTTTTCCTGAAAGATCCTCTTGATTTACACTGGGGTTGGGATGGCTGCGTTGCCCCTTGCTGTGGAGTTCTTCCCTTCCCTGAGAAGACTTAAAAGCTAGAAGGTGGAGGGATGTAGCGGGGCACTTCGACAGCCGGGCTCTGAAAGGGATCAGGACAGGAAGAGGGCTGAGCTGTCCAGTGGACACCCTTGGGTGTTGCTGTCCGTGGTGGGACTTCCTGGATGCCTCCCTTTCCTGGCAGCCTGTGCCACCTGGGGAGTTTTGCCTCCAGCCATTTAGGAAAAATGGAGGCCACAGGTGAGGTGTGCTGTCAGCATAGGAAGAGAAGGTGAATGAGGTTCACCGAAGGGCGAGGTGCCAGGAGCCAGCGTGGAGAATCCCACCCATGGCAAAGGTCATGAAGAAGAGGCCTGATGGGCAAAGGTGAGATCAGGACTCAAGGGACCCCCTGAACTTACTCGAGCATCTACCCCCGAACCAGAATCTGTCTTATTATTTTATGTCTTTCACCAGCTCTTCTGACATTAGTAGGGGTCTGTCTCTGACCAAAAGAGTTAACTTGTTGATAAATCTCCTGGGCATGAAAGGAGTGTTCCAAACCCCTTGTTAGTATTCCAGCTTACTTGGTGGCTTTATCCAGACTCTTGCAACATTGTTGAGCCTATGCAATGCTTGCTGCCAAGTTCTCACATCCCTTATCCATTGTGTTCCTGGGAGTGCATATAGTCAGGATGTAGAAGAAGCAAGTAATAGCCTTAGCATTACCAACATTAGACTTTGAGTTAATAAGTTCTTTCTTTGCTGTAACCCGCTGAATCTTTGCTCCATAAAAATGTAACTCTGTACTTTAAGGGTGATGCAGGCTAAGAATTTAAGAAGAAACACTTTAAGGGAAAATCATTGTTCTGGTGTCCCGGCTGACCAACCTTTATCAAAAGGAGGTCATGGAATATCAACAGGCCTCCAGAATAGAAGATGATGTACAAAAAAAGACTTTTGCAGGAAGGAACCTGATATCGACAAAAGTTATTACTGATGGAGTGTTGACTCTGCATTTTTCACCTTGCTGTATGTATAACTCAGGGTATAAAAGCCCCGAGAAGAATAAAGTAAATGGGCCTCGCTCGAAGAAGCTTGGTCACCCCGTGTGTCTTTCTTTATCTCTTTATCTTTCTTCATTCGCCGACGTCGTCCATCCTGAGGATATCCCTGGACTCTGCTGAGGCTGGACCTCGGCAGCGAGGTGTAAGCTACAGGCATCCAGCAGGCCCACTGAGCACTGGGGACATCTTTAGGCTGATGTGGCTCAGGGTGCCAGATGCCGGTGCCACGCCTGCCCAGCCTTTTCAGGAAAACACCAAGTCCCCACCACTAGTTAGGTGGGGGACCCTGGCCAGGCTGCACCTCTTCAGATCTCAGTTTCATTATCTGGAAGACAGGGCTGGATGAGACGACCCCTCAGTCACCTAACGGACGCTCATAATCCTACCTACTTGGGACTATGCAGAGGATGCTTCTCTGTTGTCAAGGGCAAAGGGCAGGAAGTGAAAGTGTTAGTCGCTGAGTCATGTTCGACTCTTTGTGACCCCATGGACTGCAGCCCACCAGGCTCATCTGACCATGGGATTTCCAGGCAAGAATACTGGAGTGGGGTGCCATTGCCTTCTCCAGGGGATCTTCCCGACCCAGGGACCAAACTCAGGTCTCCTTCATTGGCAGGCACATTCTTTACCATCTGAGCTACTTGTCAAAAAACAGGCTCCCTGAAAAGCAGGTGGACCCCAGGCTCAGGTCTTGGGCAGAGTCACAACTCCCCCTATCTGGGAGCTTGGGGGTCCTTGATGGGAAAGCTGCTGAAGACTTAGGCTTCTAAGCAGGCTGGTTGCCAGGGAAGTGCTGGCCTCCAGGAGGAAAGGAGGCTGTGTGTGTGTGTGGGGGGGGGGACGGGGTGGGGAGTGTGTGTATGCGCGTGTGTATGCGCGTGCCTGCGTGTAGCCACCGCCTGGGGGTCTCCAAGGACTCCCTCAAACTACAAGGAGTGCAGCCCGAGAAGTCTCAGTCCTCTATGCTCTGCCCTGTGATTTCTCTGACTTTTGAAAATGCCTCTCCCCCTCACTTCTACAGCCAGATACCCTCAAAAGGAAGGTGCTCTTCTGGGAAGCTAAGGGGAGGGGGGCCTGGGGGCTGCCAGGGCCCATCTCTCTGCCCAGTCCCCTCCCACCGCGTGGCTTGTAGCCCCTCTCCCCGGTAACCTGGAGGCTGGCAGGCACTGAATAGCAACCCGCTGGCTGCCCCCGACCATACCATTCAAACGTCCAGCAGGGGAAGGTGAGAGCCTCGGGTACAGAATCAGAGAGACCCTCCCCCCTGCGTTCCCCTCAAGGGCCCCCGCCCCTCCAGAGGGCTCCAAGGAGACCAGCCAGTGAAGGCCGTGGGAAGGCTCAGAGCGCCCAACTCCTCCATGAGGCTCCCTCTTCCCAGCCCAGTTGCCATCCCGACCTTCCTGGCTTTCCCCTCCTCCCAGGGAGGGCCCAGACTCTTCCAGACAAAGCCAGGTCTAACTGGAGAGTGAGGGGCGAGGGCCACTCTGCCTGGCTGGCTGAGGGACACAGGCAGAGCCCAGGGCAGGTGGGGGGTCACAGAGACGACCAGTGCTCCCGGGACCTCCCTCGAACAGCTGAGAAGACTTCTCGCCGAGCTGCAGACTGCCGAGGGCTGGCTGTGAGGTCAGTGCTGGGGCCTGCAGGGAAGTGGGGCAGCACTCTGCCTGGGGTTCTGTGGGGAGGATGTGCGCATGTGCTCAGACATGGGGAACCCCTCTGCTTTCGTAGCGAGTGGAACCTAGGCCCAGGTAGCAGCAGTGGTTCGTCTCAGGCCACCCAGAAAGATGTGCTGAGGTCAGTCCCCTCTGATCACAGCAGGCCCTGCTCTTGGAGCTCTGAATGAAGAAAGAAGGTTCTAGACTGAGCTTGCAGAGATATGTCCAAAGTGAGGCCTGCAGGCATGCCTGGGGCTCCAGTGGGCAGGGAGAGGCTTCAGCTGCTCTTGAGATCATTCCTAGCCTTGGTCTGACAGAGGCCTCCTTTCCCCAGAACCCCTGGCCGGCTGCTCAGACAGGGCAGCCGGGGGCCCTGCAGTCAGTCTTGCCGCACCTCCCTGGAAGGATGGCCTGATATTTTCAACCCCTTGGGAATCTCCTGCTCCCAAAGAAAATACTCCAATGCCAATTTAGCCTCACATGTTTTTTCAAAGCATTGCCCCAAGGACTAAAGCCTGGACCTGCTTTGCTAGCCTGATAGGGTCTCCAGGTCCATGCGGAGGTCTTGAAATAGCATTAGGACCAGCAGGGCTGTGACTTCTCTCACTTCAGACTGCCCTTTTCTTACTCCCAGCCAAGCGCTTCCCTGGGGAGGATGGAGGGATGGGCAGTTCTCTCCCCAGGGGACATGGCAGTGGGCACACCCCATCCCTCTTCCCTTCCAGATTCAAGGAAGGGCCAACCCACATATGGCCTGGTCAGCGCACTCTCTAGGCCTGATTCTAAGAGGAGGAGGCCCCAGGCAGCTAGATGGGCATCAAAGTTTCCATCTGGGAGCTGGGAGGGGTCATTCTCTGGAAATGCTGGGAAGGAGTGGTGGTGGGGACTGGGTGGGGGTAGGGGGTGGGGTGCACTGGATGCCCTTAGTCCCTGGGCACAGGGGAGGCCGCAGGCAGAGGAGGCCGGGCACAGAGAGCCAAGAGTTAGGTCCTGCGGCTGTTGGTGAGTACCTGGGATGGCGATGGCGGCTCGGGAGGGTGTGGGCCAGGGGGGCCCCTTCTCCATTTCCCACTTCCTGCTGACTTGGTGGGCTCTGCAGCCCACAGGCAGAGTCTCGGTATAACCAAAAGCCCTCCCTCCTCCCTAGTGTTGGTGCTACGACTTGCCTAAGTTAGACTAGGCTGTGACTTAGGAAAAGGAGAGAATTCTGTTATCCTCTAGGTCATGAAAGTCTCAAAGGTCAAAGAGAAACAAATGATTATTTCTTATTAAACCCCCTTCTGGATTTCCTGCCCTGTGTTTATAGAAATCAAAGATCATAAATGCTGGCCTGCAAGCTGTATGTAGCCTCCTTATGTATTTTGTTTGGCCCATTCGTAGTATTTTAAATATTTGAAAATTTATTTGGATTAAAAAAAAATCAAGTTTGTTTGGCCTTTGCAGTGTATTTTTTGCCCCCCCCCCCCCCCCCGGTCTCTCCAGAGGGGATTCAACCAGATTTGAATTAGTTGACAACACTTCAACATCAGGGAAGTTTGCCTTAAAAAAGTCCAGATTCCTGGCTTCTCTTGGGAATCTGGAAGAGGGATCACAGTGGCCTGCCTTCTGGGATTCTGTCAGCTCAGCTGAGGCCCCTCTGTCCCCACTCTTCAGGTAGACCTGCCCACCTGTCCTGCTGGTAACATGCTATCTACTAGCTGGTCTCTAACTATGTAAATTCGCAACCAAGAGCTCAGTTTGATTTGCCAGCTATAAGGAATCTGCCGCCAACCCCCCCTGCCCCCCCCCACCAGTGGGATGATCCTAAGTGGTAATGGATGACTATGTCTGGGGGTTTCCAGCCCCACCTTGTCAAGTGGGCTGGTCTCTGGGGGTTCTTTCCCACTTGTTCTCAGGAAGCCCTGGGAGAGGGCTGGGAGCCAGCAGGGTGGCAATGCCACCAGTCCAGGGGTTGGGGACCCTGGTTCTAGCTTTAGGTTGGCCATTGGCTCACAGTGTGGCCTTGGGCTTGGCTGCCCCTTATTTGGGCCTCAGTTTCCTCACTTGTCTCTGGAGCAGGCTGGACTTCTTTGGGAAGCACCAACCGGAATTCTCCTGGGGGTCAGGCGGGTAACATAGGTGTATGGGGAGCCGGAGGGCAGGGAGTGCAGTGAGCTGGGGGCCAGCACCCCGTCTAAATCGGGCAGCTGCTGCTCAGCCCCAGCCCCTGGGGGCCGGCAGCAATGGGCCCCATGTTGCTATTGCTAAAATTCTGAAATTTCAAGAGAAGCCAGGTGTTCAGATATTTATGTGAAACCTCGTTTTTTTGTGTTTTTTAAAAACATCCACAATTAATTTAAGTTGATAAAAGCACTGTAAGAACTCGACCAGTTTGTAGCCTTGGTGGCAGATAACTGCTAGGATCCTTGCCCTCTGCAGCTATAACTGATGGTTTGTTCCTGGTCACAGAGCAAGTTAGGGACGGGATTGGTCTTAGATCCCAAGACTCTGTTGTGACTCATGAGAATTGACTTTAAAATGCCATAAGGCATTACCCTTCCTGCCTCCTCTGTGACCGGCAGGCAGGGACTGTAGCAGAGGGAGGATCTGAGTTCAGGCCCAGCCCCATCACTCTCCCGCTGTGTGACTTTAGACTTGCTGCCTCTCCCAGGCTCACTGTTCTCACCTGGAAAATGAGCGCAGTGCCCAGCAGCCATCAAAGCCCCCTCCCCCTCCAGTCCTGAGTGCAGCGCATTTGCTCCTGTCTCATTTCTGTTGCAGGAGCCATGAACACAGAGGGCCCCAGCCCCCTCGCCTTCCTCACAGCTCCAGCCACTCCGGGGAGGCTCTCAGAGGCCGTTGACCCCATCCCCGTGCTCATTGCCCTGGCCTGCATCTTCCTTCTGCTGGCCACCTGTCTGCTGTTCATGACCCTCTGCAAGCCCCGGGCACTGGACGCGAGCCGCTGCCGGGCCCGCGAGTGCATGCCCCACCACCCGGGGAGCCCCAGCGAGCCCCAGCTCCGCCTCTGGAAGCGCCTGGGCTCGCTGCGCCGCTCCCTGCACAGCTTCCGCCGAGGCCGGCCTGCCCCCCGGCGCCCCCTGCCGGGCAGAGAGGACAACCACGACTGCGACTGCACGGAATCTACCAAGATGTGACAGGGGTGTCCTCCTATTCCATCCACAGACCCTCCTGCCTTGGGCAGAACCAGGCACCTCAGGCTGCAAGAGGGCAGTGGCTCTAATAACCTGGGCCACAAGCCCACTGCCAGCGGTACCCTGTGCACTCAGGCCCGGGGCCTTTCCCAGGGATCGTCCCCCGGAAGAATGCCTTCCTTCCTGCTGCCACTTTAGCTGCTGCCGGTTGGAAGGCTCCTGGACCCGTGACTGGGCACCTGCAGCCATCTGGACCCTTGGCCCAGGGCTTTCAACGGTACAAACCTGGGGCCCCCAAGGCCCCTCTCTGACCATCAGGCACCAGCCATCTCCAGGAAGCAGCCCCCCCCTTCTTCCCAAGAGAAGCCCTGCCCACCCTCCAGGTGCCAAAGCCCCATTCAGATTCCAGTGCCAGTTGCTGAATGGCCAAAGGTTCCCTCCAGCCAAGCAAAATACTCGGCCATGCTGGGGGCAAGGGAGTGTCCTGCCCTCTGTGCCAACTCAGTGCCCGAGGCAAAGAGGAACCCAGGGAATCCTCTCCCCCGACTTCCTGGACCTTGCCTGCATTTGCCTGTAATCCGTGGGAGCAGCCAGCACCTCTGGTGGTGAATCAGATGCTGGGTGCCTGCTAGGAGGAGGGGCATTCTGGGGGCTCTCAACACACCTAGCCAGTTACAATCTTGGCTGCCACTTTGGCACACACCCCCCTCAATGCACCTGAGCCAGGATGGATGAGGAAGGGGCTGGGAATGACTTAAGAAGCTCCTTGCAGAGGCCAGGACTGGTGCTGTGTCAGAGCGGGAGGAGGCACTGTCCGCAACTGGAGGTGATATTATCCGGGCTCTGAGAGCATCGTAGAGGCTCCATGCCTCACCCAGGGAAGGAGGCAGGCTTCCTCCAGCTGGGAGGGTCCAGGCCTCCCCAGGACAGCTGTGGAACCTCAGGCCTCAACCACACGAGGTGCGCTATCTTATTTTTGGTGATTGCTTCAATGACTGGCTACTGTCAAAGCAATCCCACCCCAGGCTGGGCTTCTCAGAATCCCAAACCTTCAACATCTCCTCGTAAGGCTGCGGCTAACCACTTTGATTGGTCCCCAATTTGGGGGGCTGGGCAGAGGGGTCTGAACTGCCCAGCTCCTGCCCCAGAGAGTCATCTGGCTAGGGTCACCTGTACCCCATTAGGGACTGATCTACATAACCCTGCTACAATCCACAGAGCAGCCAGGCACATCTTCTCATAGAGTGAGCTCTGATTCTGCCACTCCCCAACTCCAGAACCTTTGTTGGCTCCCTACTGCTGGATCAAGCCAGAGCTCGGTGCCCATTGGGAACTGACTGCGAATGATGTTTCTAGCCTCATCTTGACCCAAGACTCCAAGCAAACTGAAATATCTGTCCACTGCGGGCTACAGCTCACTCGGCTCGCATGCCCTCCGTGAAGCCCTCTGTCTCCACCTGAAGCTTCCTCCTGCTGAAATCAAGGGAGGAAAGGAACCACTTCTTTGGGCAGTGTGGGTCATCCCCGTCATGGCTGCTCCTTTTTGCAGGCCTGGGAGGTCCCCACAGAGCGAGACCAAGTCCAGCCCCTCATCTGCCTCACTAGCAGCAGACTCAGAGGCATGGGGCCTCTGTTTACTGAGTGAAGGGTGGCCCTGTTTAGTCCCAGGGGCACCTTGTCTTCCCTTGGATGCCCCTGCAGAGAAGTTGTCTCTCCCAGCAGGCCCACTGTGCCTTCCTCTCAGGTCAGTCTGACATCTGAGAGCAAGTCCACTTTGGCTAGAAACTTACTTCCAGGGCCTTGAGAAATCACCAGAGCCTGATTTTCTCCCTGAGAAATGGGGAGAGTCGGGGACTGCCTTATATTACTCAAAGGCTCTAGGATCTCACTCTGAGTAGCTATATAAATAGAAACCAAGTCTTGGGGTTTAGAAAGCGGGGCAGGCCTCCTCCCACAGCACAGTAACCTCTTCCTGTACAGGTTTTCCCCCCGTCACGTCTACCTGTGAGACACCCCATGCTGAATTCTGCCTGGAGTTGGTCACCATATCACCCCCGCGCCAGCATGCTCTGCCTGGCATGTGGTGTCACAGGGTGGGCAGTAAGGCTACCCTTGACCTGAAGGACAGAAAGCTGGAGGCGGGGAGAAGAGGGCTCTCAAAGGTCTGCTGTACCCCCATCTGTGTTCCCAGGTTGATCCTTGGAGACCTGTGTGAGCTGGGGGTGGCAGGTGCTAAGTTTTAGGCTAGGAGAGAGTGGAGCCCCATGGCTTAGTATGGTGGGTGTCTTTAAGACCCTAGGAGCTGAGGCTCAGAGGGAGAAAACCTTTTTCTGGAACCAGCCCCCAGACCCTGCCAACCCATGGCTTCCTGGACTCTTGGCACCTCTGGGAGTCAGCACCCTGCTCCTGGCTCCCCTCCTGCCCCACGCCTGGCCCTGATGCAGGGAGGTGGGCAAACTGCCAACCTCCCACTCTTGGGCCCCTCCCAAGCCTGGGAGCCTGTCCCAGCGGGCAGGCCCAGATTTGCTCTGTTTGGCTCAGCCTCCAACTTGGAAACCCCACAGCTGGTGAGGAGGGTAATTCATGCCTGGCCTCCCTCTCCACCCAGCAACTGAGGCCTCCAGGGAGGGTTCGGGAGGGCACCCAACCTCCTTTTTCAGGTCCCTGCCTTCCTCCCCCGAGGCCCAAAGCTGTGGCTCCTGCTCCCCGGGCAAAGGAGCCCTTTCTTTTTGTGCCTGTTTATTTCCCAAGAGGGGAGTTTCAGCCAAGAGCCCTGTGAAAGCAGCTCTGTTCTGGGCTGTGTTGGGCCCTGGCTCTCTCCTCCTTTCTGGGAAATGTGACGTCTCCAGCTCCCTCCTGCTCTGAAAGGGCCTTCTGGGTGCAGTGGGGGACGGGGAGAGGCCTGTGGGGGACGGAGGGAGTGGGGAGAAGAGGGCCAAGGCCTTCTGTTTTGGGCCCATCCATCCTGGGTTACATAACCTGGGGGCTTACTCTCCCCAGGGGGGAGGAGGGCGCCTGGGTCCCTCTTTGGTTCCAGCACTGGCTGCTTGGGAGCAGCAGCTGGACTGGCCCGTCTCCCTCCTGCCGCAAGGCCACTGAGCGCGCGCTCTGAACTGAATGCGGCCCTGCCCGGCCCCCGCTCCACCCGCCATCACCTGCCTGCACGATGCTGTGGCCCTCAGGGATATCCTCGGAGACGCTGGCCTCGTAGCTGCTCTGCAGAAAGATGGGCCGGTTGTCATTCACATCCAGGACGGTGACAAACACAGTAGCTGTGCCCGTGTGCCGCTTGCCCACGGGGCCGTTGTCTGTGGGGGGCCGAGGAGGGTGGTGTTAGCAGCTGCCTGAGGGGCACGCTCCCGGGTGCCAGCCAGACTCTGTTTCCCCACTTCTGCGAGGGGGTGGCTCTTTTTCTCTAGGTTAGGAACAACACTAACAGTATCTAACATGTCTCAAGAACTCATTCAGTCCTCACAACAAGCCTGTCAAGTGGGTGCATTATCAGAGGAGGTGACTGAGGCATGGAGTAGGCTGAATGGTGGCCCCCGAGAGACACACCTATTGCAACTTCCTGGGAACCTGTACATGTAGCCTTACGGGGAGAAAGTGACTTCGACGATGTAATTAAGGATCCTGAGAGGAGGTATCCTGGATTATCTGGGTGGGCTGTAAATCCCATGACAAGGGTCCTTACAAGAGAAAGGCATGGGGGTGGGAGAGCGCGGATTTGACACAGAGAGGAGAAGGCCATGTGAAGCTGGAGGTGGAGACCAGAGTCCGGCGGCCACAGGCCAAGGGACACTTGGAGCCACCAGAAACCGGAAGAGGTGGGGAAGGACCCTCCCCTAGAACCTTCAGAGGGAATGCAGTCCTGCTGACACCCTAATTTTGAACTTCTGGCCCCCGGAGCCGTGAGAAAATAAATCTGTTCCTTAAGCCACCAAGACTGTGATCATGTGCTTCAACAGCCCTAGGAATCAGCTACAGGGACTGAGATGACAAACCCCACTGCTGCTGGGGCCAGGAGGGTGTGTCTGCCTCCGGGGCAGCCGTCCTCTGCTCCTGTCCACACTGGACAGGCAGAATGGGGCCCAGGGACACCAGATGTTCTGATTCCTCAAGAGAGAGCAAACATCTGAGCTTTTGACTAAAATCTCCTGATTTTTAAATGTCCAAAACTAACTATCATTTCTCATGAAACATGGGATGGGTCAAACATGCCTGCAGGACGGACTGGGCCTCTGCATTCAGTGATGTGGGCTCTGCCTGATTTCTAAGCCTTAAGTATTCAGGGATTCTGCCCCCTCAGTTCCTGGAAGGACCCTCCCAGGGTTGGGTCATCCTTCTTGTGCCCAATGCTGCGTGTCCAGGCAAGGGCGGTCACCCCAGGGAGGAGTACGGGTAGCTGGTATTGGCTGAGGACCAGGGATGACTCTGTCCTTCTTCCCAAGCCAGCTGCCCACCTGCTGGGGTCAGCAAATTATCCTGAGATAGGTCACTTTGTCCTCCTGAGCTCCTCTCCAGGACCAACCTCTCACTGTCCGGGGTACTGCTTACGTGCCCCGTCTGGGGACAGTGTGAGCTGGCAGGCTCCATAGAAGGCCCCAGCCTCTCCTCCTAGCCAGTGCTTCATGCAAAGGCTGAACCATGGGTGGGTGATGGGCCTCCAGAGGGCGGTGCGGCCACTCCAGGATCGGAGGAGAACAGGGCAGGGGGAAGACGCACGGGGGAGATGCTGGGGAGCGACTGCAGGCTGGCTAGAGGCACACAGATCTCACTGCCTCTCACCCTGAGATTACTGCAAACACTGAACAGGGCATTCCTGTGAGGACAGGGGCATCTGGGGGACACAGGCCTCATCACACCCCTCTTGCCATCCGGTGTCCTCAAGGGCCCCCCGCTGCCTGGAACCAAGACCAAACTTCCAGCTAAATATTTAGGCCTCCACAAGGGGCCCTACCTGATCACAGCCACCCCCCCCACCCCCCACCAAGGGACACCCAGACACAGAGCTCTCTCCCATCTTCCAATTCAGGCCTGAAATGCCCTCCCTGCTTCTCCACATATGGAAACCCAATGTGGGCCCCAAGGTGGTGGGCAGCATGTCTCGTTTCTATCAGCACTATCCTGCTCTCTTAGGCAAGTCTGTGCCCTAAAGGTCCCTCTGAGAAACTTCCCTTCCCGACTCTGAGGCCTGGGATTCCAAGTAGGTCTGACAGCTCCCCCAGCGACAGGGCAGACCCAACTAACTCGCACATCACATTCCCTCTTGGCTGTAATGAGGGGTTCAGAGACAGGTGCTGGGACAGATGGAACTAATCAGAGCTCATCTGAGGGTTTCTGCTGGGGAAGCTGGGAAAGATACAAATGCCAGTTCCCTGCTGCTCAGGGAACTCAGACTAAGGCTGGGACTGCAGCAAAATCTGTCACCAAGTGAGCCAGAGGATGGAGCTCACCCACAGGGGGCAGAGGCAGCCAACACAGAGAGACTGAGGCCTGTGGCACCATCTGAGCCCCAAAGCCAGTCAACAGGTAAAGCTCCATCTCCCTGTGGACCAGTGTGGTTTTGTGAGCCCATCCTGCTGAAGCTAGTTAATTTTTAAAATTGCCACTAATAGTCCTAATTAATCCAAAGGCACTCGCAGAGGCAACTTCCTTCAAGCAGCCCGTCTTGATCACCCGCCTCTGCACGTTTCCACCACCTTTGGTGCTTGCACTCTTGGGCCACCCCTTCACCCTCTTCTGCTCTGTTCTAGTTTGCAGTGATTTGTCTACGTGCTGGTCTCCTGTCTGGTCCCCATGTAGCCCCCGCCACACCACCTTAGCATCTTGCACGTAGTACCATGTGCCGAGCCTCACGGCTGGCAAGGGGATGCTACTGTACTGAGGATCTGGTTGCCCTTTTTCCACTGTTACCAGGGCACAGCCTTTGCCTCAAGGCCAGCTCCTGGGAGGGCACCCACGCAGACTCAGTG